>NC_092048.1:112394915-112700008 GCF_003086295.3 Arachis hypogaea
TTTTGGTTTATTTTTTTAAGGGACTTTCATTAATTGAAGGATCATAACAGCAAACTAGCTTATACTTCAAGAAACAAGTCATTCTGTTGCGATATTTCATTAAGGACTTCCTGCAATTGACTCATATCTATGATACCCTGAGCTTGTTCGTCCCTCCTATGTGATCTTCTTCTTCTGTGAGTTCTTTCTTCTTCTTGATCTTCCTCCTCTTCTTCATTAAGGCCTTCCATTTTTCTCTTTGTAATTCCTCTGGTTCCTTTCACCTTTTCTGTATCTTCATCCTCGAAGAGCACTCGAGCCCTGTTACACAATCTCAGGATTGTGCTTGGGTGTCCAAGCCTACCTGATTTAGTTGTGTCTTCAGCCATCTCCTGGATGCTATCTGCTATGAGTTGGGCAAGGTCGATTTCCCCACCATGTAGGATGCAGTATGTCAGGAGAGCTCTCTTGATTATGACTGATGAGGTATTTGCAGTGGGGAGTATTGATACCCTTACCACCTCATACCACCCCTTTGCCTCAGGTCTGAGATCAAGTCTCTTCAGACAACTCGGGGCTCCCTGTGAGTCTCTTTCCCAGTCTCTTCCTTCAATGCATAATCCCTCCAATATTTCATCAGGATCATTATCGCCACGCAGTCTATCTTCATAGCTAAGCTCATCGTAAGTTATGGTTCTCAACTTTAGAGCTCTTGTGATTGATGGTGGGCTAAAGTCCACTTCAACACCTCTGACATAGCTTTTGTACGATGGGCTGTTTTCGTTTTCTTTAACTGCGTTGGCATAGAATTCTCTTATCATCACAGCACTAATATCAGTGAGAGGACGGCACAAAAGATCCCATCTTCTTTCCGTGGTGATTTGTCGCATAATAGGGTATTCTCCTTCCTTTAGTTCGAACCCCATTTCAGGGATGACAATCTTTGTTTTCATGAGTCTATTGTATCTTGCTTCATGAAATCGGGATTTGAACCTTTTTGTCTCATATGATGGAGGCTCTGTCACCATTTGTTCCTTCCCTGGTCTTCTCCTTGATCTTGAAGAGGCCATTGAATATGTGTGTGAATAAGAGATAGTTGGGGTTGTGTTTGGAGTGATGTTCGGTTTTGTTGTGAAGAAAAGAAGGAAATTGTGCGCCTTAAGTGAGAATGGTCTGTATGGAAGTGTTCTTTATAATGCATTTGGAGGCTATTTATGGAAAAGGTCTTCAAGTTTCTCAACAAGATCACAAGAGAGTATTTCATTCGGTTATGATGATGAATGGTGGGGATTTAGTTGAATGGTATAAGTATTCATGAAATGAATGGCCTGCATGTATTGTTGAAGCTTGACAAGGATTCTCTTCCTATTGGTTGCTTGCTTTTTCGGTGTCCAATGGTGCATGCATGCAGATTTTGCTTTCCAAGATTGGCACGCCTCTCTAAGCACATGTGATCCTTCTCTTGGCTTGTCATAACCGTTCTTCCCTCTTGTCTTTTCTTCAAGCCCCTCTTTTTTTCTAATTAAATCAAAATGAAATGCTTCAGAACTTATTTGAAGCACGGTGGTCAAATGATATATGCTTATATATATATATATATATATATATATATATATATATATATATATTTTATATATATATATATATATAATGGTCCTTAGTTGTGAAATATCAATTGTGTCCCTGAACCAAAGTTTGGTGAACACCAAACTTGTCTCTTGCTCAGTGATTTTGAATAAATGCTTGTTACAATTGATACTTTCACCATAAGTGCCAACACAAATTTCCAAAACTAAACAATGTATGATCCATCTTTGCATGACTTTGATTTCTTAAACAAAAGTTAATTTTTTCTCAGAATTCGTACACATGCAGACACCAAACTTAATGTTTTGTCATATACTTCACCCAAAATGACTAAGTATATGATCTAAGAATACTTGAAATGTTAACTTTTGTGTGCTGTCAAGCACACCAAACTTAGAAGTCTGGCATGTATTTCAAAGCAGTATATGCATCTGTCAAGGATGTCTAGACAAATCTAAAGTCATGCTAAAGTGATCACACTTTTATTGAATTTAAAAGCAAGCAGGAATCATAAATCATGGGTTGCCTCCCATGAAGCGCTCGTTTATTGTCATTAGCTTGACATTGACTCCCTCTTTTATGGCGGTTGATGACTGTAGTGCCTCAACTTGTCCCCTCTGATTGTGAGCTTCTTCTTTGTTCCTTGGTGCTCTATCTCAGCATGTTCTAGTGATAATATTTTGCTTACAGTATAGTAATCGTTAGTCTGTTGGTCTGTTCCCAGTTGTTGATAGACTAACTGCACTTTGTCACCTTTGGAGAGCCCTTCTGTTGGAACTTTTTTGTTCTTCCAACCCTTTTTGATTCTGTTTTTGTTTTTCTTCCTTCCTTTTGTTAATTCTTCTTCTTTGAAAACAGGCTCCCTTTTGAAATTCCTTTTCTTAGTTGCCAACACTACAATGTTCCCTTGAGCTTTTTCATTACTTTGCACAGTCTCTTTCTCTTTTTGGCCTGCTGTATCATTTATCTCTTGCTTGGGAGGGCAGTTGTTGTTTGTCTTGTTGATTTCCTTCCTCCACTGCAGATTCTCCTTGTCTGTTTCTGTACCATCCTTCTTTTCATTACTGCTCTGTGTTTCTGGTAGTACACTCAGAGTGATACTTTCATTATGCATCCTGAGGGTTAATTCTCCTTACTCTATGTCTATGATGGCCCTAGCAGTGGCTAAGAACGGTCTTCCCAGTATAATGGAGTCGCCCTTATCCTGATTCGAATCCAGGATCACAAAATCTGCAGGGAAGATGAATCTGTCTACCTTGACTAGAAGGTTCTCAATTATACCCGTGGGGCATATCACTGATTTGTCCACCAATTCTAGAGACATTTGCACTGGTTTCACCTCTTTTATGCCTAGCTTTTTCACTAGGGAGGCAGGCATTAAATTGATACTAGCTCCCAAGTCACACATCGCCTTCTTGATGGTCATACTACCAATGGCGCAGGGTAGAAAGAAACTCCCAGGGTCCTCGAGTTTGGGAGGAAGTCCCTTCTGGATTAGTGCTCTGCATTCCTCAGTGAGCAGTACGGTTTCATTAACTTGCCAACTCCTCTTCTTGTTGATAAGTTCCTTCAAGAACTTTGCGTACAAGGGCATTTGCTCAAGTGCTTCAGCTAAGGGAATATTAATTTCCAACTTCTTGAAGATTTCAAGAAATTTTGGGAAGTGTTGGTCCTTAGTCTCCTTGTTGAACCTTTGAGGATATGGCAAGGGTGGAGTGAAGTTCATTCCCTGCCTTTGGTCCTTAGTTGGCTCTTCAATTACTTCCTTTCCCTTTCTTGAATTTTGTGGCTGATCTTCTTTTTCTTGAGTTTGATTCTGAGTTGGCTTGCTTGCTGTTACATCTTCATCATTGGCCTTCTCTTTTTCAGCTTGTTTCTTGTCACTTTCCTTTGGCTTCTTGGTTGCTTCTTCATCTTTCACCAGGACTTTTCCACTCCTCAGTTGTATTGCCTTGCACTCCTCTTTAGGATTAGGAATGGTGTCACTTGGCAGTGAGTTAGGTGGCCTTTCAATGGCAATCTGCTTGGAGAGTTAGCCGATTTGCCTTTCCATATTTTTCATGGAGGCTTCTTGGTTCTTGGTTGTCATTTCTTGGTGTTTCCACATTTTGTCTATCAAGGTTTCCAAGTTGGTGAGTCTTTGAGATTCAAGTGATGCTTGTGGTGGGTTGTTAGATGTGGATGGTGGATGGTAGGCATTTTGGTTGGTGGGTTGGTTATTAGATTGGTAATGGTTGGGGTTGGGGTAGTTATTTTGAGGTTTTTTGTAGGGGTTTTGGTTAGTTTGCTGCTGGTTGTGGTTTTGGTTGTTTCTTGAAGTGTTTTGATTTGAGTTTCTCTGCCAGGGTTGTTGATTTTGGTTGTGATTGTCTCCCCACCTAAGGTTTGGGTGGTTCTTCCAAGAAGGATTGTAAGTATCACCATATACTTCATTTGGCCCAGAATTTTGGTTGTGCATGTACTGGACTTGTTCTTGCTGTTGCTCCTCTTGAGTCTCTTCATTTTGTCCCCATGTGGATGATGGTTGGCTTGTATTAACTGCTGCAACTTGGAGGCTATCAATCCTCTTGGCCATTTGCTCAAATTGTTGTTGAATTTGCTGCTGCATCATTTTGTTTTGAGCCAAGATTGAGTCCACTCCTTCCAACTCCATCACTCCTTTCCTTTGTGATGGTTGGCGTTGCCTTTGGTGAGCAAAGAAATATTGGTTGTTGGCCACCATATCAATGAGATTTTGAGCTTCCTCTGCTGTTTTCATCAATTGTAAAGAACCTCCTGCTGAATAATCCAAAGCCTCTTGAGATTTCAGTGTCAAGCCTTCATAGAAATTCTGCAATCTGTCCCACTCACTGAACATTCCTGGTGGACACTTCCTGATTAGAGCTTTGTATCGTTCCCATGCCTCATACAAGGGTTCAGCATCCATTTGTGTGAATGTTTGCACTTCAGTCTTCAATCTAATAACTCTTTGAGGTGGGTAAAACTTGGCAAGGAAGTTGGTTACTAGATCATCCCAATTGTTGATGCTGCCTCTTGGGAAGGATTCCAACCATTGAGTGGCTTTGTCTCTGAGAGAAAATGGAAATAGCAGTAGCTTGTAACTGTCAGGGTGCACACCATTGGTTTTGACAGTGTCACAAATCCTCAAGAAGGTGGACAAGTGTTGGTTAGGGTCTTCAAGTGGTCCTCCTCTATAAGAGCAATTGTTTTGAACCAAGGTGATGAGTTGTGGCTTTAGTTCAAAGTTATTTGCATTAACATTTGGGGTAAGAATGCTACTCCCACAATGTCTAGGATCTGCACTTGTGTAGGAAGCTAAGACTCTTCTCTGTGGTGGATTATTGTTGTTATTGGCTGCTCCTTCAGCCCCATTTGGTGGGTTTGTTAAGTGTTCCTCCATATCTTGGAATTCTTCTTCTGACTCCTCTTCTCCAATAATGTTTTTCCCTCTTTCAGCTCTTCTTAATCTTCTGAGGGTTCTTTCGTCTTGTTCACAAAAAGTGGGTGTAATTCTCCTTGTACCTGACATACAACCAAAGCATAAAAATCACAACACCAGAAAGCAACAACACTTCAATCCATGGCTGAAGTAGAATGTTAATTGGCTTAAGCAAAAATTCAAACAGTTAGTGTGTTAGTCAAAAAACAGAAAAATAAAAAGTGCTTGATCTAGATCTCCACTTCACTTAATCATTGTCAATCTAATCAATCCCCGGCAACGGCGCCAAAAACTTGATGTGTGGAAAACGATCCAACACAAAACTCACCGGCAAGTGTACCGGGTCGCATCAAGTAATAATAACTCACATGAGTGAGGTCGATCCCACAGGGATTGAAGGATTGAGCAATTTTAGTTTAGTGGTTGATTTAGTCAAGCGAATCAAGTATTGGTTGAGTGGTTTGTGCTTTGCAGAAACTAAATTGCATGAATTGTAAAAGGGGAAGGGTAAATTGCAGTAAATGAAAGAGCAGGAAAGTAAATGTGTTGAATCTTAAAGAACAAGTAAAGTAAATTGCAGAAACTTAGATTGCAAGAAATGTAAATGACTGAATCTTAAAGTGCAAGAAATGTAAATTGCTTGAATTGTAAAAGGGATTGGGAGTTGGAATTGCAGAAATTAAACAAGAACAAGTAAATTGCATCAAACAATAAAAGAGAAAATCTGAGTGCAGTGAAGTGGATCTTAACAGAAAAGTAAAATGACTTGAAGAATTTAAAAGCAGAGAAAGCAGTGCTTAATTTGCAGTAAAGTAAAAGAGGTTGAAGATCTCAGGGTGGAAGAGACTAGATAACAAGTCTAGATCTCAAATCCTTCCTTGATTCAACAAGAATAAATGCAAAAGAAGTAAAGAAGAGTAAATTTCAGAATTAAAGAGAAGATGAAGCAGTAAACAGAAAGTGAAATTCAATTATGCAGAGAAAGTAAACAAGAGATCTCAAGGTGAGATTGAAACAGAAGTTCTTCAATTCTTCACCCAAGATCCAAAGCAAGAAAATAAAAGAGTGCTCAGGCAAGAACCAAGAAGAAGAGAGCTCAATTCCCCTTCTCAATTCTCCCAGAAATTCAAAGTAAAAGCTCAAAAATGAAAATAACAATTAAAAGGAAAATTCAAAAGTAAAATCTCAAAGTGTCAAAAGGTCCTAATTACATCAAACTAACTCCTATTTATACACTTTCTATTCTTGGATTTTGGAATTTGGGTGGGCTTTTGATTTGGTGAAGAAATGAATTAAATTGGATTTTTAATCCAATTCCTAGCCCAAATTACACCTCCAGGGGAAAGCTCAGTTGGAAAATCCAACTTAGCTTTCAAGCATGCTCCATCCGTGTCAAGTGTGGTGTGCAAGCCTTCCTTGGTGCGCTTCATGGCATCTGGCCGTGTCAAGGTGCGCGTGCGTCCCAGCCTTGGTGCGCCAAAGTGTGGAAGTTCAATGCTCAGTTGGAAAAACCAACTGAGCTTTCCTTGTGTTGAGCGCCAATTTGGTGCTGCCCGTGTCATGATGCGCATGACAGCCCCCTTGGTGTGCAAACTTGTGTGCCAAAGTGTGGGGAAGAATGGGAGAAGCAATGCTCAGTTGGAATTTCCAACTTAGCTTCCCTTGTAGCGCCTTTGCTTTTGGCCTCAAGGTCCCAGGTTCAAATCCTGGTGGGAGCAAGTGGAGGACACCTTTGGAGCTAATTTCCTTGGATGAGTGGGCACTCCTCCTTATGTTTCCAAGAATACCCAAGTTCAAAACTTGGAGGAAGCAATAAAGCTATTTTCCTTGTATTTTCTTGCAAGCTT
Organism: Arachis hypogaea; assembly: GCF_003086295.3. Classification (NCBI taxonomy): domain Eukaryota; kingdom Viridiplantae; phylum Streptophyta; class Magnoliopsida; order Fabales; family Fabaceae; genus Arachis; species Arachis hypogaea. The sequence goes on from NC_092048.1 coordinate 112,401,768, forward strand.
GGTGGCACTCCTTCCTTATGTTTCAAAGAATACCCAAGTTCAAGTCCTGGAGGAAGCATTCTAGCTATTTATTCTCAAATTCCCTTGCAAGGAGTAGCGTGTGGTTCCAAGTTCGAACCATGGAGGATGCATTTTGGCTATTTCTTCTTGAATTCTTTTGTGAGGAACGTTCCTTGCCTTCTCCTTGGTCCTTGATTCGAATCTTGGTGGCTTCACTCATGGAATTTCATCTTGAATTAATTTGAAGAGGTCCCCGATAAAGTTAACTTAGTTAACTTAGCTTTTCACCCATTCCTTGCTTTCTTTAGTGCTAAGTTAACTATTTTAACTTAGCTTTGTAGCTTCCTTCTCCTTCCATTCCTTATGAAGCTCAGTTAGCTTTTTCAACTTAGCTTCCCATTCTTCCTCAATGTGATCATGCTTTTTCTTTCCTTTTGGCACGCTTCTTGCTTCCTTGGGCACGTTTTCTTTCCTTTGGGCACACTTCTTGTGCCACGCTTTTCTTCTTTTCTTCTTTCTTCACCTACAATTAACCAAATCAACCAATCAAAGTATCACTAAATTCACAAGGTTTATAAATCATTAAAATTCAATTAAATTTGGCTTCAACCTCATGATTTAGCATCAAATAATTAGTGGTTGTTTGATTCAAAGAAGTCATGCATTTTCACTCCAAATTACTTACTTAGAATGCAAGAAAGTGCATAAAACCTACTAAAATTAAAGAAAAAGGCTAGTGAAACTAGGCTAAGATGACTTGTCATCAAGGACCACTATCTCGTCTCCCCTTAAAGGCTTCTTCTTTGACAACAGCTCCTTCATGAACTTGAAATAAATAGGCATTTGCTCCAAAATCTCAGCAAAAGGAATATTGATTTGCAACTTTCTGAAGACTTCCAAGAACTTTGAAAACTGCTTGTCCTTGGTCTCCTTTTGAAGTCTCTGAGAATATGGCATTTTAGGCTTGTACTCAGGAGCCTTTGGCAATGTAGGATAAGTGTCAAGAGAGTCTGGGAATGGGTTGTCTACACGCTTTGGAGGGGCGTGCTCCAATTCTCCCTTCTTCTCCTCTGGAGCTTCATTTTCAACTAGCTCTTCATTGGCCTTGGTCTCAGAGCCAGCTACCTTACCACTTCTCAATTGAATAACCTTGCAATCTTCTCCTGGGTTCACCATTATATCACCTTGAAATGTACTTGCAGACCTCTCAAGTATTTGCTTGCTCAGTTGGCCCACTAGCACCTCTAAATTTCTAATGGAGGCTCTAGTTTCCTGTATAACTTGTGCTTTCGTACTTGCCACTGGTCCACTTATCAAGGTGATAGCCTTGCATTCCTCTCTTGGATTTGGAATTGTGTTACCAGGAAGGCTATTAGTGGTCCTCTGATCAATTTCAGTGACTTTTGTGGCTAATTGACCCATTTGAATCTCCAGGTTCTTGATGGATGCTCTGGTTTCGTGTCTAAAACCTGTCAATATTGCTTCCAAATCATTGTTCTGCTGGAAACCGCCCTGAGAACTATTGTTGAAGTTCTGAGGTTGGTCCCTCCATCCAAAATTTGGGTGATTTCTCCATCCCTGGTTGTATGTCTTAGAATATGGATCATTGTTGGGATTCCTAGGACCATTCCCCATGTAATTGACCTGTTCAGAAGGGGATTGGGTATAATTATAATTATTATTTTGCACAAAATTACCTGCCATGTCATAGGAGGCCTCTTGAGGTGGATTTTGGGTGTTGATAGCTGAGACTTGCATGCCACCCATCTGTTGAGTAAGTAGATTTATTTACTGAGACATAAGCTTGTTTTGAGCAAGAAGAGCATTAATAGCTTCCACTTCCAACATGCCTCTCTTCTGAGAGGTCTCAGAGTTCATAGGACTCCTATTAGATGAGTATAAATATTGGTTGCTAGCAACCAATTCAATAAGCTCAATAGTCTCCTCTGATGTCTTCTTCTTGTGTAGTGAACCACATGTAGAGGTATCTAAGCTCATCTTGGACATCTCACCCAAGCCTTCATAAAAGATATCTAGTTGGGTCCATTTGGAGAACATATCCGGAAGGCATTGCCTAGTCAGTAGCTTGTATCTCTCCCAAGCTTCATAAAGAGTTTCACCCTCCTTCTACCTGAAAGTCTGAACCTCCAATCTAAGCTTAGTCAGCTTCTTTGGTGGAAAAAATTTAGTGAGAAACTCTGTAACAACCTTTTCCCAAGTATTCAGACTCTCCTTTGGTTGGGAATCTAGCCATAGCTTTGCTTTATCCCTCAGAGCAAAAGGGAAGAGCATGAGTCTGTACACCTCTGGGTGATGACAAGTCATCTTAGCCTAGTTTCACTAGCCTTTTTCTTTTGTTTTCGATTGATTTATGCACTTTCTTGAGCCATAAGCAAGCCAATTGGGTAGATTTCCATGTTTCCTTTTATTCAATCAACCATGTATGAATTAATGCAATTTCATGAGATTTTATGCTATAATTGTCATATATTATGAAAGAATAACAAAATCATGATTTTAAGCAAAGCTTTGATGTGTTTGGTTGATTGATGATAGGTGAAAAGAGTTTTGAAGAAGGTTGAAGAAAGAAGGAATGGCTAAGAGCAAGAGAGAACAAAAAGTTTGAGCAAAAGTTTGCCTCAAACTTTAGCTCAAACTTTTAAAAGAGTTGAAAACACTCCAAAGAAAAAAAAGCTTGAGCAAAAGTTTGACCTCAAACTTTAGCTCAAACTTTTGGGAGAAAAGCTTGAGCCAACGTTTGCCTCAAATTTTTTGGCAAACGTTGGCATCACAAAATCAATACCCTGGAGGAAAAAGCTTGCGCCAACATTTGAGGTCAAACTTTTGCTCAAAAGTTGGCGCCACACTTGCACACCCTGGAGGAAAAAGCTTGCGCCAACGTTTGAGGTCAAACTTTTGCTCAAACGTTGGCGCAACACACATTTACAAGGGGGCCAACGTTTGAGCAAAAGTTTGACCTCAAACTTTGGCTCAAACGTGGATGGCAGCAAGGAAGCTTAGCTGATGCGAAAAGTTTGAGTAAAAGTTTGACCTCAAACTTTTACTCAAACTTTTACTCAAGCTTTTATGTTTTTCAACCCGGTTCACAATGGATCTTTCTCCAACTCCAAGAGCAATCAACCAAGGCCTTTATCAACCCAATTCCATCAAGAACAAAGGCCCAATTCAAGGCTTGAAGACCATTTGAAGAAAGTGTATAAATAGCTTAGGATTTAAGTTTTCAGAGAGCTTTTCCTTTGGCATTTTTCTTAGAACACTTACAGAGAGCTCACTTTACATTTTTGCTTTGTTATTTTAGAATTCTAGAGAATTGGGGAGGAGAATTGATCTCTCTTCTTCCTGGTTCTTGTTGAGCACTCTTTACCTTTCTTGCTTGGGATCTTAGGTGGAGAATTGAAGAACTTCTGTTTCAATCTCACCTTCGGATCTTGTTTAATTTTCTGCATAATCAAAATTCAATTTCTGTTCATTGCTTCTTCTTCTTCTACTCTTTCTGCAATTTACATTTCCCTTGCAATTGTTCTTGCTGGATCTAGGAAGGCAGTGAGATCTAGACTTGGTTATCTAGTCTCTTGAGTCTTGAGATCTACAGCTTTGAATTTCAATTTCCTTGTTTCGTTGCTACACCAAGCTGATTCCCATCTTTATCAAAGATCCGGTTCAATCGAATCCATCTTCTACATCCCTGTTTGTTGCAATTTTACTTTTCCTTGTTTAAATTCTGCAAATCCACTTCCCAATTCCCTTTACAATTCAAGCCATTTACATTTCTTACACTTTAAGATTTTGTAATTTAAATTTCTTGCGTTCTAAGTTTCTGCCATTTAATTTCTTGTTCTTTAAGATTCGGCCCTTTATTTTCTGTCCTCTTTAATTTCATGCAATTTATCCATTCCCTTTACTTTCCATGCAATTTAAATTCTGTAAATCGTAAATCACTCAACCAAATCTTGATTCGCTTGACTAAATCAACCACTAAACTAAAATTGCTCAATCCTTCAATCCCTGTGGGATCGACCTCACTCCCGTGAGTTTTTATTACTTGATGCGACCCGATGCACTTGCCGGTTAGAATTGTGTGTTTGGAATTCGTTTTCCGAAAATACACATCAAGTTTTTGGCGCCGTTGCCGGGGATTGAAATAGATTGACAATGATTAAGTGAAGTGGAGATCTAGATCAAGCACTTTTTCTTTTCTGTTTCTTTAACTCTTGACTAACACGCTAACTGTTTGAATTTTTGTCTAAGCTAACTAATATTTCACTTCAGCCATGGATTGAAGTGTTATTGCTTTTCTGGTATTGTGTGATTCTTGTGTTTTGCTTGTATGTCAGATGCAAGAAGAGAGATCCCTATCTTTCATAAAACTGATGAAAGAATCCTCCGAAGGCTAAGAAGAAAAGCAAGAGAAAAAAATGTTGCTGGAGAGGAAGAATCAGATGAAGAATATCATGAATTGGAGGAACACTCAACAAATCCAACAAATCCACCAGTGAGAATGGCCAACAACAATGGTCAACCCCAGAGGAGAGTCTTGGCTTCATATACATTTGCTAATCCAAGGCATTGTGGGAGTAGCATCCTTACCCCAAATGTCGATGCAAATAACTTTGAATTGAAGCCCCAACTTATCACCTTGGTGCAGAACAACTGTTCTTATGGAGGAGGCCCCTTGGAAGATCCAAACCAGCACCTATCCACCTTCCTGAGGATATGTAACACAGTGAAGACCAATGGTGTACATCCTGACAGTTACAAATTGTTGTTGTTTCCATTTTCCCTGAGGGACAAAGCTACTCAATGGTTGGAGTCATTTCCAAGAGAAAGCATCAACAATTGGGAGGATCTAGTGAGCAAGTTCTTAGCAAAGTTTTATCCTCCTCAAAGGATCATCAGGCTCAAAACAGAGATTCAAACATTTACTCAGATGGATGGAGAGTCATTGTATGAAGCATGGGAGAGATACAAAGCTTTACTCAGGAAGTGTCCACCAGAGATGTTTAATGAATGGGATAAACTCCAAAATTTCTATGAAGGACTGACAATGAAAGCTCAAGAGGCACTTGACTATTCAGCAGGAGGCTCAATACAACTCATAAAGACAGCTGAAGAGGCCCAAAATCTCATTGATATGGTGGCAAACAATCAATATTTCTTTGCTCATCAGAGACAACGCCAGCCATCACAAAGGAAAGGAGTGTTAGAAATGGAAGGGGTTGACACCCTCCTAGCTGAAAACAAGATAATGCAGGAGCAGATTCAACAACAATTTGAGCATATGGCTAAAAAGATTGATAGCTTGCAAGTTGCAGCAGTGAATACAAGCCAACCATCAACCAAATGGGGGCAAAATGAAGAAAACCAAGAAGATCAGCAGCAGGAACAACCTCAATATGTGCATAACCAAAGCTCCGGCCAAAATGAAGTCTATGGTGACACCTACAATCCATCCTGGAAGAACCATCCAAACATAAGATGGGGAGATAACCACACTCAAAACCAGCAACCATGGCAACGAAATTCAAACCAAAACAACTCAAGAAACAACCAAAACCACAACCACAACCAGCAAAACACTAACCCCAATCCATATAGAAAACCCCAAAACAACCACCCAAATTCTAGCTACTGTCCACCCAATAACCAAACCACTAACCAAAACACCTACCATCAACCTTCAACACCCCACAACCAGCCACAAACATCACAAGACACTCAAAGGATCTCCAACTTGGAGATATTGATGGAAAAGATGATGAAGCACCAAGAGACAATGATGGAGAAACTCATGAAAAATCAAGAGATGGCAAGACAAGATCAAGAAGCAGCAAGAAAAGATCAAGCCACAACAAGCAAAAACCAAGAAGCTTCAATCAGAAATCTCGAGAGGCATATGGAACAAATGGCTAAACGAATTACAGATGCATCCCCTAGTGCCACTCAAGACCACCCAAGGGACAAAGGAAAAGCTACAAAGTGGGAGGAGTGCAAAGCAATCATAGTGGAAAGTGAGAAGAAAGCCATCAATTAGGAAGAACACAACAGAGAAGTTCCACAAGAAGAGACAGAAGAGAGAAGTGAAGAGGATCAGAAAATCAAGAATGCAAAAAGCTCCATCAGAGAGTACAGGGGAGCTCCATTAGAGAGCTCTCTCTTAGTTTTCATTCTTGTCTTGAATCTTGGGTTGAGAATTGAAGAAATTCTGTTTCAATCTCACCTTGAGAATTTTCTTGTTTACTTTCTCTGCACAATTGAATTTCCATTCCTGTTCACTGCTTCACCTTCTCTTGGCTTCTACAATTTACTTTTCTTTAATTTCTCTTGCAATTGTTCTTGTTGGATCAAGGAAGGATTTGAGATCTACACTTGTTTTCTAGTCTCTTCCACTCCTGAGATCTTAAATCTTCTTTTAAATTGCTGCAAATTAAGCATAGTCTTTCTGTCTTTAAAGTCTTTAAGAAATTTTACTTTCTGTTGCATTGCTTCCAATTTGCTTCTCTGTTTATATTGCTCCCAGCACCCAGTTCGATTTATTCTTCCTGCAATTTACATTTCCAGTTGCTTGATCTATTGCTTTCTTTAATTTCCAGCACCCACTCCCCTTTAATTTCATGCAATTTACTTTTCTTGCAATTTAAGATTCTTGCAATTTACATTTCCTGCTCTTTAAGTTACTTGCCAATTTACATTTTGCAACTTTAAATTCATTGTCCTTTACTTCCTGTTGGTTACAATTTCACCCAATTTCACTTAAATGTTAGCTTGACTAAACTAATCACCCACTAAAGTTGCTTGATCCATCAATCCCTTTGGGATCGACCTCACTCCCGTGAGTTTTATTACTTGATGCGACCCGGTACACTTGCCGGTTAGTTTTAGGTGTTTTGGAATTCGTTATTCGTTATTCACTCTATTTGTCTTCACAGTATCACATATCTGCAGAAAATCAGAGATAAATTGATTTGGATCTTCATGAGGAAGTCTATAATACTGGTAATTTTGTTGCACCAGGGTGACCAATTGTGGCTTCAACTCAAAGTTGTTTGCAGCTATAGGAGGCACCACAATACTTTTTTCATAAAGATCCGCAATAGGGGCAGAATAAGAGCCAAGCACTCTCCTTTGTTGATTATCCCCATTCGGATTTGTCACATTGGCATTAACAGTATTATTATTATTATCCATAGTGGACTCTACAGCCTTGTAAAGTCTTGCTTGTTGTAAACGCCGCCTGAAAGTTCTTTCAGGTTCAAGATCAAAGTCTAAGAGATGTTCTTTGTCTCTGTTCCTGCGTATACACAAACAGAAGACAAGGAAATATGGGACTCTCTACATCAGAGTGCAGAGAAGTTCCTGTGAGATAACCTGTGTAAAGAAATAAAATAAAAATACTAAATAAATAAATAAAATTTCAAAAATAATAACTGAAATTAAATAAAAAAATTTCAAAAATTAACAAAAAAAATAAACAGAAAAAATTGAAATAAAAATAACTAGGGACACCAAACTTAATTTCAGAAATTAAGAAAATACTAGTACTATTTATTTATTTTTTTATATATTTTTTTATTATTTTTTTTTAAAAAAATTAAAGACAAAAATAAAATAAAACTAATAAAATATATAAAAAAATAGAAGAAAACAAAAATGAAAATAAAAGGAAAGGAAAAATAAAAAGAAAAATTAAAGAAAAAAGAGACGCCGTAAGTTTTTTTTGGACAATCAAAATTAAAAAATAATAAAATCAAATAAAATCAAAGAGGGGACACGGGAGTGGGAAACCAGAACGGACAGCAGGGGAGGGAGGGTACGAGTGAAAGGACGAAAGAAAGAAGAAAAGAAAAATAATTACGGGATTAAAAAATTATATAAAAAATAAAAATAAAAATAAACAAATAAAGAAACAAAAATTAATAATAATAAAATAAAATAACTAAAAGAAAAATTATCTAATCTAAAAAATCAAGCAACGAGTAATTGTCAATCACAGTCAATCCCCGGCAACGGCGCCAAAAACTTGGTGCGGTATTTGTAACCCACTAACTTACCGGCAAGTGCACTGGGTCGTACCAAGTAATACCTTACGTGAGTAAGGGTCGATCCCACGAGGAATGATAGATTAAGCAACAACAGTATTTGATAGGCTTAGTTAGACAAACAGAACAGAATAATTGAGAGTTTAAAAGCATTAAACAATAATGAAGAGTTTGAAGACAGGCAGGTGAATAAGTTGGGAGTAAAATATTGAGAAGACAGTTAAGGTTTTAGAGTTATCTATTTTTCCGGATTAACTTTTCTTACTAACTATTTTAATCATGTAGGATTTAATTTATTATAAACTATATGTGACTATACCCTAATTCCTTAGACCTTCCTAGTCTCCTCTAAAATTCATTAGCTGCTAATTCCTTAGTCAATTAATTCCAATTAGAAGGTGATGATCAAATTCCAGTTTATATGCCACAAAAACTCTAATTACCCAAAAATAAAAGGATTATATGTCACGTATCCCGTTAAATCCAGATAATTAAAATTTAGGAGAATATGTTTTTAAGCTGTTGTTCAAGTAAAGAGCTTTTCCAAGTTTTACAAGAACGCATTTAGAAAAAGGGTCATACTTCCGTTCCACCCAAATTCATAAGATGAAGAGCGAGAACAATTCTTAAATTATAAATCCATGCATAAATTAAAATAGAAAAAGCAATAAAATTAATCCATAGAAATAGACAGAGCTCCTAACCTTAACAATGGAGGATTAGTTGCTCATGGTTCAGAGTAGAAAATAAGGATTCTAATAAAATGTATTTTGGTAGTCTGGGATTGGAATAATGTTGAGGTGGTATCCTCCTATTTATATCTAATCCTAATTAATTTAAAATCTATCTTTAAAACTAAAATAATATCTTTTCCTTTTTTTAAAATTTGAATTTAAATTAGAATTAATTATAGCAATCAGCAAATCTTCAATTGATGGATGGGGACCACTTGGCTTCACTAGGATCCACGCCTAACTTGGGCTTGGCAGCATGAATTGGAGTTTAGTTGAGTGAAGCTACGCCTAACTTGGGCTTTAGTGCGCCTAGCTTGAAGTGGGCAGGACCAATCTCGCGTATTGTTGTTGTGTCTTGCGCCTAACTTGAGAAATCTCAAGTTAGGCGCAGCCTTGGCAGCGAGTTCGGAGAAGAAGTGATGAGCGAGATTTCTTGACGGTTTAGAATTTCACAAATGAATTCTCGTTGTAAAGTATAGTTTCCAAACCAATCAAGAATCCTTTCATACAAAAATTTTTGGTTGTCACAAATAACAATCCCCAATAAGAATTAACCGAAGTATTAAGACTCCGGGTCATCTCACAAGGAGTTGCAATGAAGTGTATGATTATTGGCTACGGGGATCAAGGGGTTTTTTGTTGATTAGAGGGGCAATAAAATAAAAAGACAAGAAAAGTAAATTGAGCAAGTAATTAAAGAAAACAAGTAATAAAGAGAGACATTCATGGCAATGGATTGAGATTATAGGCTTTCTATTCTAGTCGTGCATGATTAATTCATCTTATTTAGTTAACTCACATCGGGAGAATGTCAAACAAGACTAATTAATCATGTCACAAATATAAACAAGAATTTATCTCATTACGTCAACTCCAACAAATAGGGAGAAAGTCTAACAAGACTAGCTAATCTCAATCCAAAAGTCCTAATCAACTCACTAATTTAATTAGCAAAAGATTAGCGTCAATGGAAACAATACTAGCTAACAACTCTAGATCACCAATATGAGTTGGGTTTTCATGACTCAAGATTGCCCAATTACTCTTTCCAAGCCAAGAATGCACAAAATCTACTCTAACATCCTTCCAAGCATTTTATCAAACACTTGGAAGGCATAAAAGGAAAGCATAATAAAAGTGCAAGAATAATAAAATCTACCAACTATAATTTGCAAGAAAAGTAAATCAACAACTCAATTCATCAATAAAAAGACATCAAACATTAAATTGCATTAAAAGTAAATGGAAATCCAACAAGGGTTCATCAACATAAAAGTAACAAAATAAAGGAAATGAACAAGAGAAACTAAGAAGATTAGAGTAGTAGCAACAAGAAATTAAAAGAGAAAACTAAATCCAAACAAGAATTAAAACTTGAATTTAAGAAAATTAAACCTAAACTACCCTAAATTCTAGAGAGAAGAGAGAGCTTCTCTCTCTAGAATTCTACCCTAAAACATGATGGAAACTAAAACTATGACTACTTTTCTTTTCATTCCCCCTTCAATCCTTGGGTTCAATAGCATCAGAAATGGGTTGGATTGGACCCAAAAAGAGCTGCAAAATCGCTGGGGGCGATTTCATAAAAGTGGGCCACGGACAGCATCGGCGCGCGCGCGCAAAGTGCGCGTGCGCGCCCCTGAACGCGAAGCAACATATGCAAAATTTATATCATTTCGAAGCCCCGGATGTTAGCTTTCCAACGCAACTGGAACTGCCTCATTTGGATTTCTGTAGCTCAAGTTATGGTCATTTGAGTGCAAAGAGGTCAGGCTTGACAGCTTTACGGTTCCTTCATTTCTTCATGAGTTCTCCCACTTTGCATGCTTTTCTCCTCACTTCTTCCATCCAATACTTGCCTTATGAACCTGAAATCACTCAACAAACACATCAAGGCATCGAATGGAATCAAAGTGGATTAAAATCACCAATTTAAGGGCCTAAAAAGCATGTTTTCACATTTAAGCACAAATCAAGGGAGAATTGCAAAACCATGCTATTTCATTGAATAAATGTGAGAAAAGGTGATAAAATCCCCCAAAATAAGCACAAGATAAACCACAAAATCGGGGTTTATCAAATCTCCCCACACTTAAACCAAGCATGTCCTCATGCTAAGAATAAAGAAGGACAAGAAAAGGGTATGAACATTTATTCAATGCAAACAAACTATATGCACCTATCTATATGAACGCACTAAATGCAAAATAATTCTACCTACTTGGTTAAAAGTAAATCAATCCACAAGAACACATATGCACAAGTTGGGCTAAGATCATATGATGATTCATGAATCCTACCAATTCAAATATCAAAATGAAGTTCAAATAGACTTGCAAGAAGAACGCTCATGAAAGCCGGGAACAAGGAATTGAGCATCGAACCCTCACCGGATGTGTATCCGCTCTAGTCGCTCAAGTGTATAGGGTCGATCACTCAATTCTCTTCTACTCATGCTTTCCATGATTTGTTTTTCATCTAACAATCAACAATTATTCAATGCATGCATACATTCATCATGAGGGCTTTCCCATAGGTTGTAATGGGGCTAGGGTAAAGGTAGGGATGTATATGGTCAAGTGAGCTTGAAATTTGTATCTTTGATTAGCCTAAGCTCTCACCAAACCTATATAGCAACCTATAAAATTCTAATGCACAACCTAGCTACCCATGATTCCCACTTTTTCACATACTCATGCATTCTCTTTAATTCATATTCCATATGCATTGATTTTTATTGAACTTTACTTTGGGGCATTTTTGTCCCCTTTTTATTTCTTTTTTTTTTCCTTTTTGTATTTTTTTTCTTTATTATTATTTTTTTTCTATATCTTTTTTTTTCTATACACATTTTTTTAAGTATATACAAACGTACCAATGCATATGATTTTACATATAATGCATGAATATGTACCCAATTCCTAATATTTTTAACAAAAATACAAAATATACTTTTACCTCAACCAATGTCCCAAGTTTCCCATATCTAAATGATACACACTCTCACTAGCCTAAGCTAATCAAAGATCAAAATCAAGGACATTTATTATTTTTCACTTAGGAGTAGTGATGTGCTAACATCAAGAACAAAAGGGATTTAATAGGCTCAAATTTGGCTAACAATGGTTGATGAAAGGTAGGCTATTTGGGTAAGTGAGCTAAATGAAATGATGGCCTCAATCATATAAACGCATGTATACATGGAACAATGGACATAAAGAATCAAACAAATTAAAGATTACAATCATAGAGAGAGAACAATGCACACAAGAATGGAAAATAAGTGGTTATATGATGTAACCACACAATTAGGCTCAAAACTTACATGCTTGTGTTCTTAGCTCAAAAACCATGTTCCAAAATAAATTCTTCAAGCAAGTTTGTCACAAAAAAATTTTTCAAATTGGTAGGGTACCCTAAAATAATTTTTTCTTGGAAAAGAAATCATCACCCTAACCAAGTAGTCCTAACATAAAAAGGAATGATAGAATATATACAAATTATAACTAACGTGCAACCTATCATGCAATGCAACAACTAATCTAACAAAGGCAAAAATTGAAAAATTGGTGTTGAAAGAAAATTGTTACCCATGGAGATCGGTCGGACGACCTCCCCACACTTAGAAATTTGCATCGTCCTCGGTGCATGCAAAGAAGAGCAAGGTGGATGGGTTGCTACAATTGATGAGCTCCTTCAAAAGGTTGTGCGGATGAACTTGTTTGTTGCACTATTAGAAGCTTTTCCTTTCCTTCTTTCTTGGTGGCCAACCTAAAAGGAAGCAAAAAGAAAGAGAATTAAGCCTACAACAAAGATAGCAAAGCAATTAGAACATAGGCGGGGCTAATGCCAAATAAGAGTAGGGTTCTCACTACATGGTAGCTATAACATGTGAGTGAGAAAACAATATAAGCTAAGGCATATTAACTAATACTTGATGCAAGAATAAAGTCAAAGCATAGGCAAATGACATGAAGAGCATGTTGCATCAAGCTTAAACAAGAAATAGTGGGTTATGAAAAACATGCAAGCTCATATCAATGCACAAAGGATACAAGGATCATCAAGGGTTAAGCATTGAATTAGAAATTTCATCACCCAACAATATCAAAAAAGTTAAGTAGCACCAAGATTAATCAAGAAATTCTCAACAATTGAGTAAGAAAATTCAACACCATTATTAAAATAAGAAACTTAGAAAATAAAATAAGAACAAGCTATAAAAACAAAATTAAAATGCAATAAATGAAAGTAAGCAAATGCAATAAAAGAAATTGGAAGAGAAGAGAAAGAAAAAAAAATTTTTTTTTAATTTTTTTTATTTTATTTATATATATTTTTTTTTATTTTTATTTTTTTTAATTTTTTAATTTTTAATTTTTTTGTTTTTTAAAAAAAAATTTTAAGAGAGGAAGAAAAAGAAAAAGAAGAAAAAAATAGAAAGAAAGAAGAAGAGAAGAAGAAAGAAGGAGAAAAGAGAAAGGAGGAAAACAGGGTGCAAATCTGTGCATATGCGCCATGCGTGCTTAAGCACGGATGCAGCAGGTACAATCCGCGCGCGCGCGCCATGCATGGTTGGCCGCGGATGCGACAGGGACAACCGGCGCGCGCGCGTCATGCGTGCTTACACGTGGATCGCCTGGCACAAAGTAGGCATAAAGTGGGCACAACTCTCTGATTTTTGTACCAGGAGTGTGATATGCACCACCCGCGCGCGCGCGCACTGCGCGCTTGGGCGCCGATTCCCGTTTTTTTTTTTTAAAGAAGCACAAACACAGAATTTAATACTCTCCTAGTCTATAAACATTCTAAAGCAAGCAAAATTCAAATTTAACAACAAATCTTTTGGTTTTTTTTTTTTTTGAAAAATTTTCAAATACACTAAAAACAAAACTTATACTACAAGCAAAATGCAATCTAACTACAACTATTCTAAGCAAAGCATGAATGCAATAAACAACCTACCAACAAAAGCAAAATGCATAAGAGTATATAAAATAAGAAGAACTACCTACAATGGCAACTCCAATCACTTATTGACCAAATCTAAAAGAGAGTGGAAAGAGTTTACCATGGTGGGGTGTCTCCCACCTAGCACTTTTAGTTTAAGTCCTTAAGTTGGACATTTGGGAGGCTCCTTGTCATGGTGGCTTATGCTTGTATTCATCCTTGATCCTCCAAGAATGCTTGCTCCTCAATTGGTTGTCAGAATTTCCAACCAATTCCACCAAGCTTGGGTGAGATTCTTCCCAAGATATGAGCTCCCAAAATTGGTCTTCATGTTGTGATCCGGGATCCCATATCTCATTTTCACACCCATCTTCTAGTTGATCATCATGATTCCGCTTGGGTGGTTTAGCCTTGGAATTCTCAAAGAAGCATCCAAACATTCTCCTAGACCCACACAATTTAGCTCCACACCAAACATTGTCATTCAACTTTGAGCATGCAACCATCATGAACTTAGAATGGTGTTTCCAACCACTACACAACTCTCTCTTACTCTTAATTCCACAAAGAGCTCTAAGTTGACCATCATTTTCAATCAAACCATATTCAAGTGAGAAAGTGAAGCTTAGGGATAGAAATTTTACCCACTTGAATGTTGTGTTGGATGATGGTGACTTAGGAAGGGGGACCTCCCCACACTTAGCCAATGTGAGATTCATTCCCTTGTGCTCTTTCTTTGCATCTTCCACCTCTTTGCAAGCTTTTTCAATTTCAATTCCTTGCTCACCAACTTCTTCTATGCACCATTCATTGCTCAAACCATGTGTTGGAGGTTGTGCACGGTCCTCTTTGTCATTAATTTCATAACACAATGAGGGAGATTCATCAATTCCAAAAGACTCATTAGTTGGTGTGGAATCATCTTCAATGGTGGAGCTTACTTCTTGCTCAACCTTCTCCCCTTGGTAGCTTCCTTTCAATTCAATCTCTTCTTCATTGCTTACCAAGGGTATGGAAAGTGAGGTATCTTCTTCCTTACCCTCTATGTCAAACCCAATTGGAGAGGATTCAATTGTACATAAGAATTTTTCAATGATTGAATCCATCTCTTGGTCAACCTCTTCAAAGGCTTCAACCACTTCTTCTGGCTCAATTATCTCAACTTTCTCCCCTTGTGGCAATCCTTGTTTCAACTCTTCTTCTTCACCTTGAAGCTCTAAACTCACTCCCTCACTATGCTCCTTGGTTTCTTCTCCACATTCGTCAATGGGAATGCCTTGGTCGCTTAGGCTTAGTCGGGAGGAGGCCATGTTGCTAATGGCTTCCACTAGGATAGCCATCTTGGCTCCTAGCTCTTTAAACTTCTTTTTATCCTTCTCTTGTCGCCTTAAGATATGAGATTCAAGATCTCTCAATTCATGCGTGGGGCTTCATCGGGAGGTGATGGTGGAAGAGAAGGTTCATTGTTTGGGAGAAAGGTTTCATTATTAAAAGTTGGTTCATCTTGGTAAGGGTGTGGAGGTATATATTGGGGTGGTTCTTGAGAGTAGTTGTGTTGGAATTGTGGTGGTTCTATGTATGGTTCATATGGTTCATAAGGTGGTTGATATGGTGGATAAGGATTAGGGTCATATGAAGGTGTTTGGTGAAAAGGGGCTTGTGAGTAAGGTGGTGCAAAATTATGTTGAGGAGGTGGTTCATAGGCATATGGTGGTGGTTGTTGATAATCACAATATGGGTCACCACATCCATTAGATTGATATGCATTAGGATTAGAATTATACCCATAAGAATTCGGAGGTTGTTGTTGCCAATAAGGTTGATCAATCCCTTGAGGCTCCTCCCATCTTTGATTGTTCCATCCTTGATGCATATCCTCATTGTAGTTTCCATTCCCTACAACATAATTTGAGCCAAACTCATAGCCAAAGTGAGGATGAGAATTCATAGTAGCAAATAAAAGCAAAAGCTACAAAAATAAGCAACAAGTCCTAAGTCTAACAAAAACTAGCAAATAAGAAAAAGGCAAACATATTCACAATATTCACAATAGCCAATAACATAACACCATTGCAACTCCCCGGCAACGGCGCCATTTTGATGAGCGAGATTTCTTGACGGTTTAGAATTCACAAATGAATTCTCGTTGTAAAGTATAGTTTCCAAAACAATCAAGAATCCTTTCATACAAAAATTTTTGGTTATCACAAATAACAATCCCCAATAAGAATTAACCGAAGTATTAAGACTCCGGGTCGTCTCACAAGGAGTTGCAATGAAGTGTATGATTATTGGCTACGGGGATCAAGGGGTTTTTTTGTTGATTAGAGGGGCAATAAAATAAAAAGACAAGAAAAGTAAATTGAGCAAGTAATTAAAGAAAACAAGTAATAAAGAGAGACATTCATGGCAATGGATTGAGATCATAGGCTTTCTATCCTAGTCGTGCATGATTAATTCATCTTATTTAGTTAACTCACACATCGGGAGAATGTCAAACAAGACTAATTAATCATGTCACAAATATAAACAAGAATTTATCTCATTACGTCAACTCCAACAAATAGGGAGAAAGTCTAACAAGACTAGCTAATCTCAATCCAAAAGTCCTAATCAACTCACTAATTTAATTAGCAAAAGATTAGCGTCAATGGAAACAATACTAGCTAACAACTCTAGATCACCAACATGAGTTGGGTTTTCATGACTCAAGATTGCCCAATTACTCTTTCCAAGCCAAGAATGCTCAAAATCTACTCTAACATCCTTCCAAGCATTTTATCAAACACTTGGAAGGCATAAAAGGAAACCATAATAAAAGTGCAAGAATAATAAAATCTACCAACTACAATTTGCAAGAAAAGTAAATCAACAACTCAATTCATCAATAAAAAGACATCAAACATTAAATTACATTAAAAGTAAATGGAAATCCAACAAGGGTTCATCAACATAAAAGTAACAAAATAAAGGAAATGAACAAGAGAAACTAAGAAGATTAGAGTAGTAGCAACAAGAAATTAAAAGAGAAAACTAAATCAAAACAATAATTAAAACTTGGATTCTAAACTACCCTAAATTCTAGAGAAAAGAGAGAGCTTCTTTCTCTAGAATTCTACCCTAAAACATGATGGAAACTAAAACTATGACTACTTTTCTTTTCATTCCCCCTTCAATCCTTGGGTTCAATAGCATCAGAAATGGGTTGGATTGGGCCCAAAAAGAGCTGCAAAATTGCTGGGGGCGATTTTATAAAAGTGGGCCACGGACAGCATCGGCGCGTGCGCGCAAAGTGCGTGTGCGCGCCCCTGAACGCGAAGCAACATATGCAAAATTTATATCATTTCGAAGCCCCGGATGTTAGCTTTCCAACGCAACTAGAACCGCCTCATTTGAATCTTTGTAGCTCAAGTTATGGTCGTTTGAGTGCAAAGAGGTCAGGCTTGAAACTTTACGGTTCCTTCATTTCTTCATGAGTTCTCCCACTTTGCATGCTTTTCTCCTCACTTCTTCCATCCAATACTTGCCTTATGAACCTGAAATCACTCAACAAACACATCAAGGCATCGAATGGAATCAAAGTGGATTAAAATCACCAATTTAAGGGCCTAAAAAGCATGTTTTCACATTTAAGCACAAATCAAGGGAGAATTGCAAAACCATGCTATTTCATTGAATAAATGTGAGAAAAGGTGATAAAATCCCCCAAAATAAGCACAAGATAAACCACAAAATTGGGGTTTATCAAGAAGTATAGACTATTATATATTGTTGGAAAGCTCTGGAAGTTAGCTTTCCAACTCCACTAAAATCACGTCCATTGGACCTCTGTAGCTTGAGTTATTCAGGTTTGAATTCAGAGAGGTCAGGGTTGACAGCATCGTTCGCCTTCATCTCTTCTTCTGCAGAAACTCCATCAAATCCAGCTGAATGCTACCTAAAATAAACAGAATTGCACAAGACTCAAAGTAGCACCCATATTGGCTAAAAGATAATTAATTCTTTATTAAAATCAACAATTTAGATGCAAATTCACAAGGAAAAGATAGGAAAGATGCTCACGGATCACACTACTATATTTTGATATATCTTATGTGTATCTTATGCTTTAGGTTAGTAGCTTCGTTAGTACGTTTTGCGCTTTTGAAATCCTATTTTTGAGCTATATCTTTCATCAAGCTTCTAGATTATACTATTCTTTCTATATATATATATATATATATATATATATATATATATATATATATATATATATGCACTTAGAATTGTCATAATCTCTGATTAACCTTTGCTTTACGATGCAAGGTAAAGCTTAGGCTAATTAGGGTGTTACATTTAGGGGTATCAGAGCAGTTTTTCCTCGTGAGCCTGAGGAATGGACCGATTGTGCTTCATTGCATACTCTATGTGTCTTTTCTTTGATGCTATTAGGTTATCTGATTGATATATGCATAGCATGCTTGTTTGTGAGTGCCTGTTTGAGATAATTGAAGCACTAAGCTTTTGATATTGAGACTGATCACCTTGATATCGATTGTTTGGTGTGGACAGGAACCCTACATGGCCACTCGTTGACGAGGTCGAGCATGGTCACGAAAAAGTAGAAATGAGCAACCAGCTGACAATCATGCCAAATTTTTGGCGGCAATGGCTAATTTGGCAAATACTATGGAGGCTAATGCTGATGCGACTCTGCAAGCTGTGCAGAGGTTAGGCCAACTAGCTGGGAATGGCAATGAAAACGGTGAAGGGAATGCTAATGATAATGCTGAGGAAAACGGTAATAACACCGGGAGAGTTCTGATGATCTTGGCGACGTTCCTCAAGGTTCATCCGCCAATTTTTCGAGGGTCAACTAACCCTACAGAAGCGGACAACTGGTTCCAAGGCATGGAGCGTGCTTTACAGGCACAGCATGTTTCAAACGATCAGTATGTTGAATTTGCTGCTTATCAACTGGCAGGAGAGGCCCAGCACTGGTGGCAAGCTAAGTGTCGCTTGCTACAACTTCAGAACGCCGATGTTCCGTGGGACTTATTCCAGACGGCTTTTTATAAGAAGTACTTCCCTGAGTCTGTAAGGGAAGCAAAGTAGATGGAACTGATGCAGCTGAAGCAAGGTTCCTTATCTGTGGCAGACTATACCAGAAAGTTTGAGGAACTCTGTAGGTTTTCTAGGGTATGTCAGGGTGTCCCGGAGACTTATCAGAGTTGGAAGTGTATCAAATACCAAAGGGAGTTGAAGGACATTATGACTACTGTTGCTCCTATGGAGATCCGTGTCATCTCCGACTTAGTGAACAAAGCAAGGGTGGTGGAGGAGTATGCCAAGACCGTGGCAGCATCCAAGGACACTCATGGAGGGAGCTCTAGTCGGGGGCGTGGCAAGTATTTTCATCCGAGAGGACAAAACTTTAAGAGAGGAGGATATGTGCCTCAAGGACAAGGAGGCTTCAGAAGGAACACCCATGATCAGTTTCAGCGTGGCAAAGGGAGAGGAAATCAGAGTAAGAGTTCTCCAAATTTAGCTTGTGATCGTTGTGGACGTTTTCATCCATATAACTCTTGCAAAATTGGTATAGGTGGGTGCTTTAACTGTGGCTTGCCTGGTCATTTTTCGAGTGATTGCACACGTGGGAAGAACCCAGGCGCGGGTCAGAGTCAGCACCAGGGGCGAGTTTTTGCTGTGAATGCCAAGGATGCTTCTAAGGAGGATCCATTGATGAGAGGTATATGTCTAATTGGTGATAAATCCTTAGTTGCATTATATGATACTGGAGCTTCGCATTCGTTATTTCGTTTGCTAAAGTTGAGGAATTAAGCTTGAAAGTGTCAGAGTTACCATTTGATATGCATGTACATACTCCACATCAGACGGTTATGACTAGGTCATGATGTAGGCAAGTAGGTTTCAAACTTGAGGGTAGAGACTTTGTGCATGTCTTGATCTGTTTGCCAATGGTTAGATTGGAGATGATTTTGGGGTTTGATTGGTTGTCGAAGAATCGGGTTTTGTTAGATTGCTTTGAGCGGTCAATTCGGTTTATGCCGGAAGGAGAAAATGGAGCGATGGTAGCTATGGGGTATTACATGAACTCTGTAATAGTGTGTTGTAGTGGGGAAGAGTGTCAAGGTTATATTTTGTTGGCTGCTAATGCGTTGGGTGATGCCCAGAACTTGGATCAGATTCCGGTAGCTAGAGAATTTCTGGAGGAATTCCCAGAGGATATTCCTGAATTCCTACCTCAAAGGGAGATTGAATTTGCGATTGAATTGGTGCCGGGAGCCGGACCAGTGTCAATTGCACCGTATAGAATGGCTCTGATAGAGCTGGCAGAATTAAAGACTCAGTTGGAAGAGCTTCTGAATAAGAGGTTCATTCGACCGAGTGTATCACCGTGGGGAGCGCCGATTTTATTGGTAAAGAAGAAGGATGGAGGGTTGCGACTGTGTGTGGATTACCGACAATTGAACAAAGTGACTGTGAATAATACGTACCCGCTGCCAAGGATAGATGACTTGATGGATCAATTGCATGGAGCCGGAGTGTTTTCCAAGATCGATTTGAGATTCGGTTACCATCTGATAATGGTGAAAGAGGATGATATCCCCAAGACTACGTTTAGAACACGCTATGGACACTATGAGTTTATGGTAATGTCCTTTGGGTTAACGAATGCACCTGCTGTTTTCATGGATTACATGAACAGAGTCTTTCGTCCCTTTTTGGACAAATTCGTGGTGGTTTTCATAGATGACATCTTGGTTTACTCTAAGACGGAAAAGGAGCATGAAGAACACTTGAGGATTGTGTTGCAAATCTTAGAAGAGCAGAAGTTGTATGCTAAGTTGACCAAGTGCGAGTTCTGGAAGGAGGAAGTAAAGTTCCTAGGTCACGTGGTAAGTAAAGGAGGGATAGCTGTGGATCCTTCTAAGGTTGAAGCGATAATGGAATGGGAAAGGCCAACGACAGTGATGGAAGTCATGAGCTTTTTGGGCTTGGCCGGATATTACCAGAGATTCATTGAAGGATTCTCCCGGATTGCGCTACCGATGACGAAATTAACAAGGAAAGAGGTGCCTTTTGTGTGGACGTCAGAGTATGAAGAAAGTTTTCAAACTTTGAAGCAAAAGTTAACTTCCACGCCAGTTTTGATTTTACCAAAACCGCATGAACCATTCGAAGTGTACTGTGATTCTTCCTTGAAGGGTTTGGGTTGCGTGTTGATGCAACATCGAAATGTGGTGGCTTACGCATTGCGTCAACTGAGACCGCATGAGATGAATTACCCCACTCATGACTTGGAATTAGCAGTGTGTTTGCACTGAAGATTTGGAGGCACCACTTGTACGGAGTGAGGTTTAGCATTTTTTCTGATCATAAGAGTCTCAATTACATCTTTGATCAGAAGGAGCTAAATATGCGCCAGAGAAGGTGGATGGAGTTGCTAAAAGATTATGATTTTGAGTTGAGTTATCATCCTGGAAAGACGAATGTGGTAGCAAACGCTTTGAGTCGGAAGTCCTTGACAATAGCTTGGATGAGGATTAAGGAAGAGGAGCTAGTAGATAAGTTTGTGGATCTTAAGCTGGATATTGGTGAAGTTGCCGGAAGAGCTTGTTTGAACCAGCTACAGATTTCAAGCACGTTTAAATCAGAAATACAAAGGGCTCAGCAAGATGAGCAAAAGCTTCAGCAATTGTTTCAACCAGTTGGTGAGAAGAGGCGTGAAGAATTCACTAAGGATGATGAATGGTTGTGGAGATATAAGGGGAGAATTTGTGTACTAGATGTTGGGAGTTTGAGGCAAGACTTGTTGTCAAAAGCTCACAAAGGGCTCAGCAAGATGAGCAAAAGCTTCAGCAATTGTTTCAACCAGTTGGTGAGAAGAGGCGTGAAGAATTCACTAAGGATGATGAATGGTTGTGGAGATATAAGGTGAGAATTTGTGTACCAGAAGTACGAAGATGTATTATGACTTAAAGAAGATGTTCTGTTGGCCTGAGATGAAAGGTGATGTAGCAACAATGGTATCCAAGTGCCTGACGTGTCAGAAAGTGAAGATAGAGCATCAGAAGCCGTCGGGAATGCTACAGCCTCTTGAGATTCCCCAGTGGAAGTGGGAAGGAATTGCAATGGACTTTGTGACCGGATTACTGAGTACTAGGTCGGGATTTGATGTGGTTTGGGTGGTCATGGATCGCTTAACCAAATCCACTCATTTTCTGCCTATCCGAGTGAACTATTCTATAGAGGAGTTAGCTAGGTTGTATATCAAGGAGATAGTAAGGTTGCATGCTATGCCATTGAGCATAGTATCGGACCGTGATTCCCAATTCACATCAAGGTTTTGGGGAGCTTTTCAAAGAGCTTTCGGTATGAAGCTATGTCTCAGTACCACATATCATCCGCAAACTAATGGACAGTTGGAAATGACTATTCAGACGCTAGAATATATGCTGAGAGCATGTGTGTTGGATCAACCTGGAAGTTGGGATCGCTACATGCCATTGGTGGAGTTTGCGTACAACAATAGCTTTCATGTGAGCATTGGGATGGCTCCGTATGAAGCTTTGTATGGACGGAAGTGCCAATCTCCACTTTGTTGGTATGAATCTGGTGAAGCAAGTGTTTTAGGTCCTGATGTAATAGCAGAGACTACTGAGAACATTAAGAAAATTCGTGCAAGTATTTTAACTACTCAGAGTCGATAGAAGAGCTACGTGGACCAGAAAAGGAAACTGTTAGAGTTTAAACTGGGAGAACATGTATTTCTTCGAGTTACACCGACAACTAGGATTGGAAGAGCAATCAAAACCAAGAAGTTGAATCCAAGGTATATAGGACCGTTTGAGATCCTGAAGAGATTCGGGCCGGTGGCGTATCAAGTAGCCTTGCCACCTTATCTGTCTAACTTACATGACGTATCCCACGTGTCACAATTCCGTAAGTAGACGTCAGATACGGCTCATGTGTTAGAGCCTGAGTCGGTTGAGTTGAGGGAGAACTTGACCTTCCAAGTGACGCCAATGAGAATTGGTGATGCTATGTGAAGAAGTTGCGAGAAAAGGAAGTCTCGTTGGTCAAAGTTGCTTGCAAGTGAGCAGGTGTTGAAGAGCATACTTGGGAATTGGAATCCGAGATGAGAAAGGATTATCCCGAGCTTTTCTCAGGTAATTCAAATTTTGAGGGTAAAATTTCTTATTTGGTATGGAAAATGTAAGAACTGCAACTAATCAACTGGTTAATTAAGTGAAAATATTGCCCAAAATAGGTTCTGAAAAGTTAGAGTGAGAATTTGAGGATTTGAAAGTGATTTTTGGACTCAGTGGGTCTTTTTGAGTCAGAAAATGTGCTTTCTTCAAAAAACCGTAAAAAATCGCGAACCGACAGTTGAACCGGTTAAACCGGTTTAAGTCTTCCCGGTACCACATGAGAAAAAGTGAAAACAATAAAAAATCTTATAAAAATAGTAGAAATGGAAAATCGGGCGTTAATTTTAAAGGTTTGGCCCGAAGTTGGACCAAATGGGCTAAAAACGCTAACGGGTTGGACCGAGCCCAAGTTCGGCCCAAGCCCAACATATAAATGGTTCATTTAGTGAACCAAACCAGCCACAACACCATTAAACACACACACACTTTAGATTTGAAAGAGGGAAGGAGAGGAAGAAGAGAACACTATGCACACCTCTCTTCTCTTCGCGATATCTCGAGCTACGGTGCTTCGATTTGCGTGCCGTCAGTGGCTACGCATTTCTTGTGAAGAGCTCTACAAGACTCATATAAGAAACTGGTAAGTAAAGCTGGAAATCCCTTCAGTTATTCTCCTCAAAATATTGGGTAATTAGGGCTTTGGGTTAAATGAGTATTTGTGATTTTGGATGTTTAGGTTTGCTCTAATCCTTGCTTAGCATTGGATTGTTGCTATCAAATCTATTGGAAAAGGTAAGAACTACTAAACTCTTGTAATTTTATGTTTAAATGGAACCCTAGGTTGATTTGTGATGGTTTATGCATATATAGTTTGATTATTGTGATTTTGGGAGCTATTGGAACATATTGGTGCTTGTTGAAGTGGAATTGAAAGCTTAGATTGTAGTTGGGAACTTGATTGTGCTAAATTGGAGTTTTGGGTTCATATAGGGAATCGGCCAAGGTATGGTTTCGGTTTTCTCTATGTAGTATATAATATTCATGGACACTTAGGCTAATGACCCATAGGATAGGTTTGAAATTAAATGGTTGTTGAATTGTTAAATGATGGTATGTGGTGATTTATGATGAATTAATAATTGTTGAATTTGAGTATGATGAATGATGGTAATATGATAATGATGATTGATTGTGTAAATTAAAAAGGCATGGTGATGATATAAGTGTTGTTGAAATTGATGATTTGGTAGTGTGGTTGTAGAAATGTGACATATTGGTGTTGATGTTGAAGATGATGAGATGTGAATAGAAATATGGTAAGTTTGGTGTATTGTGATATAAAAGGTGATATTTGGTAAAAATTAGAGTTTGGAATAGTTTGGTATGGTTTGGAATGTGCATGTTAAGGAATTGTGGAAATTGTGAATTTGGGTAAAAGTTGGTTCTTGGTGAACTTTGTTCGATCATAACTTTTGCCTCGATTTTCAAAATTGATTGGAACTTATTTGGAATTAAACCTTATTGAAAACCCTTCAATTTGATATAAAGTTTGTAAAATTTGGGTTTTTGTAGAGGAAGTTATGATCATTCAATGTTGGTGTTGAAAATCTGAAATTTTGATAAGTTGTAGAATTTTAGAATTTCTGATATGTGCGCACGCACAACCCTACAAAATTTTCAACCTGTGCGCACGCACAGGTAGAGAAATGCGTTCTGTTTGCAGTGCTAGCACAGCTCATGTGCGCACATATCTAAGGAAGAATTGCAACATGTGCGTACGGACAGCCCTGTGCGCACGCACACGTTGGGAAGGCCAGTCTGTTGGGGGCGCTGGCACAGGTTATACGAGTGAACAGACTCTGTAAATCTTGACCCCTGTGTGTACGCACACATTTTAAAACTCTCTGGAACGGGCGCACGCACACCCCTGTGCGGACGCACACGTCCTGTTTCTCAAATTTTACCTTGTTTTCAATTATTCTACCTTCCCAACAAGGTTGAAAGCTTTTCTAACACCATTTTATGATTCTTGGGCCTAGTTTTGGACATTTAAAACATTGGAAAATAATTTAATGGTTCTAGATGATATTATGTGGAATACTTAGAAAGCGGATGCCTAGGTTTCTGGTGTGCTGAGGATGGGTTGATGTTATGTGATGAATGGTTGATGTATGAGATGAGAATTGAGAAACTATTGAGTTCGGAATAAAAATATGAATTGACAGTGGTTGAGATGGGTCGAGGACTCAAATGTGTGATGAGGAATCACTGATGTATTAAATCTATTTTCTGAAAAACCACTGCACTATTGTTTTATATTGAGATTATAAGACGCTATGTGCCCGGCAGGGACGGTGGTTGGATCCCGCCTGTCGAGGTAGCGGTGGCAATGTAAGGGCGGTGGTTCGTCCCGCTTGTGTTGAGATGTGAGGTCTGTGGCATTAGTATCCCGCTCGCATCCCTTCGGATCGATAAAGCGTGCAGGCGCAAGTACCTAGACAGTGATCCGAGCACTATATCTCGGGGATTCCCATGTGAGGATTCTGAAGGGCAACGTCTCCATGGAGATGTGTCGGGTTGGCAATTGAACCAACAATGTGATATCACAGATAATAGGGTAGGCATTCATCATATGCATTTTCTATCTGTTTGTATGCTTTGACTACTTCTAATGGCTTACCTATTTGTATAACATGCCTAATTGCTATTCGAATTATTTGCTTTATATGCTTCTACTTGTGATTTCCTTGCATTGTAAATACTTGTGATTTCTACTGGGATTGAGGAGGTGTGGAAGGCGGTGGCGATGAGATCGCACAGAGGATCGGTTGGTGAAGGCTGTGGGACAGCGGTGTTGGTTAGAATAGAAATCCCCTAAGATAGTTTACCCGATTTATTTATGTTAAGGTTTATATAATCATGCTTTACTAATTTAGTATGCCTTAAGTTTCAATCCTGTGATAGATATGGAGCTAGGATTGTCCTTGGCATCACGGGGTCTTATATCTTACATCACTGGGTACTGTTACCATACTAAGAACCTCCGGTTCTTATACCATATTTCTCTTGTGTTTTTCAGATGCAGGTTGCAACCCACCTCGGTTAGTTGTCTGGTTGGTGACAAAAGCAGAGGATCCATATATCTTTTTGAGTCTTTTTGACTTATTTTGTATATGTCTCTCACTTTTGTATTTTGTTTTGCCTAGAGGCTTGTATTTGAGAGAAAAAAAATTGTATAAGCTGTTTTTACTATCTAGCTCTGTATATCTGTATATGGCTAGCCGGCTTAAACTCTGTGAGCCGTGGCTAGATTTTTATGATATTACACTACTAAATTTTGATATATCTTATGTGTATCGTATGCTTTAGGTTAGTAGCTTCGTTAGTACGTTTTGCGCTTTTGAAATCCTATTTTTGAGCTATATCTTTCATCAGGCTTCTAGATTATACTATTCTTTCTATATATATATATATATATTATGTATGCGCTTAGAACTGTCGTAATCTCTGATTAACCTTTGCTTTACGACGTGAGGTAAAGCTTAGGCTAATTAGGGTGTTACATATGTCACATATCCCAATTAGTTCATGTAATTAGGAATTTAGGAGGAGTGTTTTCAAGCTGTAGTTCAAGCGAGATAGCACTCTCAAGAATCACAAAAACTCATGTGAAAAAGGGTCATACTTTCGTTCCACCCAATTCATAAGATTAAGAATGAAAACAACACCTTAGAATTAAATCAAACATTAATTAAAATAGAAGAATAATAGTTTTAATCCATAGAAATAAACAGAGCTCCTAACCTTAACCAAGAGGTTTAGTTGCTCATAACTAACAAAGAAAACAAGGTTCTGAAAAGTGCAGAAGAAAGAAGATCCTAAACCTAATTGATCTTTTCCTTTAAATACTAACCTAATAATAAATGCTAGTCCTAAAAGATATTATTTGTAAATAAATATTATAAAAAGAAAATAAAATTAAACTAATAAGTGCTAAATCCACTTGGAGGCCCAAAGAGGTGTGAAACGGGTTGCTGCTGGCGTTTAAGTTCAAGAATGGGCGTTGAACACCCAAGGAGGGAAACGCGCTTCTGGTCTTGTGCCCCCTGCTGGTGCCAAACGCCAGGTGGGCATTCAGCGCCTATAGAGGCTGCTGCCAGTGGTTGCGCTTGTACGCATAAGCCACAATAATTCGTACAACAACAGCAGTACCAGCAAGTGCACTGGGTCGTCCAAGTAATACCTGAGCGAGTCAGGGTTGATCCCACAAGGATTGTGGCTTGAAGTAAGCTTATGGTTGTCTTGCAGGTCTTAGTCAGGCGGAATCAGAAGGTCTTTGGAGTTGTAATAGTAATTTATACCTTTAAAACATCAATGAGAATAAGCCAACAAAAGGAATAGAGTTGAGAGTCAGAGATTCTTTGTCTTTCTGAAGTAACTCTGGTACTATTATCTTCTTTGCTTGTGAATGATCTTCTTCTATGGCAGGCTGCGCCAATGGTCTTTAATCTCCTCTGCTACATAATGAACGCCAGGGCCCTTGGTATTCAATCCAATGGAGGATGAAGCGCATAGCAATCCATTCTCTTGGCGATCCTACTCAAAACTTTCGGATCAGAGAACGCTGCTTCTTAGATCTAGCCTATACCACGGAGACCTTAATCTCCCCAGAGATCGGATGAACTGGTGTCTCGAGAAGTCCCCAACGAAATCATGGATTAACCGTCTGAGAGATGTAAATCCATAGCTGTTGGCTCGTGCTTTCCGATCAAGTATTCACACGAACCCAAGTAGATGCGGGTGTTTGTCAGGCACGTTCATCTTAATGTGATGAACAGAGCCAATTTGTTAGATTGTTCTATTCATCACGATGAAAATTAGGATATACATCTTAGAGATATATCAGACACGGATTGAAGAAGAAATAGTACTTTTATTAATTCATAGGACTCAACAGGGCTCATCCCTTCAACCTAGGAGGTTTAGAAACTCATACTGAAAATAAAAAAATGGTGGAAAACGTAAAGGGTACTCTCCTGAATCAGAGAGTCTCGAAGAAGATGATAAAAGGTTGATGATTGTAAAGATTTTTAAGTTACATGAATCTAATCCGTTAAATAGATGACTAGTAGGGTAAAACAGTCTATTTAGTGCTAAAATCTACTTCTGGGGCCCACTTGGTGAGTGTTTGGGTTGAGCTTTGATGAGATCCACATGCATTGAGGTCTCTTAGGCATGGAATGCCAGCCAGGGGTCCTTTCTAGGCCTTTGGACGTTGGGCTCTACTCTTTGGGCGCTGGACGTCTAGAAGGGGGCAGGAAGCTAGCGTTGGATGCCAGTTTTGGGCCTTCTAATCCAAAGCAAAGTATGAACTATTATATATTTCTGGAAAGCTCTAGAAGTCAGCTTTCCATAGTAGTTACGAGCGCACCATTTAAACTTCTGTATCTCCAAAAAAGCTCTTCTGAATGCAGGTAGGTCAGATCTGAATAGCATCTACAGTGCTTTCTCTGTCTTTGAATCAGACTTCTGCTCCAACTCCTCAATTTCAGCCAAAAAATATCTGAAATTGTCCAAAAACACAAAAACTCATATTAAAATCCAAAAATGTGATTTTACACTAAAACCTATAAAAACTTAATAAAAACTACTAAAACTATATGAAAATGATGCCAAAAAACGTATAAAATATCTGCTCATCAGCCAGCATTTTCCTTTCTTGCTCCAGGCTTCTCCAAACGGCTTTGAATTTCACCTAAAATCATAAAAATACAAGAAAAACTCAAAGTAGCATCCAAAGGTGATTTTTTTACTAAAATCAAGTAAAAATAAATAAAATCTAATTAAAAATAATATAAAAATAACTAGAAAAATGGTATAAGATGCTCACGCATCACAACACCAAACTTAGACGGTTGCTTGTCCTCAAACAACCAAAAATAATATAGGACCAAGGAAGAGAAAATACACAAGATTCGAGTTGTCAATCAAGCTCAGGTCTAATTACTGAATGGAGCCAATGACACTCTATTTTTGAATAGTTTTGGCATCTCACTATCCTTTGAAGCTTAAAACTATTGATTTCCTTTAGAACTAGAACTTAGATGGTATTATTGATTCTCTCCTTTAGGCTCTAGTTGATTCTTGAACACAACTTTTCTTTTCTTTGGTGCTTTGCACCTTTGAGCCTAGCCCTGAGTCAAAGTATTTTGTTGTCAAGTTTAACTTGATACAAAAACACCACAAGCACTTAACTGGGGATCTCCTTGGTTTCAAATTTTTCTTTTTATTTCTCCCAGACAATGGTGCTCAAAGCCTTAGGCATACTTTGTAACAGCATTGGGTCACAACTTTAGGTGCTCAGTCTCAAGGGTTACTTGACACTTTCATACCGCAAGCATATGGTTAGAGAAAACCACTCTTTTGAGCTTAAGATCACTTTTGACCCTCCTAACCATTGATGCTCAAAGTCTTAGACCTTTTTCTTATTTTTCTTTTCTTTTTAATTCTTCTTGCTGTTTCTTTTGCTTTAAGAATCAATCTTTTTCTTATTTCAGAGAATCAATAATATTTCTCTAAGTTCCTGTTCCTCAAGAACCAATATGCTCAACTCCAATATCAAACATGCACAGTTAATTCATACATTTAGAAATAGAGATAAGAGCACCACATCAAAGCAACTAGAATAACTCATAATATAGCTCAAGATCTTATACATTTTACTACGTCTTTTTCAATATATTTTTTCTTTTTAAGTTTGATGCGTAATACATAAGACACCTTGAAAGATTTTTAGAAATAAATTACTAAACTAAAAAGCAAAGAAATCCTAAGAATGATCATGCAACTAGAATAGAAAGCAAGTAATATAATGAAACACTAGAAAAACAGAGATAAAATAAAGATAGGGAGAGTGAAACTAGACCACCTCAGTGATGGTGGCTGCTACTCCCTCCGGGGAATCCTCTGGAACGTTTAAGCTCCTCAATATCACGCTCCTTCCTCCTCTGCTCCTCCATCATTCTCCTTTGATCTTCCATTATCTGATGGAGGAGAGCAGACTGGTCCTGATGCTCCAGCCTTAGCTGATTAACTGATGATGTTAGCTCCCTTAAAGATGTGGTCAACTGATCCCAATAGTCACTGGGAGGGAAGTACATTCCTTGAGGCATCTCCAGAATAGCTTGTGGAGGTGGTGGAATTGGCTCTTGCTGCGGTCCTTGCACGGGCTCCCTAGCATGCTCCATACCCTTCTTTGTGATCGGCCTCTCCTCGTCGATCAGGGTATCTCCCTCTATGTGAGCTCCATCTTCTACACATAAGCGATAAATGAGATGGGAAAAAGCCAGCCTCGCAGAGGTGGAGGGCTTATCAGCTACTCTCTAAAACTCCTGAGGGATCACCTCATGCACCTCCACCTTATTACTGAGCATAATACAGTGAATCGTCACTACTCGCTCAACTGTAACCTCAGAGCAGTTACTTGTAGGGATGATTGAGTGTTGGATGAACTCCAACCATCCTCTAGCTGCTGGTCTAAGGTCAACCCTATCCAGCTGGTAAGGCTGACCTTGAGCATCCCTCCTCCACTGAGCTCTAGGTACGTATATGTCAGCAAAGACTTTATCCAACCTTTGGTCAGTGTTGACCCTACGGATGTATGAGTGAGGGTCCTCTCGTGGCTCTGGCAACTGTAGCTCCACCCTCACACTCTCAAGGTTGAAATCCATGATGCGTCCTTTGACCATGGTGCGCCAATTCTTTGGCTCTGGGTTCATGCTTCTATCATGCTTTCTCATCACCCAGGCATTAGAGTAGAACTCTTACACCATCAATACTCCAACCTCTATCACGGGGTTGGCCAGAACTTCCCAACAACGTCTCAGAATCTGGTATAGGATCTCCGGGTACTCATCATCCTTCAGCTTGAAGGGGACCTCGGGCGTCACCTTCTTCTTCCTCACCACATCATAAAAATGGTCTTGATGGGCCTTGGAAAGAAATCATGTAAAATCCCATGGCTCAGAAGTGGGGGCTTTCTCCTTTCTTTTTCTTGAGGACTCTCCGGTTTTTTGTGCCATGGAGGTAAGAATAAGAAGCAAAAAGCGGAGCTCTTAACACCAAACTTAAAAACTTTGCTTGTCCTCGAGAAAATAGAGATATAAGATAAGGAAAAGAAAATAAAAATAGAAAAATAAGATAGAGGAGATGGGGTATAGGCTTCGGCCTTTGGGGTGAAGAAGGGTAAAATGAAGAAAGGGAATTTGTATGGTGAAGAGTAAGTAAGAGGGGAAGAGAAGTGTGAGGTGTGGTAAGAGTGGATGAAGTGAGGGGTATTTATAGGTGGGGGTGGGGTGGGTTTCGGTTATGGTGGGAGAGGGTGGGAAAAATTGAATTTGAATGTGGGTTGTTGGAAAGAGAGATGGATGGGATTGAGGAGAGGTGATTGGGTGTAGTCAAAGGTGGGTTGAGAGAATCAAGAGAAGTGATGGATGATGGGATGAATGAATGTGGATGGAAGAGTGGGTGAGAGAGGAAAGAGAATGGATAAGATTGAGTGGTGAAGTGGTTGGTGGTTGATGAGCAGATATTTTATACACTTTTTGACATCACTTTCATATAGTTTTTAGTAGTTTTTATTTAGTTTTTATTAAGTTTTTATAGGTTTTAGTGTTAAAATCACATTTTTGGATTCTACTACAAGTTTTTGTATTTTTTGGCAATTTCAAGTATTTTCTGGCTGAAATTGAGGAGTTGGAGCAAAAGTCTGATTCAGAAACAGAGAAAGCACTACAGATGCTGTCCAGATCTGACCTGCTTGCATTCGGAAGGGCTTTTCTGGAGCTACAGAAGTCCAAATAGAGCGCTCTTAATGGCTATGGAAAGCTGACTTCCGGAGCTTTCCAGAAATATATAATAGTTTATACTTTACTTCAGATTAGAATGCCCAAAACTGGCGTCCAATGCCAGCTTCCTGCCCCCTTCCAGGTGTCCAGCGCCCAAAGAGCAGAGCCCAGCATCCAAAGGCCCAGAGAGGACCCCATAGCTGGCATTCCACGCCCCAAAGACCTCATGGCACGTGGATCTCATCAAATCTTAGCCTAAACACTCACCAAGTGGGCCTCAGAAGTGGATTTTAGCACTAAATAGCATGTTTTACCCTTACTAGTCATCTGTTTAGTATTTAAGGGATCTTATCCATGTAATTTAGGGAATAATCAGAATTCTCCAATTCAAAAGAACACACTTTAATAATATTCAAATGGGGATCACTCTCTGATTCAGGAGAGCTCCATACACATTTTTATTTTGGTTTTTACTTTCAGTATGAGTTTCTAAACCTTCCAGGTTGAGGGGAGGAGCCCTGCTGAGTCCTATGAATTAATAAAAGTACTATTTCTTCTTCTTCGATCCATGTCTGATCTATCTCTAAGATGTATATTCCGATCTTCATCGTGGTGAACAAGACGATCTGACAAATTGGCTCTGTTCATCACATTAAGACGAACGTGCCTGACAAACACTTGCGTCTACTTGGATTCGTGTGACTACTTGGTCGGAAAGCACGAACCAACAGCTATGTTTATACATCTCTCAGATGGTTAATCTACGATTTCATTGGGAACTTCTCGAGACACTAGTTCAGCCGATCTTTAAGGAGATTAAGGTCTCCGTGGTATAGGCTAGAATCCAAAGAAGCAGCGTTCTCTGATCTGGAAGATTCGACCTTGTCTGTGGCGTTTTGAGTAGGATCGCCAAGGAGAACGATTTGCTAAGAGCTTTACCCTCCGTCAGATTGAATGATCACGGATAATGGCATTTAACCTGTAGCAGAGGAGATCAAGGACCACTGGCGTGGCTTTGATCACTTATAACCTGCCATAGAGGAAGATCATTCACAAGCAAGAAAGATAGCAGTACCAAAGTTACTTCAGAAAGACAAAGCAACTCCAACTCTCAATCTAACCCTATCGCTTATTCCTTTCACAACTTCTAAAAAATGTTATGTTTATATCACTGATAATCCAACTCCTTCTGATTCTACTTGACTAAGACCTCAAGACAACCATAGCTTGCTTCAAGCCACAATCCTCATGGGATCGACCCTGACTCACTCAGGTATTACCTGGACGACCCAGTGCACTTGCTGGTACTGTTGCTGTTGTATGAAATAGTGTAGGTTTTACGTACATGCACAACCAGTGGTTGGGGTTTGATGAGCGGATAATTTATACGCTTTTTGGCATTGTTTTTACATAGTTTTTAGTATGATTTGATTAGTTTTTAGTTTATCTTTATTAGTTTTTAAATAAAAATCACATTTCTAGACTTTACTATGAGTTTGTGTATTTTTCTGTGATTTCAGGTATTTTCGGGCTAAAATTGAGGGACCTGAGCAAAAATCTGATTCAGAGGCTGAAAAAGGACTGCAGATGCTGTTGGATTCTGACCTCCCTGTACTCAAAGTGGATTTTCTGGAGCTACAGGAGTCTAAATAGCACGCTCTCAATTGCGTTGGAAAGTAGATATCCAGGGCTTTACAGCAATATATAATAGTCCATACTTTACCCGAGTTTAGATGATGCAAACTGGCGTTCAACGCCAGTTCTCTGCCCTATTCTAGAGTTAAACGCCAGAAACAGGTTACAAGTTGGAGTTAAACGCCCAAAACAGGTTACAACCTGGCGTTTAACTCCAGAAATAGCCTAGGCACGTGTAAAGCTCAAGTCTCAGCCCCAGCACATACCAAGTGGGCCCCGGAAGTGGATTTCTGCACTATCTATCATAGTTTACTTAATTTCTGTAAACCTAGGTTACTAGTTTAGTATTTAAACAACTTTTAGAGATTTATTTTGCACCTCATGACATTTTTAGATCTGAACTTTGTACTCTTTGACGGCATGAGTCTCTAAACTCCATTGTTGGGGGTGAGGAGCTCTGCTGTGTCTCGATGGATTAATGCAATTATTTCCGTTTTCTATTCAAACACGCTTGTTTCTATCTAAGATATTCATCTGCACTTCAATATAAAGAAGGTGATGATCCGTGACACTCATCACCATTCTCAACCTATGAACGCGTGCCTGACAACCACCTCCGTTCTACCTTCGATTGAATGAGTATCTCTTGGATTCCTTAATCAGAATCTTCATGGTATAAGCTAGAATCCATTGGTAGCATTCTTGAGAATCCGGAAAGTCTAAACCTTGTCTATGGTATTCTGAGTAGGATTCAAGGATTGAATGACTGTGACGAGCTTCAAACTCGCGAGTGTTGGGCATAGTGACAGACGCAAAAGGATCAATGGATCCTATTCCGACATGATCAAGAACCGACAGATGATTAGCCGTGCGGTGACAGCGCACCTGGACCATTTTCACTAAGAGGATGGATGGTAGCCATTAACAACGGTGATCCACCAACACACAGCTTGCCATAGGAGGAACCTTGCGTGCGTGAAGAAGAAGACAGGGGGAAAGCAGAGATTCAAAAGATAAAGCATCTCCAAAACTCCAACATATTCTCCATTACTGCATAATAAGTATTATTTAATCCATGCTCTCTTGTTCATTTGCAAGTCAACTGATAATTATAATTGATATCCTGACTAAGGGTTACAAGATAACCATAGCTTGCTTCAAGCCAACAATCTTCGTGGGATCGATCCTTACTCATGTAAGGTATTACTTGGACGACCCAGTGCACTTGCTGGTTAGTGGTACGAGTTGTGAAAAGTGTGATTTACAATTCGTGCACCAAGTTTTTGGTGCCATTGCTGGGGATTGTTTGAGTTTGAACAATTGACGGTGAATCTTGTTGCTTAGATTATGAAAATTTTGTCTTTTGGGTCAGAGTCTTTTATTTTCTTTTCAAAAATTTTTTCAAAAAATTTTTTTTCTTTATTAATTTTTAGTTTTTTTTTCTGTGAGTTTAGTGTCATGTTCTAAGTTTGGTGTCAATTGCATGCTTTTCTTTGTCTTTCAATTTTCGAATTGCATGTTCTTTGTTCATCCTTGATCCTCAAGTTGTTCTAGTCTATTTTCCTTGTTTGATCTTTGGTTTGTCTTGTTTTGTGTCTTTTCTTGTTTTTCTTGTGCTTTTTCAAATTTTTAGTTTTCAAAAATTTTTATTTATTAAATACCTTATTAAAACACGTTAAATTTATAGCTCAATTGGCTAGAGTATTATGCTTATGTTCTTGGTAATTGGCTATCTTCCTTTTAAAACTTTTTCAAAAATAATTTCTCTTTGATTAAATCTTGTGTCAATTTTTAAGTTTGGTGTTCTCTTGTTAATCTCCTTTAGTTTTCGAAAATTTTATTGTGGTTTTCAAAAAATTTTAAGTTTGGTGTTCTATCTTCATGTTCTTGTTGTTCTTGTGAATCTTCAAGGTGTTCTTGAGTCTTTCTTGTGTTTTGATCTTAAAATTTTTTATGTTTGGTGTTCCTTGGTGTTTTTCCTCCAAAATTTCGAAAATAAGGAGCATTAGATCTAAAAATTTTAAGTTTTGTATCTTTTTATTATTTTTCTCTTTCCTCACTAAATTCAAAAATATCTTTTCTCTTTATTTTAAATTGAATTTTCGAAAATTACCTTTAAAAATTCAGATTTTTATTTTAAAAATCAAATCTTTTCAAAATTCAAAATCTTTTTCAAAAATCATATTCAAAGTTTTTCCAATCTTCTTAATTAAGCAATTACTTTCATTTTCAAATTTATTTTTCTCTTGGTTTTCGAAATTTACATTCATATTTCTCATTATTTTATTTTACTTTATCTTATTATTTTTAATTATCTTAATAATTTGGTTTGTTCTACTTAAATAAAATAAAAACAAAATTATAATTTCTTTGTAATTCATATCAATTCCATTCTATCCATCATGGACCTAAGTAGAAATGAACAGTCCAGAAGGACTCTGGGATCATATGCTAATCCCGCTACTATTGCATATGGGAGTAGTATTTGTATACCTCCCATCAAAGCAGGCAGTTTTAAGCTAAATCCTCATCTCATTGTCATGGTGCAGTAAAACTGCCAGTATTCCGGTCTTCCACAAGAAGAATCTACTGAGTTTCTGGCACAATTCTTGCAAATTGCTGACACAATACATGACAAGGAGGTAGATCAGGATGTATACAGGCTGTTACTGTTTCCATTTGCTGTAAAAGATCAAGCTAAAAGTTGGTTAAATAACCAACCCACAGCAAGCAT
This sequence comes from Arachis hypogaea, assembly GCF_003086295.3. Classification (NCBI taxonomy): domain Eukaryota; kingdom Viridiplantae; phylum Streptophyta; class Magnoliopsida; order Fabales; family Fabaceae; genus Arachis; species Arachis hypogaea. The sequence goes on from NC_092048.1 coordinate 112,437,879, forward strand.
AAGGACATAGAAACAGTTATCAGACAAATTCCTGAATCAATATTTCCCTCCAAAAAGGATGATACAGCTAAGGCTGGACATCCAAGGCTTTAACCAAGAGGATGATGAATCCCTTTATAATGACTGGGAGAGATACAGAGGGATGCTAAGGAAATGCCCCTCTGAAATATTTTCAGAGTGGGTGCAATTAGACATCTTCTACTATGGGCTTACAGAAGGAGCTCAGATGTCCCTAGACCACTCAGCTGGTGGATCTATACACATGAGAAAAACTATTGAAGAGGCTCAAGAGCTTATTGATATAGTTGCTAGAAACCAGCATCTGTACATAAGTAATGGGTCCTCCATAAAAGAAGAAGCCAAAGCAGTGTCTACTAAACTGGGTCCTCCAGAACAAGTTGCTGAACTCAATCAACAATTGTGCTTTCTAACAAAACAGCTAGCAGAATTCAAGGAGATGCTACAAGACACTAAAAATGCTAATAAAAATATGGAGGGACAATTGAATCAGACAAAACAGCAATTATCAAAGCAGATAACAGAAGAGTGCCAGGCAGTTCAATTAAGAAGTGGGAAAATATTAAATACCTCACTTCAGAGTAGCAGAAAGCCAAGGAAAGAACAACTGATAGAGGATGAGCAAAATATTATCCAAAATCCCTCTGAGGACAGTAAGAGCCCAGAGAGGAACACTTTTGGCATTCAAATGCCAGAAACAGGGAGGGAATTGGCGTCAAACGCCCAATGGAAGCTCAATTCTAGTGTTTAAACGCCAGAAAAAAGTAAGGAGTTTGCGTCCAACGCCAATCCAGCTTCTAACCCTGGCATTCAAATGCCAGTGAGGGATCAGACACACACAAGTGCTGATAACAACCCCTCTAAAAAAGCTTCTCCAACCACTTTTGTAGGAAATAAACCTGCAGCAACCAAGGTTGAGGAATACAAAGCCAAGATGCCTTATCCTCAAAAACTCCACAAAGAGGAGCAGGATAAGCAATTTGCCCGCTTTGCAGACTATCTCAGGACTCTTGAAATAAAGATTCTGTTTGTAGAGGCACTTGAGCAAATACCCTCTTATGCCAAGTTCATGAAAGAGATCTTGAGTCATAAGAAGGATTGGATAGAAACTGAAAGAGTTCTCCTCACTGAAGAATGCAGTGCAGTCATTCTGAAAAGCTTCCCAAAAAAGCTTAAAGATTTCGGGAGCTTTATGATACCATGCATATTATAGGGTAATTGCACCAAGACAGCTTTATGTGATCTTGGGGCAAGTATCAATCTAATACCTGCATCCACTATCAGAAAGCTTGGTTTAACTGAAGAAGTCAAACCAACCCGGATATGTCTCTAACTTGTTGATGGCTCTATTAAATACCCATCAGGCGTGATTGAAGACATGATTGTCAGGGTTGGGCCATTCGCCTTTCCCACTGACTTTGTAGTGCTGGAAATGGAGGAGCACAAGAGTGCTACTCTCATTCTAGGAAGACCTTTCCTAGCAACTGGACAAACTCTCATTGATGTCCAAAAGGAGGAAGTAACCCTGAGAGTCAATGAGGATGAGTTTAAGTTAAATGTTGTCAAAGCCATGCAGCATCCAGACACACCAAAAGACTGCATGAAAGTTGATCTTATTGACTCTTTGGTAGAGGAGATCAACATGGCTGAGAGTCTCGAATCAGAGCTGGAAGACATCTTTAAAAATGTTCAGCCTAATCTGGAGGATTCAGAGGAATTGAAAGAGCCTCTGAAACTTCTTCAGGAAGAGGAGAAACCTCCTAAACCCGAGATCAAACCACTACCACCATCCCTGAAATATGCATTTCTAGGAGAAGGTGACACTTTTCCGGTGATCATAAGCTCTACTTTAAATCCACTGGAAGAGGAAGCACTACTTCAAGTGCTAAGGACACACAAGACAGCTCTTGGGTGGTCCATAAGTGATCTTAAGGGCATCAGCCCTGCAAGATGCATGCACAAAATCCTATTGGAGGACAATGCTAAGCCAGTGGTTCAACCACAGAGGCGGCTAAATCCAGCCATGAAGGAGGTGGTGCAGAAAGAGGTCACCAAATTACTGGAGGCTGGGATTATTTATCCTATTTCTGATAGTCCCTGGGTGAGTCCTGTCCAAGTTGTCCCCAAAAAGGGAGACATGACAGTAGTTCATAATGAAAGAAATGAACTGGTTCCTACAAGAACAGTTACAAGGTGGCGTATGTGTATTGATTACAGAAGGCTCAATACAGCCACCAGGAAGGATCACTTTCCTTTACCATTCATAGACCAGATGCTAGAAAGACTAGCAGGTCATGAATACTACTACTTTTTGGATGGCTATTCAGGTTACAACCAAATTGCAGTAGATCCTCAGGACTAAGAGAAAACAGCATTCACATGTCCTTCTGGAGTGTTTGCCTACAGAAGGATTCCTTTTGGTCTGTGCAATGCACCTGCAACCTTTCAGAGGTGCATGCTCTCTATCTTCTCTGATATGGTAGAGAAATTTCTGGAAGTCTTCATGGATGACTTTTCAGTCTTTGGAGACTCATTCAACTCCTGCCTTAACCATTTAGCACTTGTTCTGAAAAGATGCCAAGAGACCAACCTAGCTTTAAACTGGGAAAAATGTCACTTTATGGTGACTGAAGGGATTGTCCTTAGGCATAAAATTTCAAACAAGGGAATAGAAGTGGATCAAGCTAAAGTTGAAGTAATTGAAAAATTACCACCACCTGCCAATGTTAAGGCAATCAGAAGCTTTCTGGGGCATGCAGGATTCTATAGGAGGTTTATAAAGGATTTTTCAAAAATTGCAAAACCTCTGAGCAACCTGCTAGCTGCTGACATGCCGTTTGTGTTTGAAACAGAGTGTCTGCAGGCATTTGAAACTCTGAAAGCTAAGCTGGTCACAGCACCAGTTATTTCTGCACCAGACTGGACATTACCATTTGAACTAATGTGTGATGCCAGTGATCATGCCATTGGTGCAGTACTGGGACAGAGGCATAACAAGTTTTTGCATGTCATTTATTATGCTAGCCGCGTTTTAAATGATGCCCAGAAAAATTACATAACCACAGAAAAAGAATTGCTTGCAGTGGTTTATGCCATTGACAAGTTTAGATCATACTTAGTAGAATCAAAAGTGATTGTGTACACTGACCATGCTGCTCTTAAATATCTACTCACAAAGCAGGATTCAAAACCTAGGCTCATAAGATGGGTGTTGCTTCTGCAAGAGTTTGATATAGAAATAAGAGACGGAAAAGGGACAGAGAACCAAGTGGCTGATCATCTGTCCCGGATAGAGCCAGTAGAAGGGACGTCCTTTCCCTCTATTGAGATCTCTGAAACCTTTCCGGATGAGCAACTGTTTGCCATCCAGGAAACACCATGGTTTGCAGACATTGCAAACAATAAAGCTGCAAGATTCATACCCAATGAGTACATCAAGCAATAAAAGAAAAAATTAATTACTGATGCAAAGTACTACCTGTGGGATGAACCATATCTCTTTAAGAGATGTGCAGACGGAATAATCCGTAGGTGTGTGCCTAGAGAAGAAGCACAGAAGATCCTATGGCATTGTCATGGATCACAATATGGAGGACATTTCGGAGGTGAGCGAACAACCACAAACGTCCTCCAATGTGGCTTCTACTGGCCCACTCTCTATAAAGACTCCCGAGAGTTTGTGCGTAATTATGACAGCTGCCAGAGAGCTGGTAATCTGTCTCACAGTAACGCCATGCCTCAGCAAGGGATCTTAGTGATTGAGTTGTTCGACGTATGGGGTATTGTCTTCATGGGGCCTTTTCCACCATCATACTCAAACACTTATATTCTAGTGGCAGTCGACTATGTATCCAAATGGGTAGAGGCCATCACAACACCCACCAATGATACTAAGACAGTGCTGAAGTTCCTCCAGAAGTATATCTTCAGCAGGTTTGGTGTCCCTAGAGCACTAATCAGTGATGGAACACTCACTTCTGCAACAAACAGCTTTACTCTACTATGGTCCGATATGGAATTAGCCACAAGGTGGCAACTCCGTATCATCCACAGACAAATAGGCAAGCTGAAGTCTCTAATAGAGAAATAAAAAGAATCTTGGAACGGACTGTAAGTACCCGTAGAAATGATTGGGCAAGAAGCTTGGATGATGCTCTGTGGGCATACAGAACGGCATTCAAGACTCCTATAGGGACCTCTCCATACCAGCTTGTGTATGGTAAGGCCTATCATCTACCCGTGGAATTGGAGCATAAGGCCTACTGGGCAACCAGATTCCTAAACTTTGATGCTAAATTAGCTGGAGAAAAAAGATTACTCCAGCTGAATGAGCTAGAGGAATTCAGACTCATTGCTTTCGAAAATGCCAAGCTTTACAAAGAGAAAGCAAAAAGGTGGCATGATAGAAAGCTGTCATCTAGAGTCTTTGAACCAGGACAGAAGGTTCTGCTGTTTAACTCTAGGCTCAGGCTATTCCCCGAAAAACTGAAATCCCGGTGGAGGGGACCATATGTGATTACAAGTGTGTCACCATATGGCTATGTGGAGCTTCAAGACATTGATTCTAATAAGAAGTTCATTGTTAATGGACAGAGAATCAAGCATTATCTTGAAGGCAATGTTGAGCAAGAATGCTCAAAGCTGAGGCTAGATTAAAGGCTCAGTAATGTCAAGCTATTGACAGTAAAGAAGCGCTTATTGGCAGGCAACCCAATCTTATTTATCTATGTTAATTACTTTTTCACTTCATTTTCCATTGTTATTTTAGGTTTTCTTTAGGTTGATGATCATGTGGAGTCATAAAAACAGCTGCAGAATTAAAGCAGAATCAAAAATAGCAGCAAAAATAGCACACCCTGGAGGACAGACTTACTGGCATTTAAACGCCAGTAAGAAGCATCAGACTAGCGTTTAACGCCAGAAAGAAGCATCAAGCTGGCGTTAAACGCCAGAAACAGGCTACAGCTTGGCGTTTAACGCCAGAAACAAGCACCAAGTTGGCGTTCAATGCCAAGAAAGGGGGAAAAGCTGGCGTTTTACGCCAGAAACAAGCAACAGTCTGGCATTAAACGCCAGGATTGCATACTAAGGGTATTTTTGCACGCCTCAATGGAGCAGGGATGATAAGTCCTTGACCCTTCAGGATCTGTGGACCCCACAGGATCCCCACTAGCCTCAACTCATTTTCTCTTCCTCCACTTCTCCTTCTACTCCCTTCTATCTTCTTTTGCTCGAGGACGAGCAAACCTTTTAAGTTTGGTGTGGAAAAAAGCGTTGCTTTTTATTTTTCCATAACCATTTATGGCACCTAAGGCTGGAGAAACCTCTAGAAAGAGGAAAAGGAAGGCAGTTGCTTCCACCCCCGAGTCATGAGAGATGGAGAAGTTTATCTTTAGAGTCCATAGTTCAGTGGTAGAGCATTTAACTGCAGATCAAAGAGCCATGAGGGAGGTGCAACAAATGCAAGAGACATAGAGGAGCTCAAGAGCACCATTGGTTATTCAAGAGGAAGAAGACGCCACCCTCACTAAGGTGGACCCGTTCCTTAATCTCCTTGTCTATTTGTTTTTCTGTTTTTCGATTTATATGCTTTAGATTTTATCTATGTTTGTGTCTTTATTACATGATCATTAGTGTCTAGTGTCTATGTCTTAAAGATATGAATGTCCTATGAATCCGTCACATTTCTTAAATGAAAAATATTTTCTGAAAAAGAAAAAGAAGTACATGAATTTCGAATTTTAAAATAGTTTAATTATTTTTATGTGATGGCAATACTTTTTGTTTTCTGAATGAATGCTTGAACAGTACATATTTTTGAATTTGTTGTTTATGAATGTTAAATATGTTGGCTCTTGAAAGAATGATGAAAAAGGAAAAATGTTATTGATAATCTGAAAAATCATAAAATTGATTTTTGAAACAAGAAAAAGCAGTGAAAGGCGAAAAAAAAAGAGAAAGAAAAGAAAAAGCAAGCAGAAAAAGCCAAAAGCTCTTTAAACCTAAAGGCAAGAGCAAAAAGCCAGTAACCCTTTAAACCAAAAGGCAAGGGTAAAAAGGATCCAAGGCTTTGAGCATCAGTGGATAGGAGGGCCTAAAGGAATAAAATCCTGGCCTTAGCGGCTAAACCAAGATGTCCCTAACCATGTGCTTGTGGCGTGAAGGTGCCAAGTGAAAACTTGAGACTGAGCGGTTAAAGTCGAGGTCCAAAGCAAAAAGAAGAGTGTGCTTAAGAACCCTGGACACCTCTAATTGGGGACTCTAGCAAAGCTGAGTCACAATCTAAAAAGGTTCACCCAGCTATATGTCTGTGGCATTTATGTATCCGATGGTAATACTAAAAAACAAAGTGCTTAGGGCCACGGCCAAGACTGATAAAGTAGCTGTGTTCAAGAATCAACATACTGAACTAGGAGAATCAATAACACTATCTAAATTCTGAGTTCCTATAGATGCCAATCATTCTGAACTTCAAAGGATAAAGTGAGATGCCAAAACTGTCCAGAAACAAAAAGCTAATAGCCCCGCTCATCTAATTAAGACTAATCTTCATAGATGTTTTTGGAATTCGTTGTATATTCTCTTATTTTTTTATCCTACTTTATTTCTAGTTGCTTGGGGACAAGCAACAATTTATGTTTGGTGTTGTGATGAGCGGATAATTTATACGCTTTTTGGCATTGTTTTTACATAGTTTTTAGTATGATTTGATTAGTTTTTAGTGTATTTTTAATATTCTTTAAATAAAAATCACATTTCTAGACTTTACTATGAGTTTGTGTATTTTTCTGTGATTTCAGGTATTTTCTGGCTGAAATTGAGGGACCTGAGCAAAAATCTGATTCAGAGGCTGAAAAAGTACTGCAGATGCTGTTGGATTCTGACCTCCCTGCACTCAAAGTGGATTTTCTGGAGCTACAGAAGTCCAAATGGCGCGCTCTCAATTGCGTTGGAAAGTAAACATCCAGGACTTTCCAAAAATATATAATAGTCCATACTTTGCTTGAGTTTAGATGACACAAACTAGCGTTCAACGCCAGTTCTCTGCCCTATTCTGGCGTTAAACGCCAGAAACAGGTTACAAGTTGGAGTTAAACGCCCAAAACAGGTTACAACCTGGCATTTAACTCCAAAAACAGCCTAGGCACGTGTAAATCTCAAGTCTCAGCCCCAGCACACACCAAGTAGGCCCCGGAAGTGGATTTCTGCACTATCTATCATAGTTTACTCAATTTCTGTAAACCTAGGTTACTAGTTTAGTATTTAAACAACTTTTAGAGATTTATTTTGCACCTCATGACATTTTTAGATCTGAACTTTGTACTCTTTGACGGCATGAGTCTCTAAACTCCATTGTCGGGGGTGAGGAGCTCTGCTGTGTCTCGATGGATTAATGCAATTATTTCTATTTTCTACTCAAACATGCTTGTTTCTATCTAAGATATTCATCCGCACTTCAATATAAAGAAGGTGATGATCTATGACACTCATCACCATTCTCAACCTATGAACGCGTGCCTGACAACCACCTCCGTTCTACCTTCGATTGAATGAGTATCTCTTGGATTCCTTAATCAGAATCTTCGTGGTATAAGCTAGAATCCATTGGCAGCATTCTTGAGAATCCGGAAAGTCTAAACCTTGTCTGTGGTATTCCGAGTAGGATTCAAGGATTGAATGACTGTGACAAGCTTCAAACTCGCGAGTGTTGGGCGTAGTGACAGACGCAAAAGGATCAATGGATCCTATTCCGACATGATCGAGAACCGACAGATGATTAGCCGTGCGGTGACAGCGCACCTGGACCATTTTCACTGAGAGGATGGATGGTAGCCATTGACAATGGTGATCCACCAACACACAGCTTGCCATAGGAGGAACCTTGTGTGCGTGAAGAAGAAGACAGGGGGAAAGCAGAGATTCAGAAGATAAAGCATCTCCAAAACTCCAACATATTCTCCATTACTGCATAATAAGTATTATTTAATCCATGCTCTCTTGTTCATTTGCAAGTCAACTGATAATTATAATTGATATCCTGACTAAGGTTTACAAGATAACCATAGCTTGCTTCAAGCCAACTATCTCCGTGGGATCGACCCTTACTCACGTAAGGTATTACTTTGACGACCCAGTGCACTTGCTGGTTAGTGGTACGAGTTGTGAAAAGTGTGATTTACAATTCGTGTACCAGGGTTTATCCATTGGCTAAAGAAGCTTCAAAATTCAAAATCTACCCATTCTGCCTCCCCCCTGGGCGCTGAACGCTGGGCTGGCGTTTGGCGCCACCAGGGGGATCCCTAATATTTTTTTTCTGGCGTTTAACGCCAAGAATGGGCATTAAATGCCCTAGGGGTACCAAAAATTGCCCTTGAATTGCTCCTGCCTAGACTTTAAATGTCCACTGCCTTTGCTCCACCCTGGGCACTAAAAGTCGGCTTGGCGTTTGGCGCCCGCAGGAGGTCTCCTCCAGGGTGTGCTGTTTTACCTCCTATGCTTTCCTGTTCCTGTTCTGAGTGCTATACATGATCATAAACGTTAGAAAAATGAGGAAAACATTGAAAATCAATATCAAATGAAATAATATGAAATCAACTAAAACAATTGAAGTAAAACTAAAATAAAACAAACTAAACTATAGGATACTAGCGTTGGATTGCCCCCCAATAAGCGCTTCTTTACCGTCATTAGCTTGACGAACAGCTCCTTTATGGAGGTTTATAGGGACTCAGATCTTTACCCCTCATTGTGAACTTCCTCCCAGTGCTCTCATGAATTAGTTCAACATACTCCAGAGACAGAATTCTGTTCACCGTGTGTGGTATGACTGGACTTCTTGTGAAGACTACTCTTATGCCAGGTGAGAAGTCTTCAGTAGAAATCTTCTTGTTCCTCTAGCCTTCATGTACCTTCTTTTTGGGGCCTCAATGGTGGGTGGTGAATGCCCAACACCAAACTTAGGTTTGATGTCAAGGGGCTCTGTATGGTTTTCCACTTGATGAGACAGCTTGAGCACGGAGCTCTGCATACTAGTACCTCCTTTGTCTGAGAGAGGTTAAGGCTTGGGAATCTTAATTTGTATGTGATCCTCCCATAACCTCAGAACTAACTCTCCTCTCTCTACATCAATCAAGGCTCTTCCAGTAGCTAAGAATGGCCTTCCTAGGATGATAGAGTCATCCTTTTCCTCTCTAGTGTCAAGTATCACGAAATCTGCAGGGAGGTAAAGGTCTTCAACCTTTACAAGGACATTCTCCACCATTTCATATGCCCACTTCAGGGACTTGTCTTCCATTTCCAGTGAGATCCTTATGGGCTATACCTCTTGGATCCCCAGCTTCTTCATTACAGAGAGGGGCATCAAATTTATGCTTGATCCAAGGTCGCATAGTGCCTTCTCAAATGTGATGGTCCCTATAGTACATGGAATCAAGAAGCTTCCGGGATCTGGCAATTTCTGAGGTAGCTTCTTTTGCACTAATGCACTGCATTCCTTGGTAAGCACTACAGTTTCATCTCCCTCCAAGGCTTTCTTCTCAGATAATACACTTTTCAAACAGCCCATATAGGGAGGCTTTTTCTCCAACACCTCAACAAAAGGAATATTAATTTGTAACTTCTTGAAGACTACCAACAATTGAGCAAGTTGCTCATTCTTGGTCTCCTCTTGCATGTTTTGAAGGTGTTGTACTTCAAGCTCTTCTATCACTATTAGGGCATGTACAAGTCACTGCCAGTCTCCTCTTGAGCCTTTTCCTCTTTCAAATTCTTAGCAGCATGCTCCTCCTTGGAGTCGGCCTCCTTGCCCATGGTGAGAACCTTGAACTCTTCCCTTGGATTTACCTCTGTGTCACTTGGAAGAGTGTTGGGAGATCTCTCTGGTATCCTGCTGCTCAATTGACCCACTTGTATTTCCAAGTTTCAAATTGAAGACCGAGTCTCTTATATAAAGCTATGACTGGTCTTAGAAAGGTCAGAGATTATTGTGGCTAAGTCAGAGAGGCTTTGTTTAGACGTCTCCATCTGCTGCTGAGAGGTTTGGAACTATCTGTTGATGAACCTATTTTGATTGGTTCCACCCTGGTTATTGTTGAACCCTTGTTGAGGCCTCTGCTACTCCCTCTATCCAAAGTTAGGGTGATTCCTCCATCCCTGATTGAAAGTATTTGCATAGGGATCATTATTGGAATTTCTAGAGGAATTTCCCATGTAATTCACTTCCTCTATGGTGGGTTGAGCAACATCACACACGTCCCCTTGAGTGTAGCTCTCAATCATGCCATATGATGCATCTTGAGTGCTGATAGCTAAAACTTGCATCCTGGTCAAGTGCTGAGAGATCATGCTTATCTGCTGGGACATGAGCTTATTTTGAGCCAAAATGGCATAAAGTGTGTCCACCTCTATGACTCCTCTTTTTTTAGTAGTCCCAGTGTTCACAGGGTTCCTCTTAAAAGTGTACATGTACTGGTTGTTGGCAACCATTTCAATGAGCTAATCTACCTCCTCAAGCGTCTTCTTCATGTGTAAAGAACCACCTGCAGAGTAATTCAATGACATCTTGGCCATCTCAGAGAGGCCATCATAAATGATTTGCAGCCTGGTCCAGTCTGAAACCATGTCCGAGGGATATCTCTTGATCATCTGCTTGTATCTCTCCCATGCCTCAAAGAGGGACTCTCCATCTTTTTGTCGGAAGGTCTAGACATCCACTCCAAGCTTACTCAGCTTCTGGGATGGAAAGAACCTGGTCAGAAATCCTGTGACCACCTTGTCCCATGTGTCCAAACTCTCCTTGGGCTAAGAATCAAGCCACAACTTTGCTCTGTCCCTTACAGCAAAAGGAAATAGCATGAGCTTGTAAACCTCAGGGTTCACTTCATTTGTCTTGACCATGTCACAGATCTGCAGAAAGTCAGATATGAACTTGTTGGGATCCTCTTGCGGGATCCCATGAAACTAACAGTTCTGTTGCACGAGAGTGACCAATTGAGGCTTAAGCTCGAAATTATTGGCACCAATGGCAGATACAGTTATACTGTGCCTGTAGAAGTTAGCTGTGGGTGCAGTGTATGAGCCAAGCACCTTCCTTGCTTGCTCTTCAGCGTTCGGATTTCCTCCATTAGCTGGCATAGTGGTCTCTTCAGCTTTCTTCTCAAAAGTCTCCTTGAGATTTTCTCTGGCTTTGTAAGCTTTAGCTTGTTGCAAACGCCACCTCAAGGTTCTTTTAGGTTCAGAATCAAATTCGAGAAGATGTTCTTTATCCCTATTCCTGCTCATAAACAACAAGAAACAAAGAAAAAAGTGGGAGTTTTTATGTCAGAGTATAGAGAACTCCCAGTTGGATATCCTAAAAAGAAATAAAGTAGAATAAAGTAAGCAGTTAACAAGAAAATTCAAAAATAAGAATGCAATAATTGACCTTAAAATTTTCGAAAATTAAAAAGAAAAGGATTTAAAAATTTTTGAAATTCAAAAAGAAAGGAAAAACACTAAAGAGACGCCAAACTCAAAATCTGAAATTAAATAAAAATAAAATAACTAAAATAAAATTTGAAAATAAAGGGAAAGATAAATAAGACAAAAATCGAAAATTAAGAAAAATAAACAAAACAGGAATTGAAAATTAAAAAGAAAAATAATTAAACAAAAACAAAAAATTTTACCTAATCTAAGTAACAAGGCAACTGGTAGTTGTCAATCACGAACAATCTCCGGCAACGGCGCCAAAAACTTCGTGCGCGAAATTAGAACTTGCACAACTTAACCAACAAGTGCACTGGGTCATCTAAGTAATACCTCAGGTGAGTGAGGGTCGATCCCACGAGGATTGTCGGATTGAGCAAGCAAGGGTTATCCTGTTGGACTTAGTCAGGCAAACAGTAAAGGTCTTGGAGATGTTTATCTTTCTGGATTAAAACGTCTTACCAACTATTTTAACAATGAAAGATTCATTTTATGGCAAACCATAAGTGATTAAACCCTAATCTCTTAGTGATTTAATCTCCCCTAATCCTTATCAAATGCCACTCTCGTGGTCACTCAATTCAAATAAGAGGGTGAAGTTTAGAAAACCAGTTTAACACCACAAAAACCCTAATTACCCAAAGCTAATAGGATTATATGTCACATATCCTAATTAGTTCATGTAATTAGCAATTTAGGAGGAATTTTTTCAAGATGTAGTTCAAGCGAGATAGCTCTCTCGAGAATCACAAGAACTCATGTAGAAAAGAATCATACTCTCATTCCACCCAATTCATAAGATTAAGAACGAAAACAAAACCTTAGAATTAAATCAAAAATTAATTAAAATAGAAGAATAATAGTTCTAATCCATCGAAATAAACAGAGCTTCTAACCTTAACCAAGAGGTTTAGTTGCTCATAACTTACAGAGAAAACAGGATTCTGAAAAGTGCGGAAGGAAAAAGATCCTAAACCTAATTGATCTTTTCCATTAAATACTAACCTAATAATAAATGCTAGTCCTAAAAGATATTATTCGTAAATAAATATTACAAAAATAAAATAAAATAAAATAAAACTAATAAGTGCTAAATCCACTTGGAGGCCCAAAGAGGTGTGAAACGAGCTGCTGCTGGCGTTCAACTTCAGGAATGGGCGTTGAACGCCCAAGGAGGGAAGCGCACTTTTGGTCTTGTGCCCCACTACTGGCACCAAACGTCAGGTGGGCGTTCAGCGCCCAGAGAAGGAACTGCCAGCATTTTTCTTTCTTGCTCCAGGCTTCTCCAAACTGCTCCAAATTTTACCTAAAACCATAAAAACACAAGAAAAACTCAAAGTAGCATCCAAAGGTGATTTTTGCACTAAAATCAATTAAAAGTAAATAAAATCTAATTAAAAACAATATAAAAATAACTAGAAAAAGGGTATAAGATACTCACGCATCAGCGATTTACACACAACATTTGAGCTTTTCACTCCAAAGCTCATCCCAAAAGTTCCACAAGCAAGTTTTAAGTCCTCAAGTGTGTTAAAATTCACCCAACAATACTAACATAACCAATTTCACATATACATTAATCTAGAATTTATAAAATCTCATAAATCACAAGAGTTTGAGAATTTCTTACCTTAACCCATAGAAATAGTTGATGAAACTCATCAATAGCTCATACTAGAGCACTCCTAAATAACCAAAATTACAAGATTTTCTCAAAACCCAATGCCAAACTCAAAATTAAGAGGAAAAAATAAAATTAGATAGAGAATAACGAAATAGTCACTACAATACCTAGATATAATTATAGAAGATGAGAAGAGCGAGGTGTGGTTGCAAACGGCTCGTCAATCGAAGCACCAGAGAAAAAGTTACGGTGATTTGAAGTTTGATAGTTAGGATTTTCTCTCTTCTTCATCTCTTCTCCATTTCAGCGCCTCTCCCTCTTTCTCTAGGGTTTAATGAGCTGAAATTCTCATAACTAAAGTTTATATATGTTGGGTCTCGGGCCCAACTTGGGTCCGGTTCACATATATGGCCTGTTTGGCCTAACTTTGGGCCAAAACCTTTAAGATTAGCGTTTTAATGTGCATTTTAATTATTTTTATCATCTCAACTACAATTATTTAACTTTTTAACCTTTCTCACTCATAATTAATTATTTCAGCTACAGTACTGGACAGATCTTAGTCGTTACTACTGGTCAAATTTTCAATGCACGATTTTACGCAAAAAATTATATTTTCTGACTCAGAAAAATCCACTTAGTCCAACTATCATATTTAAATTATCAAATTTTAATTGCTAAATTTTATAACCATTTTTTTCCATATTCAATTAATTACTTAATTAATTACGGTTTAACCGGGTTTTACATTCTACCCACCTTATTTAAAATTTTATCTTCAAAATTTGGTCTGCGAAAAAACAAAACTTAGGCTAGATCACCATTGAAAGCTTCCTCAAGTTCAACCAAACTCACATCATTCATCCTACCATTTAACGTCAATTTAAATACTTAATCACCTCCCTCATTCTCTTACACCACTCATAAATCGAATTTCAAGTCTACGCCGTATTCCCTTCTCTTGCTCTCAACTTCCTCTAGATATTTCTTAATAGCAAATCAAATATCACGTTCATCTTCCCATTTATAAATCCTTCCATAACTCCCAATCAAATTCATAACTTAAAATTCCCAAAACTCTTTAAGTATTCAAGCCTAAAATATTTCTACTTACATTCTACATTTCTTATTCACAACTACCCTGTGTTAATACTTCCGCTGCGTCACTCTAATTTTTATCTAGTAAGAATTAAACCACTCATTTCTTAAGCACTAATTTTAACATAATAGGTAATCACTAAATTCCATTTATGACAACTAAAATCAAATGCCAACCATGCATTCACATCATATTCCCTTATCAGATTACAAAACCTAGGCTCACTTTTAAATTTTCTCAACCGAACCTAAATAATGCTTATGCTCATCCTAAAACTCAATCAAAATCTCATTAAAATTCTTGATCTCAATACTCACATTACCTAATCATTCAAAACCTATAACATCAATTTTCTAGCAATTAGTCACTTTCTAATTTCTATACAATTGCACAAATCCAAAATATACTAATGCCATTTATAAGCCTCTTCTACTCTAAATTATCAAGTTCCAACCATTCAACTCTAATTAAACTAATCATTAAATCAATTATTTACCTCCAAGTATTTCACTCAACAATCCAAAACCAACAAACCAATCTCATATATACTACTACAAGATTCCCATCTCGGCGTCCTCGCATCGGTTCGTTCTTGGGAGTTCCTCCCCGAGTACCTCGCTCATGTCCATGAGATGCCATTCGGGTCTTGTCCAACCTAAACAAGTGATACTAAGGTGATCAATCTCAATATCCCAAGTTAAGTACTTCAATTTACCAAAGGTAGGCTCATGAACTTTATACTAGATGTATCAGTTAGATACCCTAACTAGCACAGGCACAAACTCAAAGTTTGCATTGAAGCATAAGCAGTCCATTCCTCAAGCTCACAAGGACGAACTGCTCTGATACCATAATGTAATACCCTAATATTCAAATCCGTATGCTTGAGTCATAAGTCAATGATAATAAGGTGGTACGACTTTCAGGTGGATTATAATACATACATATATATAATTGAAAGGAAATATTAAACGAGAAGCCTGAAAAGGAGTAAAATAAAATCACAAAGTCGTAACACTCACGTATCAATAAAATAGAAGAAAAAGCGTGAATCAAAAGCGATGTAAAGATAAAACCTTAAGAAGAATAAAATAAAGACAGAGTATAGATAAATAACATAAGTATTTAGCCACTAGTAGCGACCCGCGAAGTTTAAGCCGTCTAGGGTACAGAATAAAAACAGTTTGACAACAATATAACCTATCTCTCCCAAAAGATACATAAAGGCCTCTATAGGCAAGTTTTAAAAGGATTAGATACATAACATAAGTTTTCAAAACGAAAGCAGGGAGAATCTAAACAACATAAAGCAGAAATATAAGGATCTTCGCCATCTCTCAGATGAAACATAGCTCGCTGCTAAGCACCTGGACCTGTATCTGAAAAACAGGATATATATACAGAATAAGAACCCCCGACCCATAGGTTTCTAGTACGGTAAAAATTCAAAATAAATACAATGTACTATAATAAGAACTCACTAAGCATCCTAATCTTCCTCTCATCAATTGTTCACCCTAGGTTCTCACTAATCCATAACTTAGGCAACTGTCCTAAGGGATACTAAGTCTAATTTAATTTCTCATCTTTACCAACTTTCTAAACTTTCCAACTTCCAATTTAGAATAGAACCAGTGATAACTAATTTGACTCAGTGATTCTATATCAATCATCTCATATCTCTACCTAGAGCAAGTGAAATCACTTCACTGCGTCTATCCAGGGAGCTCAATTTATCTTAGTCAATATTCATCATTATTAATCAATCATTTCATCATTCGTTACCAATAAGGCCAGCACTCAGTGTCAACTGACACCAGCATGAGGGACCTCTCATTGTAGAGACACAAGCAAGAAAGACAAGTAATACACAAGTAAGACAAGCAAGGCAAGTAAGACAAGTAGCATTTAGACATGTAACATATTCAACTAGGAAAACTCATACGAATAAGTGAACCTAAACAAATTAGACATATACAAATGATGTATGTCTATCCTATAGCCAATGATATCATCTGTCGGTTATACATCCAAACCCAACATGTCCGGAGCAAGCTAAATCACTCCACTGCGACACATGGAATCACTCCACTGCAATCATAGGCAAGTAGAATCACTCTACTGCGGCAAGTGGAATCACTCCACTGCAAGGAAAGGCAAATATAATCACTCTGCTGTAGCAAGTGGAATCACTCCAATGTGGCACATGGAATCACTCCACGGCAATAATAAACAAGTAGAATCACTCTACTATGGCAAGTGGAATCACTCGATTGCAAGTAAAGACAAACAGAATCACTCCACTGCGGCAAGTAGAATCACTCCGCTGCGGTACGTAGAATCACTCCACGGTAATCATAGGCAAGTAGAATTACTCTACTGTGGCAAGTGGAATCACACCACAGCAAATAAATCATTTTCAAAATCACTCTTTTCATAGTTCAATCATAATTAATTGTTCGTCACCTCTTAGCATAATAGTCACTCCCTTCATATCTTCATCAAATTCATTCATCCTCATCTCTCAATATCACAATCATTAACCATTCGTCATCACATTATCCTTTATCATTTATCACTTCATACTTTTCTCATCTCTCATTATCAATCTCATTTACAATCTCATGTCAATTCCTAGTCAACCTTAATTAAACTCATTCATCAACATAATCAATCATTATTCGTCATCACATTCATCCTCATCACACCACCTCATATCTTATTCAATCTTCTCCATTTCATTAACTTAACTCTTTAGATTTGGTCTCTAACTCTTCCATCCTTAATTACACCGGCTCTATACCCTTATCAGACTTTATAAAGGTTTAAAAGGCTAAAAGAAGGGTTAAAAGGCATAAAAAAACACTTTTCCGAATTCTGGGGGTTGTGTGTACGCATGCATGTGGTGTGCATACGCATGGGTGAAAATCTGGAGAGTCTCGTATGCGGGCCTTGCTCGCGTAAGCGAGTATCGAAAATAGGGGCTTTCACTCGCATCGCATTCTTACATCCGCGTACGCGAGTGGCAATTTTTTTAACACGGCCACGTACGCAGGCCTCCTTCCGCGTATGCAGGACCTCTGGACAGAGCCCAGTGTCTGCGTCGCGTGGCCCTCCACGGACGCGAGTGTTGCAGAATTGCCAAAAAGCTGTTAAGTGTAAAAAATCAGTTTTTAAACCTAGTTTTTCAAACCTTCATATCTTTTGGTACAAATTTCATCTTTTAACCATTCTTAAACCGTTGGAAAGATCGATAAATGAATTTTCATAAAAATTCAATCTTTAAAGTTTCCCAACTCTGAGGGTCGAGATACGGCCCGCCGAAGTTAGTCAAAAATCTATTTTTACCAAAAACACACATTTTTCAATCCTTCCAATTGTTCACCAGCCAACCAAATCATCACTAAATCATTTCACATTTTTACCAGAAGCTAACCCGTTTCACATCTTTACACTCAACCAAATCCAAACCTACCCCAATTACACAATTCAACTCAAATTCCATCAATTTTATATCTCAATCTTAAATTTCTAATTTCCTAGCAATCATTCCTACTTTCCACTCATTCATTATCAAATTTTCATTCAATCACATACATCATCACACAATCCAATCATCACTTACCTTTCTTACCTTTTTTCGGCTTCCGGCCCAAATTCACGGCCTCCGGTCCAAATTCACGAATTCAATACAAAATTTATAAACATATAAACATCATTCAAAATATTACTTTTCACAATACACCAACTATGCAAAATCACACATTCTATATTCTAAATCATTAATTACCATAACATATCATCTATACATATCAAAACCATCCAACTACACAAGTCAAACTTAATCCTAAAGGTGTCTAACCTAGGAATTCTCATCACACCACATGGTACTTAAATGAAACTTAAACTGTACTTTTAGTAATGACGATTCACATGCAACATTTGAACTCTTCACTCCAAAGCTCACCCCAAAAGTTCCACAAACAAGTTTTAAGTCCTCAAGTGTGCCAAATTCACCCAACAACACTAACATAACCAATTTCACATATATATTAATCTTGGATTTATAAAATCTCATAAATCATAAGGGTTTAAGGATTTCTTACCTTAACCCATAGAAATAGTTAATGAAACTCATCAATAACTGATACTAGAGTACTCTTAAACAATCAAAATCACAAGATATAATTGAAGAGAAAAAATGAAAACTGGGCATAGGAGAACAAAATACTCACTATCATACCTAGATATAATTAAAGAGGATGAGAAGAGCGACATGTGGCCATAAACGGCTTGTCAATCGCAGCACCAAAGAGAAAGTTACGGTGATTTGAAGTTTGATGGAGTTAGGGTTTTCTCTTTTCTTCCTCTCTTCTCCATTTCAGTGCCTCTCCCTCTTTCTCTAGGGTTAATGAGCTGAAATGCTCATAACTAAAGTTTATATATGTTGGGTCTTGGGCCCAACTTAGACCCGGTTCACATATATGGCTCGTTTGGCCTAATTTTGGGCCAAAACCTTTAAAATTAGTGTTTTAATGTGCGTTTTAATTATTTTTACCATTTCAACTACAATTATTTAACTTTTTAACATTTTTCAATCATAATTAATTTTTTCAACTGTAGTACTGGACATATCTGCCGGTGCTGCCAGTCAAATTTTCAGTGCGCGTTTTTATGCAAAAAAATGATGTTTTTCGACTATGAAAAATCCATTGAATCCAAATATCATATTTAAATTATCAAATTTCGATTGCTAAATTCTCTAACCATTTTTCGCCTTATTCAATTAATTACTTAATTAATTATGGTTTAACCGAATTTTACAAGTTACAACTGCCTAAGTATATGCAATTCTCTCATAATGGAGTTACAACTGTCCAAATGTGTGGAACAAGTCTTCTACAAACAGTTTTTGGAAGTTATTAGATATACTTATAATTTTTAATTATTATTATTCTCTATAAATAGGTGTTTTAGGATTAGAATAAAAAGTTGGAATTTCACTTCAGAAAATATTCTCGCAGACTCACATCCTGAGCGACTTTCTGAGTATATCACGAGTTTATTTTCTGTTGGATTCCTTCCATCATTTCTTTCATTGTTCTTTTGAATTTTGTATTTTAAAATTCTACAATTTATTTTTATTACAAATTTAAATTTAGTCATTTTACATTTTAAAATTTGTTATCATTTTTTTATTTATATTTATAACAAACTTTATATTCAGTTATTTCAATTTGTAAGTCAATTTTATTTTGATTTCATTTAAAGAA
Source organism: Arachis hypogaea (assembly GCF_003086295.3). Classification (NCBI taxonomy): domain Eukaryota; kingdom Viridiplantae; phylum Streptophyta; class Magnoliopsida; order Fabales; family Fabaceae; genus Arachis; species Arachis hypogaea. The sequence goes on from NC_092048.1 coordinate 112,457,359, forward strand.
AAATATAAAAAATATCTTTTCCTTCATGACAAAAATGAAAGACTTTGAATCTTTAATGCATGTTAAAATTGATACTCGTAAAAGAGAAGTAGATTTAACTCTCAAATAATAGATATATATATCAAACCAATTTAAATTTGCTAAAAATCTACATAATAAGTATATTTCTTTTTTTTTCTCTATACCATATGATCAAACTCGCAAAGTATTTATTTTTTATTTTTTTAGAAAACAAAGTATTAATGAGAATGAATTGTTTGCTGGAAGTTATTGTTGGTTTTTTATTTTAGCCTTCAGATTGGAGTTTGTTTTAATCTTTTTCGTTTATATTTGGAATGAACTTTCTTAGTTGTTGTTTTATTATCCTACTGCAAATATTAAACTGAACCTGATACAATAAATTTTATTCATTTTACTTTTATTAATAATGTCACATAAATATTTCTAAACACATGACAAATGAAAATCAGTCAATCATATTTAAAAAAAAAAATCTCTTATCAATTAAAAAATAAATCATAAATTAAATATAATAAATATCATAATTTATAATTATAATTATAAACAAATTTCTATTACAAATATTTAAATTTAGGCAAATTATATAAATAAATCAAATTAGTTTTAAATTTATGCAATTGCAACTTTTTGAAATAGGTTACATCTTTATTTTTTTTAATCTATATAAATTGCTACAGAATTTTTGCTTTACACACATTTTAATGTAGTCTGCTACATCCTGTAGCAATTTACATAAATTAAAAAAAAAACACAAAGATATAACCTATTTCAAAAAATTACAGTTGCGTAAATTCAAAACTAATTTGATTTATTTATGTATCTTGCCCTTTAAATTTCATACTATTTTACAAAGCACATTGCATATGACTCTTAATATTATTATTTTATTTCTTAATCTCTCAAAAAAATTATTGAAATTTTTTTTAAATAAGTTCAAATTTGACACAACATCTCTTTACTAGTTATATTCAAATATATCATCATTATAAAGTTAATTTATAATTTGATATCATATTTTTTGTATTTTTATTCTAATTCATCTTTTCTAATTTTTTTTCTTTAATTATTGCAAATAATAAAAATAACAAATAAATATGTAAATTTGTATAACTCTAATATAAAAAAATTATTTTTTTAATAAATAAATTTAAATTCCTAAAATAATAAATTATAAGGTATTGCTAGATATAAAAATATTTTTATCAACCAAATTAGTTTAAACTCAACAAAAATTAGTTGAAGAAAAAAAAATAGATACATAAAAAGATGAAAGAAAACTTAATTAAAAAAATAATTTGTTTACTTATTATTTCTCTCAATTATAATCCAATTTAAATTATATTTTAAAGAAATAATTATATAAAATTATATACAAATTATAAAAATATTTTATAAAATATTTTTAATATAAAATACTTTAAATTTAATATTAATTTATATATTATTTAATAATCTCTAAACAATATTAGAATATACTATAAAATATAATTAATTTACCGCTTTGTGCATGACATGGTCTCACTCTAATTTGTGATCATAATTTTGGTTGCGGACACAAGAATAATAATATGAAACCGTAAACCCTAGGCAAAAATAATATGGAAACTTGCTGCTGTTTATTAAGCAAATATTACCTTCCTTGATCTTTCTATCAACGCATTCGCATTTCTTCTGGTCCTTAATCTTTCTCAGCGCATCAAATTCCAATTGTTCATTACAAGTCAGTTAACATAAAAGATAAGTTTATAACATTCCAATTGTTTAATAAAGAATAAAGAAAAAGAATGTATATGCATCTTCAACAGAGTTGGGATGAGCAGTGCAAGTGTTAATAAACCAAGCTCAACACTACTCCAACAATAACAAGTTAACAACTCCTCGTTGTAGAAAGTTAAGTAGTTTCGTATATGCAACAAACTTACACTTTTTTCTTCTAGTGTTGTGGTTAAAGCGGTGTTTTTTAATAATATAAATATTTTGTGTATTTTTTGTGTGTGGATATTATAAATTTGAAAATTAGATTTATGATTTTTAATTTTTTTAACATGTAAATCTAAAGATTAGATTTATTTTTTATTTTAAATTTTTTTTTAAATATACAAATATGATCATTCAATTTGAATTTTTAGACTTTATACTTTTTTTTCATAAAACCAATCCACCAATTTATTTTTTCACTTAAAAAAAATTTCAGTCCACACAAATTTAAGGTTCAAATTTTCTCATGACCTCTAATTGGATTCTAAGTTTTGATTCCAGGACAAAACTAAAAAAAATTATCTTTATATCCATACAAAACGTGAAACATTTTATAAAAAATATTATTTTAATTATACAAAAAGAAAATATCACTAACTTTTTCTTAAAAATCCACAACAAAATTCTAAAAAACATGCCACTACTTCGCGCCAATTCTGTTGAGTATGAGTTTTCATAACTAACTCAATTTCGCTAGGTAACCAACAGCGAGTTCAGCCAACTTCTGTCAACTCCTATTAGATTGGACCCAAAATACATACCAAAAAAAAAAATGCCTCTTCATTTTACCTCTAACCTTTCACCTACCCCCTTTCCACCGTCACCCACACTCCTCTTCACACCTCCATCAACGTTAGCTAGCTTCACCACAAAGCCTCCCTCACCCCCCGACATTTCTGCCGCCGGTGACGGGCCTCCTCAGCGCCGCTGGTGACGGGCCTTCTCAGCGCCACCTCGGCTTTCATCCGCACAACAGAGTTGCCCCGCCTCACCTGTAAGGATGCCACCGTCTTCAACACCACAACACAGCCCCGCCACTGCTGCTTTTCACGTAGATCCAGGTCGCCGTTGCGCCGCTGCTGCTCCTTCTCACTGAGGTCGACGTCACCATACGGAGTCCTTCTCGTCGAAAGGCATCGACGTTGCACGGCCTCCCACAGGTAGTGTAGCAAGTGCCTCTGTCTAGATGCCGGCCCGCCATCACTGGTTGACTACTATTGCTCGCCGCTGCTGCTTCAATCACCAAGGTGTTCTCCAATTGGTTAGTATACTGTTAGAGTTTTAAGTAATAGAAGATGCTTCTGTTTTGTTTCTGGTTTAAGAAGAATGTATATTGGTTCTTTTGTGAAGATATTCTGATTTTTGGTGAATTGATAAATGGATTTGTGTCTAATTTTAATTGTTGAATGTTTCTAATCAAGCCAATTGGATGTTTATTTCTGTTGAGTATGCATATGATTCAATTATAATTTATTGGATGTTATTTTTTATTGTGAATGGATGGTTCCTAGTGAATGGTCGCGGATGTTTTTTTGCCCTCAAATGGCTGTCTCCGTTGACTGTGCTTATCGTTGCTTCCGCCTCTGCTTCTGACCCTAGTCGACGTCGCCGTTGCGGACTCATCTTTCCCATTAGCTCCATCGAAGCTTCGCATCCTACATCACTCAACACGGCCGTGTGAAAGCTAGCATTGGTTCCTAGACGCGCGGACCCGTCTCCTCCAATTCTATCGCACACTGCTGCTCTACAATCACCTCATTCAGCTGTAACAGGTTAGTGGATATTGCTAATCTGTGTTAGGTTTTGGGAACTGCGGTTTGCCTTGTGGTTGTAGATCAAACTTGTGAGTTCATATGAAGCAGAGATCCAGATTGTCAAGAGGATGGTGGTGAAGATAAGTGGTTCAAGTTGATGATTATGTTTCTTAGCTCTAGAATATAGTTGGTGCTTGATTACATAAGTTACAAACTTTTAAGTTTAATTTCCTTAACTGTATTAGCGGATCATATGCTGGGAGGGGCAACTGAATCAAATAGATCAAGGTAGCTTAATCCTTCTAAATACCTCGTGTAAAATCTGGTCAAACCGTAATTTAATTAAATAATAAATTAAATAGGAGCGAATATGATTAGAAAATTTAGCAATCGGAATTTGGTAATCTAAATATGATATTTGGAATCAGTGAATTTTTCTGAGTCGAAAAACATAGTTTTCTGCGTAAAAACGCGCACTGGAATCTTGACCGGCAATACCGACTGAGATCTGTTTGGTACTGCAGTTGAAAAAATTAATTATAAGTAAATAAAGCTAAGAAATTAGGATTTATAATTAGAGAAGGTAGAAATATTTAAAATGTAATTTAAAACTCTAATCTTAAGGGTTTTGGCCCAAAATTGGGCCAACTGACCAAACCAAGTAAACCGGGCCCAAGTGGGCCCAAGACCCACCATATATAAATATTAGTTATGAGCATTTCAGCTCATTTACCCTAAAGAAAGGGACTTAGGTCGCTGAAATGGGAGAGAGGTGAGAGGTGAGGGTTCCAACTTCAATTTCAATCTTCAAATTACCATAACTTTCTCTCCAAAACTCAGATTGACGAGCCGTTTGGGGCCACGCATCTTTCTTCTTGTTCTCTACAATTCTATCTAAGTTTTATAGTGAGTAATCTACTGTTCTCTGCCCAGTTTTCATTTTCCCCTCAAATTCTAGTTTGGTTATGGGTGTTGAGTAATCTTGTGATTTTGGTTGTTTAGGGATACCCTAACATGGATTCTAAGTGGGTTCTATCCCTATTTCATATGAGCTGAGGTAAGAAGTATTCAAACCCTTGTGATTTATCAATTTCATGAACCCTAGGTTTATTATAAGTGTGAAAATTGATTATGTTAGAGTATTGAGTGATTTTGGTGCACAGTTGGAAGATTGATATTGTTTGAGAAGCTTTGGTGAGGCTTGAAGCTAAACGTTGATGGAGACTCTCAAGAAGAAGCTCAATTATTTTGGCTACAAGAGGTACGATTTAAGTTTCATTTAAGTACCGTGTGGTGTGATGAGAATTCCTAGGCTAGATGCCCCTAGGATTAAGTTTGGATTGTGTAAATGGTTGGTACTAATATGCATAGTTGATATGTAATATAAATTAATGATTGGGTTGAGAATTGTGTGAATTGCATGTTTGGTGTGTTGAGGATTTGATGAATTGGATAATGAATATTGGTTTGTGGAATATGTATTTAAATTGTGAATTTGGGCCGGAGGCCGTGAATCTTGGGCTGAAGGCCGGAAAGAGATAAGGAAGGTAAGTTTATGTGTGTACTATGTGATAATATAAGAGATTGGATGGATTTTAGATATTGAATGTGTGAATAATTGGTTTGGTCATTGAATAATATGGTTTGAGGAATTGAGTTGTGAAATTCGATAGTTTTGGGTGAAACTGTGTAGATGAGGTAGGTTTGGTTTTGGTTGAGTGTAATTATGTGGATGTGCTTGGGTTGTGGCTATTTGGATGAGTGGAAATGAATTTGATTTGTGAACATTGTAAAAATTGGTGATTTCTACTTTTGGATAAAAACTGATTTTTGACCAACTTTGGCGGTCCGTAACTCGGTCCACAAAGTTTGGAATTCTTCAAAATTAGATTTTTATGAAAGTTTATCCAACGATATTTTCAACGGTTTAAAAATGGTTGAAAAATGATTTTTGTAGAAGAAGTTATGTGTGTTAGAAGTTTGGGGTTTGAAAATATAATTCTGCAGCTTTTTAACTTGGTAAAAATTTTGGAAAATCATGCTTCCACGCGCACGCGTGGCCGAAGCGCACGCGTCAATCTCGATTTTTACTCACCCACGCGTGCGCCTGGCCGACGCGTACGCGTCACTACACTGACGCGAATGCCTCGTAGAAAATCCAAAGAGTTGTGCGGGTACTGTGCAGGTTTTGTGCGAGAAGCACAAAACGCACCCACGCGTATGCGTGGCTGACGCGCACACGCCACTTTGTTTTTCTGACTCCCATGCGTGTGCATGGGCGACGCTCACGCATCACTCTACTTTTTTAGCCTTCCACGCGTGCGCGTGGACAACGCGCACGCGTGACCTTGTTTTCGGCAAAAATTGATTTTTGAATTTTAAAGCCGAATTTCAGACTTCTAAGCCTCCACTTTCATCTTTTAAGCCCTAAATTTTTATAGTATTCCTAGTAATGAAAAGAAACTAGGACATGTGGTAACTTGTGGATGAAGTAAAGTGAGAACCAATGATGAATGATGAGGAATGATAATTGTATGAGTTGCTAAAGATGAAGGCGAAAGTACTGTATATAATATGAGCCGAATGGCTGTGATAAGAATTGAATTATGGCTGAGTATGTATATGTATATGATTAATAACTAAATGTGGTAAGGGAATAATGATAGAACATGTTGAATGTGATGTGTGACCCCGGGTGGTAGGCAGTAGCGTTGTCTACTTGCTCTGGGTATGAGATGAGAAGAAGGATTATGATAAATGAGTTTAGTTATGGAGTTTTGAATGAATGTATGTTTGAGATGCCTAGGTAGTAGCAAGGGTCGTGGTTCGTCCCACTTCCTCCGGGTCATTGTTTGAGAATTAGTAAAAATGAAGAGTGATTATGAATAAATGTGTATTTGTGATACTTGGGTAGTAGCAAGGGTTGTGGTTCGTTCTGCTTGCTCTAGGTTAATGTTTGAGATTTGATAACAATGATAATTGATTGAGGAAGCTTTAACATGTGGCGAGAATGCCGGAGATGCATATATGATTAATGAACGAATGTGGTAAATGAATAATGATGGAAAAATGTTGGATGTGTGTATGCTTGTGTTTTCTCTCTGGTTGTAATGGCGACAGGGCGCATATACCCTCTAATGGCGACAAGGCGCATATACCATCTAATGGTGACAGGGCACATATTCCCTCTAATGATATTAATGTGCAACAGAGAGACTGTGCCCGGGTTAGCTACCGAAAACGTCGGGTTAGCTTGATAACCGACAGATGATATCATCAGCCATAGAACAGGCATACATCATTTGCATATGTTTTAATTGTTTGGGTTTGCCTATTTGTTTTGGAATGTTATATCATATATGCTATGTTACCTGATTATGTGCTATTTGTTCTACTTGTACCTTATTGTGTATTACTTGCCTGTATTACTTGTGTTTGTACAACTGAGAGGTCCCTCATGCTGGTGTCGATGGACGCTGAGGGCTGTTCTTGATGAGATGAGTTGATGATGTAATTAAATAATGATGATTATTGAATGAGGTAATTGAGCTCCCTGGGTAGACGCAGTGAAGTAATTTCACTTGTTCCAAGTAGAGAATGAGTTAATTTGAGTTTCCTGGGTAGACGCAGTGAAGTGATTTCACTGCTCCAGGTTGATATTAAGATAATTTGAGCTCCCTAGGTAGACGCAGTGAAGTGATTTCACTTGCTCCAGGTGAGGATGTAAAGTATTGATATAGAATTGCTGAGAGAGAATAATTGGGGGTGGTTTCGTTTATAATCCTGATTGTGAATTGTTGAAGAGTTAGAAAGTTGGGAAGCATGAAAAATATGAATTAGATTTAGCTTTCCCTTATGTCAGTTGCCTGTTTATGGATTAGCGAGAACATAGAATGAATATTTGGTGAAAGGAAGTTTAGGATGCTTAGTGAGTTTTTATTGCAATGCATTGTATTTATTTGGCACTTTTACCGTACTAAGAACCCATGGGTCGAGGGTTCTCATTCCGTATATATCTCTTGTTTTTCAGATACAGGTCCAGGTGCTCAGAAGCGAGCTGTGGTTCATCCGAGCGACGGCGAAGATCTTTATATTCTCTACTTTATATTTTGCTTAGAATCTCTCCACCTTTAATTGGAAAAGATGAGAATGAATTGGATTTTCATAATTTGTTCTAGTTTATCACCAAACAGAATACAAGAACACAAAATTTTGTGTCTTTGTCATTTATATTTTGTCCTCAGTCTCTTGTCTTGTCCTGTTCTAAAAAACAAGCACAGTCTTAAAGACATATCTAACAGCAGACACATCCATTAAAAACACAACTATTAAAGATGCACTCCTGTTTGGAAAAATCATTTAGTCAAAAGGCATATTCATGAAAGACACATCCAATCAAATTTTAAAGAAAAGACACATCCATGATAGACATATCCAAAGAAGTTTGAAACAGAAAATACATCTGTTAAGGACACATCTAAAGAAGTTTTAAACAGCGGACACATCTTAGCAAGTTTTGTAACAGAAGACACATCCATTATAGACACATCCAAACAAGAGTAACCGAAGACACATTCATTGTAGACACATCTAAGTCTTTAAAAGCTCCTCCTTAGCCACTTTTATAAGCACTCCAAACTTTTAGAAACTATAAGTACAAATACATGAACTTTTTTATTTATCAAACACAAAACAAGATACTTGTACTTTTGAAAACTACAAACATCTCTTCAAAAAGTTTACCAAACTAAGCCTCAATGTTCGAATGTTATTTTCATTTGTAACATTATGACATTATAGTACCTTAAAAAGACTTAAGTATCTACCAACCTTACCAATGGTGGTTACAAATTTTTCTCATTCGAGGCATAGTATCCAAGCGAATTTAAAAAAAATTCTTAATACGAAGAAATAAGTTTCATTAACCAAATTTTTTGGAAAGTGCTAAATGACCATTTGCTTCTTTACACATAAATCAACCTAACACAGTTTTACATTGACCAAATTATAGCTATTAGGGGTCTTTTATAAAAAATGCTGGTGACTGATAAACCACTATTTTATAGTTTATTTTGTGCTAATTTGAGTGGTTTTTATTAGCTTTTCATCCACTTAATCATATGATTTGCAAGGTTTTACAATTCCTTCCTGGATTTATTCTATGATTGAAAACTTGCTTCCTAAAGCTTCAAATTGTGTATTTTAATTTCTCCTTTATACCATTCGATGCCGTTATCTGTGCGTTAAGTGTTTCAGGCTTTATAGGGCAGGAATGGCTTAGAGAATGGAGAGAAAGCTTGCAAAAATGGAAGGAGCATAAAGGAGACAACCAGCGAGAAGTGACGCGCACGCATGGTTCACGCGTGCGCGCAAAACGGAGAAAATCACAGTGACGCGTACGCATGCTTGACGCGTACGCGTGGAAGCAGATCAGCACAATGACGTGAGCGCGCGCCTGACGTGCACGCGTGGAAAGGGAATTTGGTCAGTGACGTGTACGCGTGACCGACGCGTATGAGTGACAAGCGCGATCTGCAGAATTAACAAAAATCGCTGGGGGAAATTTTGGGCCGCGTTTTGACCCAGTTTTTGGCCCAGAAACGCAGAATAAAGCCAGGGAACATGCAAAGACTTAGGGCATGCTTGAACATGTTCTCATAATTCACAATTTTAGGATTAGATGTAGTTTTTAGAGAGAGAGGTTCTCTCCTCTCTCTTAGGTTAGGATTTAGGATTTCTTCTTCTCAATTTCTAGGTTCAATGTCCCTTTATTTATTTTCTCAATTTAGTTTATGAACTCTTTATGTTTATATTGATTTTCTATTTAATACAATTTGAGTTATTTCAGATTTGATTTTGCTTTATTTTATGTTATGGATGCTTTTAATTTAATTTAAGATATTTTCCCCTTTTGGCTTTGGTTAAGTAATTAGCAACACTTGAGTTATCAAACTCAGCTGTTGATTGAAATTGGAATTTTTTGCTGGTTAATTTGTACTCCAATAACTCTAGTCTTTCCATAGGAGTTGACCAGGACTTGAGGATCAAAATAATTAGTCCACTTGACTTTCCTCTGTTTAGCAAGGTTTAATTAAAGTGGGAGCAGAATCCAATTCTCATCACACCTGATAAGGATAACTAGGATAGGACTTCAAGTTCTTATACCTTGCCAAGAGATTTTTATTATTATTAATTTATTTTTCTTGTCATTTAAATTACTTGTTCCTTATTTTAAAAAAACCCAAAAACATATCTTTTTACATAAACAATAATAAATCATACCTCCCTGCAATTCCTTGAGAAGACGACCCAAGGTTTAAATACTTCGGTTATAAATTTTACTGTGTTTTGTTACTTGTGACAACCAAACTTTTGTACGAAAGGATTCTCTGTTGGTTTAGAAGCTATACTTACAACGCGATTATATATTTATAAAATTTCTTTACTGATAGAAAATCCGATCGTCAAAATGGTGCCGTTGCCGGGGAATTGCAAATGTGTGCCTTATTATTGGTTATTGTAAATATTTTATTTTGCTTGTTTATTTGATTTTATCTTTGTTTTTAATTTTTATTAGTTGCTTTGAGTTCTCATCCCCATCGCTTTGAGTTTGGTTCCAATGTTGTTGCAAGGAATGGAAATTAAAACAGGAACATGCATCAAGGTCAAAACAATCAGAGATGGAAGGAGCCACGAGGATCTGATCAACCCTTTTGGCAACAACACCTTCCACAGTACCACAGACAAAGACCATTTGACAATGCATGCCAAGACAATAGTTATGGTGGACCCTTTCGTGACAACCAACCCCCACCAAATTACTATAGTCAAGAGCCATTCTAGGGAGCGTACCAAGATGATGGATATGGTGGACCCCTGGTGCATGAAATTGTGATGTCAATGTTCACATTACTCTCTTACAACTTCGCACAACTAACCAGCAAGTGCACTGGGTCGTCCAAGTAATACCTTACGTGAGTAAGGGTCGATCCCACGGAGATTGTTGGCTTAAATCAAGCTATGGTTATCTCGTAACTCTTAGTCAGGATATAATATCAATAATAATTTTTAGTTTGAATTGTAAAAAATAAAAAGGGCAGAACACAAATTATACTTGTATGCAGTAATGGAGAATATGTTGGAGTTTTGGAGATGCTTCGTCTTCTGAAATTCTGCTTTCCTCTGTCTTCTTGTTCACGCACGCACCTCCTCCTATGGCAAGCTATGTGTTGGTGGATCACCGTTGTCAATGGCTAACATCCTTCCTTTCAGTGAAAAGGGTCCAGGTGCGCTGTCACCGCACGGCTAATCATCTGCAGGTTCTCAATCGTACCGGAATAGGATTTACTATCCTTTTGCGTCTGTCACTACGCCCAGCACTCGCGAGTTTGAAGTTCATCACAGCCATCCAATCCCAGAATCCTACTCGGAATACCACAGACAAGGTTTAGACTTTCCGGATTCTCATGAATGCCGCCATCAATCTAGCTTATACCACGGAGATTCTGATTAAGGAATCTAAGAGATACTCATTCAATCTGATGTAGAACGGAGGTGATTGTCAGACACACGTTCATGGATTGAGGAAGGTGATGAGTGTCACGAATCATCACCTTCTCCATAATTAAGCGTGAATGGATATCTTAGATAGGAACGCGCATGTTTGAATGGAAAACAGAAATACTTGCATTAATTCATCGAGACACAGCAGAGCTCCTCACCCCCAACAATGGAGTTTAGAGACTCATACCGTCAAAGAGTACAAAGTTCAGATCTAAAATGTCATGAGATAAAAATTAAATCTCTAAAAGTTATTTAAATACTAAACTAGTAACCTAGGTTTACAAAAAATGAGTAAACTATGATAGATAGTGCAGAAATCCACTTCTGGGGCCCACTTGGTGTGTGCTGGGGCTGAGACTAAAGCTTCTCATGTGCCTGGGCTGTTTTGGGCATTCAACGCCAGGCTGTAACCTATTTCTGGCGTTGAACTCCAACTTGTAACGTGTTTCTGGCACTGGACGCCAGACTGCAACATGGAACTGGCGTTGAACGCCAGTTTACGTCATCTATCCTTGAGCAAAGTATGTACTATTATATATTGCTGGAAAGCCCTGGATGTCTACTTTCCAACGCAATTGGAAGCGCATCAATTGGACTCTTGTAGCTCCAGAAATTCCATTCCGAGTGCAGAGAGGTTAGGATCCAATAGCATCAGCAGTCCTTTTTCAGCCTGAACTCAGATTTTTGCTCAGCTCCCTCAATTTCAGCCAGAAAATACCTGAAATTACAGAAAAACACACAAACTCATAGTAAAGTCCAGAAATATGAATTTTGCCTAGAAAAATAATGAAAATAAACTAAAAACTAACTAAAACATACTAAAAACTATATGAAATTAACCCCAAAAAGCGTATAAAATATCCGCTCATCACAACACCAAACTTGAACTGTTGCTTGTCCCCAAGCAACTAGACAAATAAAATAGAATACAAATGAGTCAAGAAACAATAATATCTCAGAGTTTTTGAGTGAAGCTCAGATTCTAATTAAATGAGCGGGGCTAGTAGCTTTTTGCTTCCGAACAGTTTTGGCATCTCACTTTATCCATTGAAGCTCAGAATGATTGGCATCTATAGAAACTTAAAATTCAGATAGTGTTATTGATTCTCCTAGTTCAGTATGTTGATTTTTGAACACAGCTACTTTTATGAGTCTTGGTTGTGGCCCTAAGCACTTTGTTTTTCAGTATTACCACCGGATACATAAATGCCACAGACACATAATTGGGTGAACCTTTTCAGATTGTGACTCAGCTTTGCTAAAGCCCCCAATTAGAGGTGTCCAGGGTTCTTAAGCACACTCTTCTTTTTGCTTTGGACCTTGACTTTAACCGCTTAGTCTCAAGTTTTCACTTGACACCTTCACGCCACAAGCACATGGTTAGGGACAGCTTAGTTTAGCCGCTTAGACCAGGATTTGATTCCCTTAGGCCCTCCTATCCACTGATGCTCAAAGCCTTGGATCTTTTTTATTACCCTTGCCTTTTGGTTTTAAGGGTTATTGGCTTTTTCTGCTTGTTTTTTTTTACAAGCTTTATATTCACTACTTTTTCTTGCTTCAAGAATCATTTTTATGATTTTTCAGATTACCAATAACATGTCTCATGTTTATTATTCTTTCAAGAGCCAACATATTTAACATTCAAGAACATCAAATTCCAAAGACATATGCACTGTTCAAGCATTCATTCAGAAGGCAGAAAGCATTGCCACCACATGTAATTAATCAGAATTTCTTGTATTAAAAACTCGAGAAATATTGCCTCCTTATCCTAAAGAAAATCTTCTATTTTATTCATGTTTAATGATGATGAGAAAAATAAATTATAGCTTAATTGGAGATAAAATCAAAATATAGATACTAATTACTACTACTTATATGTAACTTCTAAGGTAAAGCACAAATAAAAGCAATTATCACAGGGTTAAGGCTAAGATTAGAACTCAACAACCTTGAGGTTGGGAAGTGGATATTCCTCTACTCTGTGAGGTGCTTGGTCCTTCAAGAGATAACTTCTGACGCTTCAGTTCCTTGAAGTCACGCCCTTGCTCTTCTTGTTCCCTGAGCAGTTTGCAGAGCATGCTATGTTGATTTTGCTGTTCTTCTTTTATTTGGTCCATAGCTTCTTGCAACTTAGTAACAGATGCTTCAAGATGTTCCCAGTATTCAAATTGAGGGAGTTCTGGTAGAAATTCTTGCGCCCTCTTCTTGATGGAGTCATCCTGCATTTGTTGTTTTTCCATTGCGATTTTAGTGATTGGTTGCTCCACTGAGATATACTCTGTTATTCCCATCTTTACTCCAGCATCTTTGCAGAGCATAGAGATGAGGCTTGGATAAGCCAACTTGGCATCCTTGGAGTTCTTGTTTGCGAGTATGTAGAATTCAGATGGAATCAGTTGATGAACTTCTACTTCTTTTCCCAACATAATGCAATGGATCATCATTGCTCTTTTAACATTGACTTCAGAATGGTTGCTGGTGGGCAATATAGAACGCCATGAAGTCCAGCCATCCTCTGGCGACTGGTTTGAGATCTTCTCTCTTGAGTTGATTTGGGACACCCCTTGTGCTGGTGGTCCACCTGGCTCCAGGGATGCATATATCCTCTAGAATCTTATCCAGGCCCTTGTTTGTTCTCATCATTCTCCTATTGAAGGAGTCTGGGTCATCTTTCAGCTGAGGTAGCTTAAAGATCTCCCTAATTTTGTCAGGGTGGATGTGAACAATCTTTCCTCTGACCGTAGTCCTATAGTCATAGAGGGCAGTTCCAGATATTCTCTGCCTGTCTGTTTGCCACAGATTAGCGTAGAATTCCAGAACCATATTCCTTCCCACTTTCATTTCAGGATTAGCTAGGACTTCCCAGTTTCTGTTTCGAATCTGCTCTTGGATCTCCGGATATTCATCTTCTTTCATATCGAACTTGACTTCCGGGATCACTGATCTTAGAACCATTATTTTGTAGTAATGGTATGAATGTTCTTTGGTTAAGAACCTCCCTTGATTCCAAAGTGGTTTTGGAATACTCTCTTTCTTGCCTCTTGGAGTGGGTTGTTTTCCTTTGGGAGCCATGATCTTAGTGGGTATGGTTTAGTGATCACGGATAAACACACCAAACTTAGAGGTTTGCTTGTCCTCAAGCAAAAGAAAAGAAAGGAGAGGGAATAGGAGGAGAGCTAGTGTTGAATGCTGGATGAGAGGAGGGAGGCCGAATGTGTTTTTAAAAGGGAAGGGGGGTGGGTTTTCGAAAATAAGGAGAAAGATAAGATAGAAGATATGATTTAAAAAGAAATAAGTATGATAAGAAAAGATATAATTTAAAATTGAAAAGATATGAAAGATATTTGAAAAAGATAAATTTGGATTTTTGAAAAAGATAATATGGAGATTTGAAAAAGATATTGATTAGTTGAAAAGATTTTTGAATGAAAAGAGATAGATTTGTTTTGAAAATTTTGAAAAAGAGTTGAATTGGATTCAAAAAAGGATTTGTGCTTATGGATTAAGATACATTTGATATTTTTAAAGTAGGATTTTTAGAAATTAGGGATTTTAGAAATCAGGGTTTGTAACATGTTTATGCAAGAAATCATGAATTTAAACATGAAAATTAAAATTAAAATGAAAAATATTAAGTAAAAACAAAATTACCTCCTCCCCACCATCCTGGCGTTTGAACGCCCAAATGCTGCATGTTTTGGGCGTCCAACGCCCAACTGCTGCTTCTCCTGGGCGTTCAACGCCCAGCTGTTGCTTCTTTCTGGCGTTGAATGCCAGGAACTCCTTTGTCACTGGGCGTTTTTCTGAACACCCAGGACGCTGTAAATTTGGCGTTTAACGCCCAGATGGCTATCTTTACTGGCGTTCAACTTCCAGTGGATGCTTCTTTTGGGCGTTGAACGCCCAAAACAGACTTTTATTGGCGTTTTCTTGTCAGTGAGCTCTTTTTCTCTGTTTTGTGTGCAGAATCCTTTTGTAACCCTGTAAACTTATACAACTGACTCTTTACCTTAGTATCAATGAACTTTATATAAATAAATAAAATCAAGAATAGGGCAAAATGATTAGAGGAAGTGATGCCCCATGGCTGGGTTGCCTCCCAGCAAGCGCTTCTTTATTGTCTTTAGCTGGACCTTGCTGAGTTTTTAATCTAACCTCAGCCTTAAGCACTCTTGCTCAACATTGCCTTCAAGATAGTGCTTGATTCCCTGTCCATTAACAATGAACTTCTTATCAGAATCAATGTCTTGAAGCTCCACATAACCATATGGTGATACACTTGTAATCACATATGGTCCCCTCCACCGGGATTTCAGTTTTCTGGGGAATAGCCTGAGCCTAGAGTTAAACAACAGAACCTTTTGTCCTGGTTCAAAGATTCTAGATGACAGCTTTCTGTCATGCTACCTTTTTTACTTCTCTTTATAAAGCTTGGCATTTTCGAAGGCAGTGAATCTGAATTCCTCTAGCTCATTCAGCTGGAGCAATCTTTTCTCTCCAACTAATTTGGCATCAAAGTTAAGGAACTTGGTTGCCCAGTAGGCCTTATGTTCCAGTTCCACAGGCAGGTGACAAGCCTTACCATACACAAGTTGGTAAGGAGAGGTCCCTATGGGAGTCTTGAATGCTGTTCTGTAAGCCCACAGAGCATCATCCAAGCTTCATGCCCAATCCTTTCTACGGGTACTTACAGTCCGTTCCAGGATTCTTTTTAGTTCTCTGTTAGAGACTTCAGCTTGCCCATTTGTCTGTGGATGATATGGAGTTGCCACCTTATGGCGAATCCCATACCGGACCATGGCCGAGTAAAGCTGTTTGTTGTAGAAGTGAGTGCCTCCATCACTGATTAGTACCCTAGGGACACCAAACCTGCTGAATATATGTTTCTGGAGGAACTTCAGTACTATTTTAGTATCATTGGTAGGTGTGGCAATGGCCTCTACCCATTTTGATACATAGTCAACTGCCACCAGAATATAAGTGTTTGAGTATGATGGTGGGAAAGGCCCCATGAAATCAATATCCCATACGTCAAACAACTCAATCTCCAAGATTCCTTGTTGAGGCATGGCGTAACTGTGAGGCAATTTACCAGCTCTCTGGCAACTGTCACAGTTACGTACAAACTCTCGGGAATCTCTGTAAAGTGTAGGCCAGTAGAAACCACATTGGAGGACCTTGGTGGCTGTTCGCTCACCTCCGAAATGACCTCCATATTGTGACCCATGGCAATGCCATAAGATCCTTTGTGCTTCTTCCTTAGGCACACACCTACGGATTATGCCGTCTGCACATCTCTTAAAGAGATAGGGTTCATCCCACAAGTAGTACTTTGCATCAGTAATTAATTTTTTCTTTTGTTGCCTGCTGTACTCCTTGGGAATGAACCTTGCAGCTTTGTAGTTTGCAACGTCTGCAAACCATGGTAATTCCTGAATGGCGAACAAATGCTCATCCGAAAAGGTTTCAGAGATCTCAATAGAGGGGGAGGACGCCCCTTCCACTGGTTCTATCCGGGACAGATGGTCAGCCACTTGGTTCTCTGTCCCTTTTCTATCTCTTATTTCTATATCAAACTCTTGCAGAAGCAACACCCATCTTATGAGTCTGGGTTTTGAATCCTGCTTTGTGAGTAGATATTTAAGAACAGCATGATCTGTGTACACAATCACTTTTAATCCTACTAAGTATGATCTAAACTTGTCAATGGCATAAACCACTGCAAGAAATTCTTTTTCTGTGGTTGTGTAATTTTTCTGGGCATCATTCAAAACACGGCTAGCATAATAAATGACATATAGAAGCTTGTCATGCCTCTGCCCCAGTACTGCACCAATGGCGTGATCACTGGCATCACACATTAATTCAAATGGTAATGTCCAGTCTGGTGCAGAGATAACTGGTGCTGTGACCAGTTTAGCTTTCAGAGTTTCAAACGCTTGCAGGCACTCTGTGTCAAACACAAATGGCGTGTCAGCAGCTAGCAGGTTGCTTAGAGGTTTTGCAATTTTTGAAAAATCCTTTATAAACCTCCTATAGAATCCTGCATGCCCCAGAAAGCTTCTGATTGCCTTAACATTGGCAGGTGGTGGTAATTTTTCAATTACCTCTATTTTAGCTTGATCCACCTCTATTCCCTTGTTTGAAATTTTATTCCCAAGGACAATCCCTTCAGTCACCATAAAGTGACATTTTTCCCAGTTTAAAACCAGGTTGGTCTCTTGGCATCTTTTCAAAACCAGTGTCAGGTGATCAAGACAGGAGCTGAATGAGTCTCTATATACTGAGAAGTCATCCATGAAGACTTCCAGAAATTTTTCCACCATATCAGAGAAAATAGAGAGCATGCATCTCTGAAAGGTTGCAGGCGCATTACACAGCCCAAAAGGCATCCTTCTGTAAGCAAATACTCCAGATGGACATGTGAATGCTGTTTTCTCTTGATCCTGGGGATCTACTGCAATTTGGTTGTAGCCTGAATAGCCATCCAAAAAGCAGTAATAATTATGACCTGCTAGTCTTTCTAGCATCTGGTCTATGAATGGTAAAGGAAAATGATCCTTTCTGGTGGCTGTATTGAGCCTTCTGTAATCAATACACATGCGCCACCCTGTAACTGTTCTTGTAGGAACCAGTTCATTTTTTTCATTATGAACCACTGTCATGCCTCCTTTTTTAGGGACAACTTGAACAGGACTCACCCAGGGGCTATCAGAAATAGGATAAATAATCCCAGCCTCCAGTAATTTAGTGACCTCTTTCTGCACCACTTCCTTCATGGCTGGATTTAGCCGCCTTTGTGGTTGAACTACTGGCTTAGCATCATCCTCCAATAGGATTTTGTGCATGCATCTTGCTGGGATTATGCTCTTAAGGTCACTTGTGGACCACCCAAGAGCTGTCTTGTGTGTCCTTAGCACTTGAATTAGTGCTTCCTCTTCCTGTGGATTTAAAGCAGAGCTTATGATCACTGGAAAAGTATCACCTTCTCCCAGAAATGCATATTTCAGGGATGGTGGTAATGGTTTGAGCTCGGGTTTAGGAGGTTTTTCCTCTCCCTGAGGAAATTTCAGAGGCTCTTTCAATTCCTCTGAATCCTCTAGGTCAGGCGGAACATCTTTAAAAATGTTTTCCAGCTCTGATTCGAGACTCTCAGCCATGTTGATCTCCTCCACCAGAGAGTCAATGAGATTAACTTTCATGCAGTCTTTTGGTGTGTCTGGATGCTGCATGGCATTGACAGCATTCAACTTAAACTCATCCTCATTGACTCTCAGGGTTATTTCCCCCTGTTAGATGTCAATGAGAGTTCGTCCAGTTGCTAGAAAAGGTCTTCCTAGAATAAGAGTAGCACTCTTGTGCTCCTCTATTTCCAGCACAATAAAGTCAGTGGGAAAGGCGAATGGCCCAACCCTGACAATCATGTCCTCAATCACGCCTAATGGGTATTTAATGGATCCATCAGCAAGTTAGAAACATATCCGGGTTGGTTTAACTTCTTCAGTTAAACCAAGCTTTCTGATGGTGGATGCAGGTATTAGGTTGATGCTTGCCCCAGGATCACATAGGGCTATCTTGGTGCAATTACCCTCTAATATGCATGGTATCAGAAAGCTTCCGGGATCTTTAAGCTTTTCAGGAAAGCTTTTCAGAATGACTGCACTGCATTCTTCAGTGAGGAGAACTTTTTCAGTTTCTCTCCAATCCTTCTTATGACTTAAGATCTCTTTCATGAACTTGGCATAAGAAGGTATTTGCTCAAGTGCCTCTGCAAACGGAATCTTAATTTCAAGAGCCTTAGATAATCTGCAAAGCGAGAAAATTGCTTATCCTGCTCCTCTTGGCGGAGTTTTTGAGGATAAGGTATCTTGGTTTTATATTCCTCAACCTTGGTTGCTGCAGGTTTATTTCCTACAGAAATGGTTGAAGAAGCCTTTTTAGAGGGGTTGTCATCAGCACTTGTGTGTGTCTGATCCCTCACTGGCATTTGAGTACCAGAGTTAGAAGCTGGAGTGACGTTAGACGCCAACTTCTCATCTGTTCCTAGCGTCTGAACGCCAGAACTGTGCTTCTTTTGAGCGTTCAACGCTAGTTCCTTGCTTGTTTCTGGCGTTGAACGCCAGTCCTGAGCATAGTCTGGGCGTTCAGCGCCAACCTTCCACCCAATTTCTGGCGTTTTAACGCCAGAATTATCTTTTCCTGGGCTCTTACTGTCCTCAGATGAATTTTGGGTGGTTTGCTCATTTCTTAGCTTCCTGCTGCTTTGAGGTGGGGTATTTAATGTTTTCCCACTTCTTAATTGAACTGCTTGGCATTCTTCTGTTATTTGTTTTGATAGCTGCTGCTTTGTTTGCTTCAGTTGTTCTTCCATATTTATATTAGCCATCCTTGTCTCTTGTAGTCTATCTTTGAATTCGGCTAACTGCTGTGTTAGAAAGTCCAACTGCTGATTGAATTCAGTAGCTTGTTTAACAGGACTGGGTTCAGTAGTCACTGTTTTAGCCTCTTCTTTCATAGAAGATTCGCTGCTTAGGTACAAATGCTGATTTCTGGCAATTGTATCAATGAGCTCTTAAGCTTCTTCAATTGTCTTTCTCATGTGGATAGATCCACCAGCTGAGTAATCTAGAGACATCTGAGCTCTTTCTGCAAGCCCATAATAGAAGATGTCTAACTGAACCCACTCTGAAAATATTTCAGAGGGGCATTTTCTTAGCATCTCTCTGTATCTCTCCCAGGCATCATAAAGAGATTCATTATCTCCTTGTTTAAAGCCTTGGATGTCCAGCCTTAGCTGTGTCATCCGTTTTGGAGGAAAGTATTGATTCAGGAATTTCTCTGTCAGCTGTTTCCATGTCTTTATGCTAGCCTTAGGTTGGTTATTTAACCACATCTTGGCTTGGTCTTTTACAGCAAATAGAAACAGTAATAATATGTAGACATCCTGATCTACTTCTTTATCATGTACTGTGTCAGCAATTTGTAAAAACTGTGCCAGAGACTCTGTAGGTTCTTCCTGTGGAAGACCGGAATACTGGCAGCTTTGCTGCACCATGATAATGAGCTGAGGATTCAACTCGAAGCTACTGATTCCAATGGAGGGTATGCAGATACTACTCCCATATGAAGCAGTAGAGGGGTTAGCATATGACCCCAGAGTCCTTCTGGACTGTTCATTTCCACTTAGATCCATGATGGAGAAAGGGAGATGATGTAAAATAGAGAAGAAATATTTTTATTTATTTAATTATTTATTTATTTCGAAAATAAAATAAATTAAAATAAAATAAATAAAAATGGGTGAAGATTTTCGAAAAAAAGAGGAGAGAGAAAGTGGTTAGGAAGTTTTGAAAAAGATATGAATTTTTTTTAAAAAAAGTTTTAAATTTTGGAATAAATAAATAAAAATAAAAAAATCTGAAAATTTTGTTTTTTAAAATTGATTTTCGAAAAATTGCTTTAAAATAGAGGGAAAAGATATTTTTTTTTTAATTTAAAGAGGAAAGAGAAAAACAATAAGATATCACAAGATTTAAAATTTTTAGATCTAATGCTCCTTATTTTAAAAAATTTTGGAGGAAAAACACCAAGGAACACCAAACTTAAAAATTTTAAGATCAAGACATAAGGGAAAACTCAAGAACACTTTGAAGATTCACAAGAATACAAGAACATGAAGAAAGAACACCAAACTTAAAATTTTTAGAAAACCAAACTAAAATTTTTGAAAAACAAAGGAAAATCAACAAGAAAACACCAAACTTAAAGTTTGGCACAAGATTTAATAGAAAAATTATTTTTGAAAAAGAAGATTTTGAAAAGAAAATAACAAACTCTGACCCAAAAGACAAAAATTTCCTAATCTAAGCAACAAGATTCACTGTCAGTTGTTCAAACTCAAACAATCCCCGGCAATGGCGCCAAAAACTTGGTGCACGAAATTGTGATGTCAATGTTCACATTACTCTCTTACAACTTCGCACAACTAACCAGCAAGTGCACTGGGTCGTCCAAGTAATACCTTACGTGAGTAAGGGTCGATCCCACGGAGATTGTTGGCTTGAAGCAAGCTATGGTTATCTCATAACTCTTAGTTAGGATATAATATCAATAATAATTTTTAGTTTGAATTGTAAAAAATAAAAAGGGCAGAACACAAATTATACTTGTATGTAGTAATGCAGAATATGTTGGAGTTTTGGAGATGCTTCGTCTTCTGAAATTCTACTTTCCTCTGTCTTCTTGTTCACGCACGCACGTCCTCCTATGGCAAGCTGTGTGTTGGTGGATCACCGTTGTCAATGGCTACCATCCTTCCTTTCAGTGAAAAGGGTCCAGGTGCACTGTCAACGCACGGCTAATCATTTGCAGGTTCTCAATCGTACCGGAATAGGATTTACTATCCTTTTGCGTCTGTCACTACGCCCAGCACTCGCGAGTTTGAAGTTCGTCACAGCCATCCAATCTCAGAATCCTACTCGGAATACCACAGACAAGGTTTAGACTTTCCGGATTCTCATGAATGCCACCATCAATCTAGCTTATACCACGGAGATTCTTATTAAGGAATCTAAGAGATACTCATTCAATCTGATGTAGAACGGAGGTGATTGTCAGACACACGTTCATGGATTGAGGAAGGTGATGAGTGTCACGAATCATCACCTTCTCCATAATTAAGCGTGAATGGATATCTTAGATAGGAACGCGCATGTTTGAATGGAAAACAGAAATACTTGCATTAATTCATCGAGACACAGCAGAGCTCCTCACCCCCAACAATGGAGTTTAGAGACTCATGCCGTCAAAGAGTACAAAGTTCAGATCTAAAATGTTATGAGATAAAAATTAAATCTCTAAAAGTTGTTTAAATACTAAACTAGTAACCTAGGTTTACAGAAAATGAGTAAACTATGAAAGATAGTGCAGAAATCTACTTCTGGGGCCCACTTGGTGTGTGCTGGGGATGAGACTAAAGCTTCTCACGTGCCTGGGCTGTTTTGGGCGTTCAACACCAGGCTGTAACCTGTTTCTGGCGTTGAACTCCAGCTTGTAACGTGTTTCTGGCGCTGGATGCCAGACTGCAACATGGAACTGGCGTTGAACGCCAGTTTACGTCATCTATCCTTGAATAAAGTATGGACTATTATATATTTCTGGAAAGCCCTGAATGTCTACTTTCCAACGCAATTGAAAGCGCGTCAATTGGACTCTTGCAGCTCCAGAAATTCCATTCCGAGTGCAGAGAGGTCAGGATCCAACAGCATCAGTAGTCCTTTTTCAGCCTGAATCAGATTTTTGCTCAGCTCCCTCAATTTCAGCCAGAAAATACCTAAAATTACAGAAAAATACAAAAACTCATAGTAAAGTCTAAAAATATGAATTTTGCCTAGAAACTAATGAAAATAAACTAAAATATACTAAAAACTATATGAAATTAACCCCAAAAAGCGTATAAAATATCCGCTCATCAACCCCCTTGTAGTTACCAACAAGCCCCACCATATGCTTATGAACCACCTCCCCAACATACCTTTGAACCACCATACTCACAAGCCCCTTCACACCATTCACCTCCGTATTATGAGCCCTTTCTCCCAACAAATGAACCTTCCTATCCACCCCAACCACCATTGGATAACAACACACTCATCTCTAATATCATTGGTCTCACCTCTAAACTCCAAAATCTTATATCCCGCATGGACCAACCCTCTACCTCCAATATTTAACCCTCAAGCTTCAATGCGCTTCCTTTTCAACCACATAATAATCTTCCCATCCCATCACCACCCTCCATGGAAGAGCACCCATATCCATCAATCCAAGAGCAAGATGATCCCAATTATGCTATTGATATGGAACAAGAAAGAAGGAATCATCTTCGCGAATCCATACTTCATAAGAAGCTAGAGGAGGCCCTACAGATGAAGGTAGTGGAGACCCTTGAAGTCGAAGGAGTGGTTGAAGAATTAGTGAAGGAAGACATCAAGGAGGAGTTTGATTTTATCTTAAAGCAAGAGGAGGCCCAAAATGTGGAGATAGGAGAGACCCTTGAAGATGAAGGAATAGTTAAAGGGAGTTGTCATGGAAAGAAAATCATCAAGGATGAGTACGATTTTATACTAAAACAACTGGACAAAGCAGTAATCACTAAAGAGGAGGAAGTGGTTGAAGACTTAGAAGATGCTGAACCTCCATGGGAAAGTCAAGTTATAGAGCCTCCTTCAAAGATGTTTGAAATTGATGTTGATGAGGGTGTACAACCTCCAAGGCATATCATGGCTAAAGACTTTGAAGAGGTTGATCAAGAGATGGAGATTAAAGAAGAAGAAGCACAACCTACCATGCCCTTGGTGAGTAATGAAGAAGATAATGAATTGGAAGAAAGCTACCAAGAGGAAAAGGTTAAAACTGAAGAAGCTTGCAAAGAGGTGGAAGTTATCAAGGAAGAGCTCAAGGGAATGTAGCTTGAAATCACCATGCCAAACTTGTTGGAGACCTCTCCCCCAAAGCCATTACCATCCAATACAACATTCAAGTGGGTAAAACTCTTATCCTTAACTTTTACTTTTCCACTTGAATATGGTTTACTTGAAAATGATGGTCAACTTAGAGCTCTTTGTGGATTGAAGAGTAAGAATGAGTCGTGTAGTAGTTGGAAACACAGTCCTAGGTTCATTATAATAGGAAGCTCACGGCTGAATTATTATGGTTGGAAGAATGCTAAAGTGTATGGGTCTAGGAAGCTGTTTGGATGCCTTAGTGAGAATTCGGATTGCTTGTCACCCGGATGGAATCATCATGATCCACTTGAAGACGGGTGCAGAAACAAGATTTGGGATCCAGGAATACATGAGGATCAAATTTGGGAGCTCAAAGCTTGTGAAGAACTCCATCAAAGCTTGAAGAATCTACCTGGTATTGACAAAGCTTATTGGAAGTCCAAGCATTAGTGGAAGTTTCAAGACGAGTTCAAGCACAAGCTACCATGATAAGGAGCTCACCAAATGTCCAACTTAAGGACTATAACTAAAAGTGCTAGGTGGGAGACAACCCACCATGGTATAATCATTCCTTTTTATTCTTAATCTTATTTTATTTTATTTTTACTAGTGTTCATTCATAATTTCTGCATATGCAGCTGCATTCTGCATTTGCATCTGCATATTGCATAAAAAAAAACATGCACACGACGCGTAAGCGTCGCTGACGCGTCCGCGTCATAGGTGCGTTCTGAAGAAAAGAGAATTGAACAGAAAGTCACGCAAAAGCGTGGCTGGAGGCGTGCTTTAGGCACAAATATGATCATGCAACTGCGTCGCTGACGCGTTCGCGTCGTTTGTGAAATAGCCTCCCCATGCGTCCACGTCACCCACGCGAACGCGTGGCCCTGTGAAATCGACGTAAATGGGTGTATGGCAGTAAGTTATGATGGAGTGGGGCTGGAACCATACTAGAAACACCAGCCCCACGTGTTCGCGTCGTTCTTCAAAAAATGGCAATTCACGCGATCGCGTCATTCACGCAAACGCGTCACCCTAAATTTTGGCAAAATGAGTTTGAAACAGAGAGTCGCGCGAACGCGAGGCTGCTCTTGCGCCACTAGCACGAATTAAGTCACGCGACCGCGTGACCCACGTGTCCGCGTCACACGCGATGCACAGTTTATCCAGATTAGCGCCAGAATTCCTATCTTTTCTTCTCCAATCCTACTTATCTTTCTATTATCATTCTTTCTTCTTTCTTCTGTCTTTTCTTATTCTTTCTTCCTTCTTTCTTACTTTCTTCTTCTTTTAACCTCTCATCCCTCTTCACTTCTATTCTATTTTATTTAATTTATTTGCATACTTTCATTCATTGCATTTTAATTTTTTGCATATTTTTATTTTCTTTTCTAAAGTTATTATTTTTTCATTGGTGTTAAATTTTCTTTTTCAACTGTTGTATCTTTTCTAGTATTATTTTGGTGCCTAATGACTTGTTTTACAATGTTAGATGATATTATTTATCTGTCACTGCTAATCTTTTATGTTACCTGTATCCCTTTTGCATTGACATGAATTTATATTTTCTTGCATTACCCATACTCTCTTCTCCATTGTTGCAAATTTTTGCACTCTTGATTTGCCATGTGCTTCTACTGTTTTCTCACTTGCATGTTGTAGCTACCATGTAATTGAGACCCTTATTATTTGGCATTAACACCCATATTTTATTTGTTTTCTATCTTTGTTTATGGGTTACTTTTCTTCTTTTCCTCTTCTTTCAGGATGGCCACCAGAAAAGGAAAGGAAAAGAACTTCTATATGGGGAGATAGACAAGTCCATCTGCAAAATCTTCAGAGAAAAGCGCCAGTTGGAATAGCCCGTCCACCTGCACATCTCAGCATGCACCGAAGACGGTGCAATCTTTAAGTGTGGGGAGGTCGATACCGATCTCCATGGGTTAGTTATTCTCTTCTCAACACCAATGTCTTATTTTCTTTATTAGATCATTGTTGCATTGCATAATAGATTGCATGTGTAGTTGATTGTTTGCATTTACGTACTACTTGGTTGAAAAATAATAAGTCTTTCTAGGACCCTATTTTTGAAAAAATTTCACTAATTTAAAATCAAAATTTTTGTGTTAAACTTGTTTGAAGTTGTATTTAGAACATAGTTTTTGAGCCAGAGAACACACAACCCGTGAGATTTTGAGCTTATTTATATGGTTACATCATTTAACCATAAATTTTTATTCGTGTGTTTTCTTCTCTATAACTGCAATCTAGATTTTGTTCCAGTCTATATGTCCATTAATTAGTATATTTACATACTTTTATATGATTGAGGCCATTACTTATTTTGCTCACTTATGCCAAATAAGCCTACCCTTCTATGTCACCATTGTTAACCACTTTGAGCTTTTTAATCCCCTTCTGTTCTATAACCACATCACTAGCCTTAAGCAGAAAAACAATTAAATACCCCAATTGAATCTTTGGTTAGCTTAAGATAGAGATTGTGCATCAACTAAGTGCGGGGAAACTGTGGGAACATGGGTTAATAAGGGAATGTATCATGTTTCTAACTTATTTGAATATTGGGAATTTGGGAACCTACTCATGAAAAACCAAAATAGAAAAATAATGGAAAATTCATGTGCATTGATAACTTATGTTTTCTTTTATCATTCAAAAAACAAAATCCAAAAATATTCAATAAATAAGTAAACAAATAAGGGGACAAAAATTACCCCAATGTTAAGCTTTAATAGAAAGATCAATGCACATGTGATAAAAGTAAAGAAATGTCAAAAAAAATTGGGTACATGAGTATGTGATACAAAAGTAGGAATTATGGGTAGTTAGGCATGAATTTAAAAGTATATAGAATATATGTATGTTAGGTGAGAGCTTAGGTTAGTCAAAGATTCATATTACAGCTCACTTGGCCATACATGTATCCTTACCTTCACCTCAGCCTCATTACAATCCTGAAAAGACCTCATGATATTTGCATTGGTATGCTAAATATTTGTTGATTGGTTAGATGAAGAACAAGGTTTAGAAAGCATGACTAGGGAAGAATAGAGTGATTGACCCTAGACACCTGAGAGTTAGAGTGATATACACTACCAGTAAGGGTTCAATGCTTGGTTCTATGTTCCCTACTTTCATGAGCTCTCTTCTTATAATTTTACTTGCTTTTTATTGTACGATTTGAATTAGTGGAATTTGGTTTATGTTTGTCTTGGAGAACTTGTTCGCTTTTAACCACGTAGGCAGAATCATTTTAGTATATAGTTGCATTCACATATAGGTTGCATTTCATGAGTCCTACTGTCCCTTATTAATTCTCTTTGCCTCCTTCAGCTTAGCATGAGGACATGCTAATGTTTAAGTGTGGGGAGGTTGATAAACCACTATTTTATGGTTTATCTTGTGCTAATTTGAGTGGTTTTTATCAGCTTTTCACCCACTTAGTCATATGATTTGCATGGTTTTACAATTCCTTCCTGGATTTATTCTATGATTGAAAACTTGCTTCCTAAACCTTCAAATTGTGTATTTTAATTTCTCCTTTATACCATTCGATGCCGTTATCTGTGCGTTAAGTGTTTCAGGCTTTATAAGGCAGGAATGGCTTAGAGAATGGAGAGAAAGCTTGCAAAAATGGAAGGAGCATAAAAGAGACAACCAGCGAGAAGTGACGCGCACGCATGGCTCACGCGTGCGCACAAAACGGAGAAAATCACAGCGACACATACGCGTGCTTGACGCGTACGCGTGGAAGCAGGTCAGCACAACGACGCGAGCACACGCCTGACGCGCACGCGTGGAAAGGGAATTCGGCCAGTGACGCGTACGCGTGACAAGCGCGATCTGCAGAATTAACAGAAATCGCTGGGGGCAATTTCGGGCCGCGTTTTGACCCAGTTTTCGGCCCAGAAACGCAGAATAAAGCCAGGGAACATGCAGAGACTCAGGGCATACTTGAACACGTTCTCATAATTCACAATTTTAGGATTAGATGTAGTTTTTAGAGAGAGAGGTTCTCTCCTCTCTCTTAGGTTAGGATTTAGGATTTCTTCTTCTCAATTTCCAGGTTCAATGTCCCTTTATTTATTTTCTCAATTTAGTTTATGAACTCTTTATGTTTATATTGATTTTCTATTTAATACAATTTGAGTTATTTCAGATTTGATTTTGCTTTATTTTATGTTATGGATGCTTTTAATTTAATTTAAGATATTTTCCCCTTTTGGCTTTGGTTAAGTAATTAGCAACACTTGAGTTATCAAACTCAGCTGTTGATTGAAATTGGAATTCTCTGCTGGTTAATTTGTACTCCAATAACTCTAGTCTTTCCATAGGAGTTGACCAGGACTTGAGGATCAAAATGATTAGTCCACTTGACTTTCCTTTATTTTGCAAGGGTTAATTAAAGTGGGAGCAGAATCCAATTCTCATCACACCTGATAAGGATAACTAGGATAGGACTTCAAGTTCTTATACCTTGCCAAGAGATTTTTATTATTATTAATTTATTTTTCTTATCATTTAAATTACTTGTTCCTTATTTTAAAAAAACCCAAAAACATATCTTTTTACATAACCAATAATAAATCATACCTCCTTGCAATTCCTTGAGAAGACGACCCGAGGTTTAAATACTTTGGTTATAAATTTTATTGGGTTTTGTTACTTGTGACAACCAAACTTTTGTACGAAAGGATTCTCTGTTGGTTTAGAAGCTATACTTACAACGCGATTATATATTTATAAAATTTCTTTACCGATAGAAAATCCGATCGTCAGTGACTCCCATTCACCATATCAAGAGCTAAATAAATGAATCTCACATTACTACTGTCAAAATTATATATTCCTTAAGCTTTCGATTTGAATCATTGAATGCCACTAGCATATAGTATTGAATCCTTCAACCACCATATTGTCATGAATTAATGTAACTTTACGGATCACTGAAAGGTAGAAGGATTATTTATACTAGCTTGTCTTCCGTTATAATTGGTGGAACAAATCTGTAATTTTAAAGTGTCTATTCAAAGATATGTCCCACTCTCAGAAGCTTTTCCTGCAAGACCATACAAAGGAAGATGATCCTATTATTCATTCATGATGCGCATAAACTTGTTATGCTACGATTTAGGAAATTGCACGATCGGCAAAATTCCTTCCGGCAAGTGCACCGGTTATCGTCAAGTAAAAACTCACAATAGAGTGAGGTCGAATCCCACAAGGATTGGTTGAGTGAGCAATTCGGATTAGAAGTATGTTCTAGTTGAGCGGAATCAAAATTTAGATGAGAATTGCGGAATGTAAAATTGCATGAATTAAAGAGCGAGAAGCTAAATTGCTGAAATTAAAAGGGATGGGGTGATTGCATGAATTTAATTGCAGAATGTAAAGAGAAAGTGGTAGATCAGAAATGGGGAATTCATTGGGTGTTAGGAGATATTGAGATCTCCGAATCAAAACATTTTTATTCCTTCCTCAACCAATGCATTCATTGAATTTTGCTTGGCAATCTTATATGATTGGATCCCAATCCCTTGGCTCACCAATTCTCTCTAAAAACGAACAAATTCCCAATCCCTTGGTTTAAATGTTCATAAGAAGAGATGATGCTCGATCACTGATTATACCACACAGTTTCATGAACCACAATTTGGTAGGATTACATGTCACAATATCCATCCAAACCCCAATCCAATTCACTGTGAGAAAGCTTCTCTAGCATGAATCCTCCATTCCTTTCCCAAGGTTCCGAAGGATTCCAATTATGGGTAGTTTCTTTCCCAGGACAACTACCCAATGGAATTAGATCGAGAAGCTTTCTAACAAAATTCAAGAGAAAAGATTGAAGAAGAAGATAAAACTATTATTGATTCATTGAATTACAATAGAGCTCCCTAACCCAATGAAAGGGGTTTAGTGAGTCATAGCTCTGAATTCAATTACAAAACTAAAAGAAAATGATCCAAAGTTCTCTCTATGTCTAAACTTCCCCCTCAGGGGCTGGATTCCCCCTCAATCCCCCCCCCCCCCGTCTTTCCAATGCAGAAACTAAGGCCTTTAAATAGGCTCCCTAAATTACAAAATGAAAATGAAATTCAAAGCAAATTACAATCAAATGAAAATAAACTATTCTAGATGATTCTTGTGGCCTTGATTTGGTGTTGTTGATGGGCCTTGCTTGCTTGAAGGGTAGAGTGACATAATTGATCCAAAAAGGATAATGATCCATTAAACTACACTCAAACGTTGCACCCCCTTTCTTGAGTCGTCACTTTGTTCTCTTGTCAACCTTGCCAATTTGATGCCAAATATAGACTATTATACCTCGTTGGAAAGCTATGGATGTCAGCTTTCTAACGCAACTGGAAGCACCTCAATTGGATTTCTACAACTCGAGTTATACTCCATGGAAGGTGAAGAGGTCAGCTGGCCTGATTGCATGTTGGTACTATGCTCTTCTATGCACATTACGGGGCTGTTTTCTCCCTCAATTTTTAGTATCCACCATGCATGCCATATATTCTTGGAAAGCTCTAGATGTCTTCTTTCCAATGCATTTTGAATCACCTCATTTGGAGTTTTGTAGCTCAAGTTATTTATGTTTGAAGAAGGCATGGTCAAGCTGTTCCATATAACACGTTTAAGCTCCAGTTTAAGCTTAAACTGGAGCTTAAACGCTGGCACTCCCTGGAGGCACAAGCTCGAGCACGTTTAAGCTTCAGTTTAAGGTTAAACTGAAGCTTAAACGTGGAAATGAGAAAGCAACCCTGGAGGAGAAAAATAGTCGAACACGTTTAAGCTCCAGTTTAAGGTTAAACTGGAGCTTAAACGTGGAATGCTCCTGGTGCCTTTCTTACTTCTGGCGTTTAACCTCCAGTTTAAGGTTAAACTGGAGGTTAAACGTGGAAATGCTCCCCTGGTGAGATTCTCACTTCTGGCGTTTAACCTCCAGTTTAAGGTTAAACTGGAGGTTAAACTTCAATTCCAGCATTATATGGCTTGGTAGTTTAAGTTCCAGTTTAAGCTTAAACTGGAACTTAAACTCCACATGTGATATTCAAGCTTCCTTTATTGATTTTGTTGCTTCCTTGCCTAGCCTCTTCTTCCCTGAAATCATCCAAACAATTGCATCAAAGTCTTGCAAAATTTCATGAGAAATCTTCCATTCATAGCATTCAAGTAATATAACTAAAAACTCATGGAATTTGCATCAAAATCTTCATGTTGAATGATTTAAGACAAGCATGACTATTTGGCCCAAATGATTACTTAAGGCTCAAGAAAATGCATAAAACAACTAAAAATAAAAGAAAAAGGCTAGTGAAACTAGCCTAAGATGCCTTGGCATCAATTCACAAGAATAAAATTTCACTCGTCTCTTTAGAATTGATAAAGTATAGACACTGCAACATTTTTTTATTGTTGGACAAGACCCAAATCAAACACAGAAATTTCTTATTTGCAATTAGCTTTCTGGAAACACGTTGGATTTTATCTCAATAAAATCATATTTGAGAAAAAAAACACGACTTATAGAAGAATTAGTCACATTTAGAAGAATGAATATCCTAAATTAAATCCTGATTACTAAAGCCTAATAAAGAAGGCATGGAGAACCCTAAGCAGAAAAGAAATAAACTGTATAAAGAAAGAGTAACACAAGTGGTGTTACCTTGTCTACGGAGCCCTTGCAATCAGCAAGGAAGGATGGGGCTGGCGCAAGCGTGGATAGAATTGCAAAAGCAGAGGATGCTAGCAATGTGATGAGAGTCGCGAGCAGCGAGAATGCATTGTGTAAGCAATGTGGGTGCGAGTGGCGCGGATTAGACGACGGTGCGACGGGATAGTGGCGATGATGCGAGAGTGCTGCACAGACGATTCACGATGGAATGTGAGGAGGGTGAAGCAGAAGTGCAATAGTGGTTGTCTTTCCTGTGTGAACGACAAATGAAGCGACGGAGAAGGATGCAAGGACGACCGACAATGGCACGCAAGGGCGGTTTATCGGTGGCGCTACGATGGCACGACGAAACCGCAGAAGTGTGGGGCATTCAGAAGAGTGATTAGAATTTGTGGTTTTGTGTGGTGAATGGTAAGTGAAAGTAAAAATAAATTAAGGTAAGTTTTGATTCAAAAATATCATTAATGTCAATTAATCAAATTTTGAATTTGAAAAATAATTTAAAATTAATAATTATTAATTAGAGTTGTTGTCAAAAGTTGCCAGATTCTAATATTCTATCTTGGTCACCAATGTTGTGATAAAAATGGGATGTGCATGCCCATTTCCTATATGAGGCTTACATTCTCAAGAGAGAATAAAATTAATGAAGGTTGAAAATATTCCTTCTGTATGCCTATAAATAGGAGGTTAAGCCTCTGTTGATGTTGCACAACAACAAATACTATTCTCTCTCTCTTATACACATCAATAAAATAATATTCTCTCTTATGCTCTTCTCTCTCTTTTACAAACGATCCTACTTAGTAAAATTACTTCTATTATATTACAATAATTATATTAGTGAACATTAATACTAGGAGTTTTATATTTATATCTTATATTTATATCTTTCTTATTTATTTATTTAGTTATTTCACAGCACGTTATCAGCAGGAGACTCTAACTAAATTTTAGAAGACTCCAGGTAATAAATTTTTATTATGTTGAAGCTCTCTCATCTTGAATTTAATACTCTTGATATATATGGAAACAATTATTTATCATGGATACTTGATGCTAAAATTCATCTTGATTCAATGGATCTTGGAGATACCATTAAGGTTGAAAATAATACGTCCTAGAAGGATAAAGCTAAAGCCATGATTTTTCTTCGTCGTCATCTTGACGTATGATTGAAAAATGAATATCTCACATTAAAAGATCTTGTAGATCTGTAAAAAGACCTTGAAGAAAGGTACAATCATGTGATACTTCCTCAAGCCCGATATGTTAGAGAAAACTTTCTCAACTTTTCATGTCTCGAATGTGCTCCTGAAGAAGCAGTATCAAGAAAAAGGATTTAAAAATATTCTGAGTTAATTTCTTGCCTTCTTGTTGCTGAACGCAACAATGAGTTGCTTTTAAAGAATCATGAAGCGCGCCCAACTGGCGCTGCCCCATTTCCTGAAGTAAATGCGGAAAATTACCCCAGAAGAGGTAAATGGCAAGGTTTTAATAACAAGAAAAATTATGGAAGGAAAAGGAATTATATTCAAAAGAGAGGATCTCACCAGAAGTGGGATAAAGAAAGAAATATTGGGCAAAATAAATCAATAGAGGATAAGTGTTTCCGTTGTGGTGGAAAGGGCCATTGGTCACGTACCTGTCGTACCCCAAGGCACCTAGTTGATCTTTATCAAGCATCTTTGAAAAAGGACGACAAAGGAAAGGAAACAAATTTTATTTCAAATAATTTCTTTGAGGATTTTGAAGGAAATATTGGCTATTTGATCAATGATGAAATAGTTCAATATGTGTGTTTGTTAAGTATTCATGTGAATCATTTTACTGTGCATGTACTTTTTCTCATTTTATTATTATTATTATTATTTGTCTTTGAAGAGAATGGCAAGGACATATAGTAAAGATATTTGCCTTGCGGATAGTGCGAGTTCGCACACCATTCTCAAAAGTGATATATATTTTACCCATCTTGTGCCAAAAGAGGAATATGTTAATACTATTATTAGCTCAGGCAAAGTGATAGAAGGCTCCGGAAGAGCTATAATTTTGTTTCCTGGAGGAACAAAATTTATAATAAATAATGCACTATTATCTACCAAGTCCCTGAGGAACTTGTTGAGTTTCAAAGATACTCGCCGAAATGGATATCATGTTGAGACAATGAATGAGGGAAATCATGAGTATTTATGTATCACAACTCATGATTCAAATAAGAAAGTTATATTAGAAAAGTTACCCTCACTTTCATCTAGGTTGTATTATACCAAGATTAGTGTAATTGAATCACATGCCATTGTAAACCAGAAGTTTACTAGCCCAAATGAATTTATAACTTGGCACGACCGATTGGGTCATCTGGGAATAACCATGATGAGGAGAATTGTAACACCCTACCATACAGAGTCTTATGCTTAAGTCATAATTCAGAGATGGCAAGGTATTAAGACCTCAAAAAAAATTAGTACATATAGTAGTGTGAATAAGAATTATAACTAGGAGCCTTTGTGGAAAAAGGGGTAAACAAAAATCGCAACTCGAAAGCGCAACACTCCGATCGATAACGTAACGAGCAAAGGATAAGCTAACGCAAGATTATATATATATACAAAAGAGTGTCAAAAACGGGAATATCAAAACTCAAATCCGGATGCGAAGATAACCGGTCCAAGCATAGCAATATATACATATAATAAAATAAAGAAAACCCAAAGGGACACAAATACAGAAACCTATTCTCCAAAAATCTCCTATAAGAGGAGTCATCACAGTTGGTATTATGTAATGGAGATAAAAGTATCTAAGCAAAACATATAAACCAAAACAGAGTCCCGAGAACAAGAATCTTCGCTAATCCAGAAGCCTCAGCATGCTTCAGCGAGAAACCTCACGCCCTACATCTGAAAACCACAAAATCCGCATGGGTGAGAACCAGAGGTCCCCAGCATGGTAACAGCTTCCACATATATAATACATAATAATAGAGGAAAGCCGAAGGCAATCCTAGAACTTCCTCCAGATAAAATCAGAGCTTATAAACAAGCTAAACCATAAAGGGCATCTGACTAAAGATCCTTCAGTCTAACTAATACTTCCCTTTCCAATTCCTTCAGACCTCCCAACCACCAGCAGGAGTATAATATAGCAAACACAGTTATATTAGACAAGAGATTTACAAATAGGAACAGATAAGGCATTTAGACAATTAGCAAGTAATATGCAGTCAAATAGGCAATCTCAAACAATTCATATAGTATGCATATGATGAATGCCTGTCCCTAGTGGCTGATGATATCATCTGTCAGTTATAGAGCCAGCCCGACAAGTCCTGGTAGCTAACCATTGGATTGTCCCTCTGTCGCGCATCCCCAACTCGAGTTATACTCATCATAAACTTGATCATAATCATGATCCATATCCATCACCCTCACTGGTGAATATTTACGGGGGCGAGCTCATCCGGGACTTTCACAGTGCTCGGCCACACTTACGACATAGGGACAAAAGAGCTTCGAGTCTCAACTTGGAGCACGTGGTGGCTAGCCACTGCTTTCTCCCAGGGAAACTCTCATCTCCAATAGTGGAAGTACAACATTCACAAATCATTCAACAGCATATATGCATTTATACTTAGCCATAATCATGGCTCTGCCGTAACACGACAATAATCTAGCCATCCGGCTCACGGTTAAATCCATAACCAGCCAATTCATTAACAATTACGGCCCTTCGGCCACTACAAAAAAATTTGGTAAAAACGGCGGTTATTTTTGGTATTTACGGCGGTTTGAACCGCCATTATTACCAAGAATGGCGGTTTTGTAAAGCGACGTAATTCTGGGCGCCATTCTGGTTATTACGGCGGTTTTTTAAAAACCGCCACAATTCCTTGGGATAAAACGGCGGTTTTTGAATAGGTTAAAATGGCGGTTGAAACCGCCGTTATTTCCTGGGTTAAAACGGCAGTTTTTGGATAGGTTAAAACGGCGGGTTGAACCGCCATTATTACCCTAACAGAGTGGCATTTTGGTTGGTTAAAATGGCATTTTTGGATAGGTTAAAACGGTGGTTTGAACCGCCATTATTACCCTGATAGAGTGACATTTTGGTTGGTTAAAACGGCAATTTTTTGATAGGTTAAAATGGCAGTTTGAGCTGCTATTATTACCCTGACAGAGTGACTTTTGGTTGGTTAAAATGGCATTTTGAAATGCCGTTTTTACCCTAACAGTGCCATTTTTATAGTTAAAATGGCATTTGAAACTGCCATTTTTACCAAGTTAAAATGACATTTCATGTTATTTAAAATGACAGTTATAAACTGTTCTTTTTATTGGATAAAAATGACATTTTTTATTATTTAAAAGGGTAATATTTACCGTTGTTCTTATCGTTCTAAAAAAATAATTTTTTTATTAAATTCCACAATAACAAAATCATAATCCATAGATAATATTATATAACTCAAAGTATTAAACATAATATATGATTTTAGTGTTACAAATCAAAAGTAATAACTCCTATACAAAATATCAAACTAAATAAATACTAACTAGCTATCTAGAAACCCTAATGTTGCTGCTGCTGCTGGGTGTATGAAGAGAAATCAAGCTCCACTGATCCAAATGTGTCCATCACTCGCCCCAAGCATTCTTCTTCCGCTAGACGAACCTTTGAGTTGATAAACCAGTTTGAAACCTGCTTCATTCATTTCCAGACATACATTTACATTTTAATTGACAATGCCCTCTACCTACCATAATAATTGAATGCGAAAAGAAAGAGATGGACGTGCCTGGCTTCTTGATAGGCCAGTTTGGCGGGCTAGAATATGTTTATCAACGTCGCTTGGGTAACTGCAAGGAATGAAGGTCCAAATAGACGACCTTAGCTTCCATTGAATTAACGTGACATACATGCATAGTAATTATATTAATTGTAACATGGATGGGAATAATGGTCCCTTAGATGAGATTATACACTGAAATTATAGCATATATATCGAAAATAACATATATGGTAACATAGCTCTTTCCAAACCCATAGTAACATGCTACGAGGAACTTCTAAAGCCCTAAATCAAGTTCGATCAAGATTTGATAGTGACTTTTAAGGCATAAACCAACACTACAAAAGGCTAAAACAATGAATTAGCTTTATCTCGTGCCAAGTTAGAAAACACCATTTAGATAAAGCTTAATTTCTACTCCATAAATCCCTGAACATGTAAAAATACTCATTAACATATTATTCACTCACAGTGCTTGATTTGCAGAAGAGGCTCTTCGGAACTACCAAGCTATTGTGTTGACTTGCACCAGGATCTAATATCATAAAATCAATCATAAGCATATGTTCAGCATTTCCTTTCTTATTTCAAAGCATGCATAAATAACACTTTTTCTAAAAACCACACTTTAGTCATTTTCATACTCCAAAATATATAAACAATCAAATACATTCAAACTCTTGTATTAATCTACCAAGAAAGAGAGGTACTTATGGATGGAGGAAATGCTCAAAGAGCCAAGCACGGAGAACAGAAACGGAGCGCTCGGGAAGGCCACGCTGAGGTTTCCATGGATGAGTTTCCATCATGCTCATTTGCTGGAATGCCCTTTGCTGCCTCAAAGCTTGGTCAATGATCTTCAGTCTCAGGGTTTTTCCCTTGGTGGTGCCTGCTGCAACTGGATCTTTCTCTCACATGGCCTTTTTTGTCGCTTGAATCTGCCCCATTATTGCATCCTTCAGGTTCCTAAAATATTTAGACATGGCTTTCTGTGCCAAAGCCGTGTAAACCGTGGCAGCACCGTTTCCAGCCACCGCCTCAAAGGAAGACACCACTGCCTTCATCTGAATCTGGTAATTCTTATATCTCCTGTCAACCTTCACAAACACAAAAATAATGAGTTAAAAGATCTTTTTACTTTGATTTAACAATACAATACTAGATTAAAAAGGGGGAATAGGAAATGACATGTTTGGCAATAAAAGAAAAAAGGGTAAGTTATTGTCACGAGGTGGTGGCATTAACAAAAAGGCCCACATTGGCTGCTTAGTTAGTTCAAAGAATCCCCAATACAATCCCATCAATCAAACCATCAAAAAGTTAGCTAGCTAGGGACCTCACTAGGGTTGATTTGCATTGATAGATACTAATAATTCACATACGGAATAAAGACCATTTGACTTGCACCTTTTCTTTTCCATAGGAAACACATACGCACATACCTCTTCAAGCATGGAAAGCAGTATGGTCTTTCGCTTTTGCAGCTCGACGAATTCAATAGAAGTATTTAATTCATAGATAAAGTGTTATGGCCTCAACATACAGCAGAAACAAGACAATTTCATCCTAAATTCATAGAAAGATAAAGTGAAAATGCTTGGACATCTCAAATATATAAAGACAGTTTTCTCCTCATTCTTCCCCATCCAAAAGATAAATTCCTACTTTAAAAAAGAAAAAAACAATCAATTATTCTTAAAAGAAAACCTATTTGAATACAAATCCACTTAAAAGAAACACAATAGTTGCTAATCAAATATTCTGAGAGCATAAATCTTACATCACAAGTCTTCACAAGCTGAGAAATTGTGTTCTTGTTCAGCTTTCCACTTATTGCTCTACAAAAAACCAACACACAAATAGCCAGGAATCTGATTAGCAATGCCGATGGGAAAGTGTAAAATAGGTTCGGAATGTATGAATCTGAGAAAACCTGTTCATGAAGCTTGATAAGTTCAAACAGAGAGTTTATCAAAGCCTCTACAGCACCAGCTGCCATTCCAGCCAAAAGAGCATCAGAAGTAGAAACATAATTATCTTCCACCGATCTGCCAAAAATGTAATTGAGCACCAAACTCATTCTCCAAGAAAAATGTGTCACAAAATAACAATATAACTATATAATTCACAAATATCAAACTCCAAAAGATACTATTCAATTTTGAAAACCCAAGTCAATTTCCTTGAGGTCAACTAATCAAGGAATGCAGCTTCAGCCAATGCAGCCAAAAGGGTTCCATTTCTTGCACCATCATTCGTAACAGCATATTCACTAACAAACACATGCATTAAAGCCAATAGACAAAGTTGATCCTTCATTTATCAAATGCATATATATAAATAAAGAATCCATAAATAATAATTCCACTAAAGAAATTAAAAGTAAGCAATATAATCAAACCTTTAGACCTGATCTTGATGTCTTGTCAAATACTCAGTATTTGGAAAACATGTCCATAGAATTATTTGGATATATCTAACAAATTAAAAAAATCACTAAATATGGCAAGCTAAAAGAGAATAAAGTTTAGTAGTTATTAGTTTAGTTGAAAAATTACATGGAAATCAAAGAGATCAGCAGGGTGACTTAATGGCATTTTAGAACCATCACAATTTGAGATAATCCGAATCTCTGGATAAGCACGTTTTATAGCATTATAGAACTTAAAGTACTTTTCTGCTCAGTCAAAATAAATAAATAAATAAATACAAAAGATAAATAAATAAAGTAGCTAATAATAATCATAGGCAAAATAAATTAAAGAATGATTGCCTTGATACTGCACTTCATGATGAGGAAAATAATTTTCATTTCCAACAGCAACAAATTTGAAATCGAATGGTTCAGGATGTCCCATAGAAGGTCTAACAGATCCCCACTTTGAAGAGGGAGAACCTTTAGCTAAATTTCATAAATGAAAATTATATTCAACTTCCCATAAAAATTATATCAAAACTTCAAGCATAATTTTTCACAAACATCGACATGGTAAATGTTAAAAACCCCATCACCACTGACCAAGAGTATGAATGCTTTCCAAACTGCAAAAAGAAGGTAATAATTATATTCTTTCATTGCTTAATTATTACATGAAAATTCAATTAATTAATTCACATTTGTACCTACATTACTTTCAAGGGTGGCATTGCTTTCAATTCCAGATCTTATGTACCTAAGCACTTTCTCAAATTGCTTTGTGTCAATCTGAGATTTGAATTTCACCCAATTAATTACATGCATCAGAGTCAACTATTCTAAAAACAGAGGAGTGAATAGATTAGAATAGAGAGCATGCAGCACCTGAGGGCCTTGTTTAACACCCTTCTTGAATGGATCACCAA
The DNA here is from genome assembly GCF_003086295.3 of Arachis hypogaea. Classification (NCBI taxonomy): domain Eukaryota; kingdom Viridiplantae; phylum Streptophyta; class Magnoliopsida; order Fabales; family Fabaceae; genus Arachis; species Arachis hypogaea. The sequence goes on from NC_092048.1 coordinate 112,496,803, forward strand.
CAACGCGTCTCAAAGCACGTTTCTTTGACTTCTCCAAGAACTCATCATAGATATGTGATGAACGGATATTTTATACGCTTTTTGGGGTTAATTTCATATAGTTTTGGGTATGTTCTAGTTAGTTTTTAGTCTATTTTCATTAGTTTTTAGGAAAAATTCATATTTCTGGACTTTACTATGAGTTGTGTGTTTTTCTATAATTTCAGGTATTTTTCTGGCTGAAATTGAAGGAGCTGAGCAAAAATCTGATTCAGGCTGAAAAAGGACTGCTGATGCTGTTGGATTCTGACCTCCCTGCACTCAAAGTGGATTTTCTGGAGCTACAGAACTCGAAATGGCATGCTTTCAATTGCGTTGGAAAGTAGACATCCAGGGCTTTCCAGCAATATATAATAGTCCATACTTTACACAAGGATAGATGATGTAAACTGGCGTTCAACGCCAGTTCTCTGCCCAATTCTGGCGTCCAGCGCCAGAAAAGGATCAAAAGCTGGAGTTGAACACCCAAACTGGCACAAAAACTGGCGTTCAACTCCACAAATGGCCTCTGCACGTGAATTTCTTAAATCTCAGCCCCAGCACACACCAAGTGGGCCCTAGAAGTGGATCTCTGCATCATCCATCATAGTTTACTCATTTTTTGTAAACCTAGGCTACTAGTTTAGTATTTAAACAACTTTTAGAGACTTATTTTGCATCTCATGACAATTTAGATCTAAACTTTGTAATCTTTGATGGCATGAGTCTCTAAACTCCATTGTTGGGGGTGAGGAGCTCTGCTGTGTCTCGATGAATTAATGCAAGTATTTCTGTTTTCTATTCAAACACGCTTGTTCCTATCTAAGATGTTCATTCGCGCTTAACTGTGATGAAGGTGATGATCCGTGACACTCATCACCATTCTCAACCCATGAACGTGTGCCTGACAACCACCTCCGTTCTATATCAGATTGAATGAGTATCTCTTAGATCTCTTAATCAGAATCTTCGTGGTATAAGCTAGAATTGATGGCGGCATTCATGAGAATCCGGAAAGTCTAAACCTTGTCTGTGGTATTCCGAGTAGGATTCAAGGATTGAATGACTGTGACGAGCTTCAAACTCCTGAAGGCTGGGCGTTAGTGACAAACGCAAAGGAATCAAGGGATTCTATTCCAACCGGATCGAGAACCAACCGGTGATTAGCCGTGCTGTGACAGAGCGCGTGAGCGTAGTTTTCACTGGAAGAATGGAAGGTAGCCATTGACAACGGTGATCCACCAACACAGCTTGCCATAGGAGGACGTGCGTGCGTGAACAAGAAGACAGAGGAAAGTTGAGATTCAGAAGACAAAGCATCTCCAAAACTCCAACATATTCTCCATTACTGCACAACAAGTAACCTTTAATCCATGCTCTCTTGTTTAATTGCAATTCAACTGATAAACATAATTGACTTCCTGACTAAGATTTACAAGATAACCATAGATTGCTTCAAACCAACAATCTCCGTGGGATTCGACCCTTACTCACGTGAGGTATTACTTGGACGACCCAGTGCACTTGCTGGTCAGTGGTACGAGTTGTGAAAAGTGTGATTCACAATTTGTGCACCAAGTTTTTGGCACCGTTGCCGGGGATTGTTCATGTTTGGACAACTAACGGTTTATTTTGTTGCTTAGATTAGAAAAAATTTCTCCTTTTTTTGTTTAGAGTCTCTTATTATTGTCGTGTTAAAATTTTAGAACCCTTATTTTCTTTTTAAAATCTTTTTCAAAAAAATAATTTTTCTACTAAATTCTGTGCCAAACTTTAAGTTTGGTGTTTTCTTGTTAATTTTTCTTAAAATTTTCAAAAATTTATTTTGGTTTTCAAAAAAAATTTTAAGTTTGGTGTTCGTCCTTCATGTTCTTGTGTTCTTGTGAGTCTTCAAAGTGTTCTTGAGTTTTTCTTGTGTCTTGATCTTAAAATTTTTAAGTTTGGTGTTCCTTGGTGTTTTCCCTCCAAAATTTTTGAAAATAAGGAGCATTAGATCTAAAAATTTTAAATCTTGTGCTATCTTATTGTTTTTTCTTTCCTCTTAAAAATCAAAAATATCTTTTCTCCCTACTTTAAAAACAATTTTTCGAAATATATTTCTAAAAATTCAGATTTTTATTTCAAAATTTAAAACTTTTTTTTTCAAAATCATCATATCCTTTTCAAAACTTCCTAACCACTTTCTCTCTCCTCAGTTTTTTGAAAATCTTCACTCAATTTTTATTTATTTTAATTTATTTCATTTTCGAAATAAATATATAAATAAATAAATAAAAATATTTTTTTCTATTTTACATCATCTCCCTTTCTCCATCATGGACCTAAGCGGAAATGAACAGTCCAGGAGGACTCTGGGGTCATATTCTAACCCCTCTACTGCTTCATATGGGAGTAGTATCTGCATACCTTCCATTGGAGTCAGTAGCTTTGAGTTGAATCCTCAGCTCATTATCATGGTGCAGCAAAGTTGCCAGTATTCCGGTCTTCCACAGGAAGAACCTACAGAGTTTCTGGCACAGTTTCTAGAGATTGCTGACACAGTACATGATAAAGAAATAGATCAGGATGTCTACAGACTATTACTGTTTCCATTTGCTATAAAAGATCAAGCTAAGAGGTGGTTGAATAACCAACCTAAGGCCAGCATAAAGACATAGAAACAGTTGACAGAAAAATTCCTGAATCAGTATTTTCCCCCAAAACGGATGACACAGCTAAGGCTGGACATCCAAGGCTTTAAACAAGGAGATAATGAATCTCTTTATGATGCCTGGCAAAGATACAGAGAGATGCTACGAAAATGCCCCTCTGAAATGTTTTCAGAGTGGGTTCAGTTAGACATCTTCTATTATGGGCTTGCAGAAGGAGCTCAGATGTCTCTTGATTACTCAGCTGGTGGATCTATCCACATGAGAAAGACAATTGAAGAGGCTCAAGAGCTCATTGATACAGTTGCCAGGAATCAGCATCTGTACCTAAGCAATGACTCTTCCATGAAAGCAGAGGTTAAGACAGCAACTGCTGAACTCAGTCCTATAAAACAAGCTGCTGAATTCAATCAGCAATTGGACTTTCTAACAAAGCAGTTAGCTGAATTCAAAGAAAGGTTACAAGAGACAAGGATGGCTAATATACATATGGACGAACAGTTTAAGCAAACAAAGCAGCAGCTGTCAAGACAAATAACAGAAGAATGCCAAGCAGTTCAATTAAGAAGTGGGAAAACATTAAATACCCCACCTCAAGGCAGCAAATAGCTAAGGAATGAGCAAACCACCCAAAATTCACCTGAGGACAGTAAGAGCCCAGGAAAAAATAATTCTGGCACTAAAACGCCAGAAAATTGGTGGAAGGCTAGCGCTGAACGCCCAGACCATGCCCAAAACTGGCGTTCAACGCCAGAAACAAGGCAAAACTGGCGTTCAACGCCAGAAATGGGCAAGGATCTGGCGTTGAACGCCCAAACTGGGCAAGATCTGGCGCTGAACGCCCAAAATGGGCACAATTCTGGCGTTCAGACGCCAGGAACAGACAAGGAGTTGGCGTCTAACGTCACTCCAGTTTCTACTTCTGGCACTCAATTGCCAGTGAGGGATCAGACACACACAAATACTGATAACAACCCCTCTAAAAAGGCTTCTTCAACCACTTCTGTAGGCAATAAACCTACAGCAACTAAGGTTGAAGAATATAAAGCCAAGATACCTTATCCTCAAAAACTCCGGAAAGAGGAGCAGGATAAGCAATTTGCTCGCTTCGCAGATCACCTCAGGACTCTTGAAATAAAGATTCCATTTGCAGAAGCACTTGAGCAAATACCTTCTTATGCCAAGTTCATGAAAGAGATCTTGAGTCATAAAAAGGATTGGAGAGAAACAGAAAGAGTTCTCCTCACTGAAGAATGCAGTGCAGTCATTCTGAAGAGCTTTCCTGAAAAGCTTAAAGACCCTGGGAGTTTTCTGATACCATGCATATTAGAAGGTAATTGCACCAAGACAGCTTTATGCGATCTTGGGGCAAGTATCAACTTAATACCTGCATCCACTATCAGAAAGCTTGGCTTAACTGACGAAGTTAAACCGACCCGGATATGTCTCCAACTTGCTGATGGCTCCACTAAATACCCATCAGGCGTGATTGAAGACATGATTGTCAGGGTTGGGCCATTTGCCTTTCCCACTGACTTTGTTGTGATGGAAATGGAAGAGTACAAGAGTGCTACTCTCATTCTAGGAAGACCCTTCCTAGCAACTGGACGATCCCTCATTGACGTCCAACAGGGGGAAATAACCCTGAGAGTCAATGATGATGAGTTCAAGTTGAATGCTGTCAAGGCCATGCAGCATCCAGACACATCAACAAACTGCATGAAAGTTGATCTTATTGACTCTTTGGTAGAAGAGATCAACATGGCTGAGAGTCTCGAATCAGAGTTGGAACATATCTTTAAAGATGTTCAGCCTGATTTGGAGGACTCAAAGGACATGAAAGAGCCTCTGAAATTTCTTCTGGAAGAGGAAAAACCTCCTAAACCCGAGCTCAAGCCATTACCACCATCCTTGAAATATGCATTTCTAGGAGAAGGTGATACTTTTCCAGTGATCATAAGCTCTGCTTTAAATTCACAGGAAGAGGAGGCACTTATTCAAGTGCTAAGGACACACAAGACAGCTTTTGGGTGGTCCATAGGTGACCTTAAGGGCATAAGCCCAGCTAGATGCATGCACAAAATCTTATTGGAGGATAATGCCAAAACCAGTGGTTCAACCACAGAGGCGGCTAAATCCAGCCATAAAAGAAGTGGTGCAGAAAGAGGTCACCAAACTACTAGAGGCTGGGATTATTTATCCTATTTCTGATAGCCCCTGGGTGAGCCCTGTCCAAGTCGTCCCAAAAAAGGGAGGCATGACAGTGATTCATAATGAAAAAAATGAACTGGTTCCTACAAGAACAGTTACAGGGTGGCGCATGTGTATTGACTATAGAAGGCTCAATACAGCCACCAGAAAGGATCATTTTCCTTTACCATTCATAGACCAGATGCTAGAAAGACTAGCAGGTCATGATTATTACTGCTTTTTGGATGGCTACTCAGGCTATAACCAGATTGCAGTAGATCCCCAGGATCAAGAGAAAACAGCATTCACATGTCCATCCGGAGTGTTTGCTTATAGAAGGATGCCATTTGGGCTATGTAATGCGCCTGCAACCTTCCAGAGATGCATGCTCTCTATCTTCTCTAATATGGTGGAAAAATTTCTGGAAGTCTTCATGGATGACTTCTCAGTATATGGAGACTCATTCAGCTCCTGTCTTGATCACCTGAAACTTGTTCTGAAAAGATGCCAAGAGACCAACCTAGTTTTAAACTGGGAAAAGTGTCACTTCATGGTGACTGAAGGAATTGTCCTTGGGCATAAAATCTCAAACAAGGGAATAGAGGTGGATCAAGCAAAAATAGAGGTAATTGAAAAATTACCACCACCTGCCAATGTTAAGGCAATCAGAAGCTTTCTGGGGCATGCAGGATTCTATAGGAGGTTTATAAAGGATTTTTCAAAAATCGCAAAACCTCTAAGCAATCTGCTAGCTGCTGACACGCCATTTGTGTTTGACACAGAGTGCCTGCAGGCGTTTGAAACGCTGAAAGCTAAGCTGGTCACAGCACCAGTCATTTCTGCACCAGACTGGACGTTACCATTTGAGCTAATGTGTGATGCCAATGATCATGCCATTGGTGCAGTATTGGGACAGAGGCATGACAAGCTTCTGCATGTCATTTATTATGCCAGTCGCGTTCTAAATGATGCCCAGAAAAATTACACAACCACAGAAAAAGAATTACTTGCAGTGGTTTACGCCATTGACAAGTTCAGATCATACTTAGTAGGATCAAAAGTGATTGTGTATACTGACCATGCTGCTCTTAAATATCTACTCACAAAGCAGGATTCAAAACCCAGGCTCATCAGATGGGTATTGCTTCTGCAAGAGTTTGATATAGAAATAAGAGACAGAAAAGGGACAGAGGACCAAGTGGCTGATCATCTGTCCCGGATAGAGCCAGTGGAAGGGACGTCCCTCCCCTTTCTTGAGATCTCTGAGACGTTTCCTGATGAGCATTTATTTGCCATTCAGGAAGCACCATGGTTTGCCGATATTGCAAACTATAAAGCTGCAAGGTTCATACCCAAGGAGTACAACAGGATACAAAAGAAGAAATTAATTACTGATGCAAAGTATTACTTGTGGGATGAACCCTATCTCTATAAGAGATGTGCAGACGGAATAATCCGTAGGTGTGTGCCTAGAGAAGAGGCACAGAGGATCCTATGGCATTGCCATGGATCTCAATATGGAGGCCATTTCGGAGGTGAGCGAACAGCCACCAAGGTCCTCCAATGTGGCTTCTATTGGCCCACACTCTATAAAGATTCCCGAGAGTTTGTACGTAACTGTGACAGTTGTCAAAGAGCTGGCAATCTGCCTCATGGTTACGCCATGCCTCAACAAGGAATCTTGGAAATTGAGTTGTTTGACGTATGGGGAATTGACTTCATGGGACCTTTCCCACCATCATACTCAAACACTTATATTCTGGTGGCAGTTGACTATGTATCAAAATGGGTTGAGGCTATTGCCACACCCATCAATGATACTAAGATAGTGCTGAAGTTCCTCCAGAAATATATCTTTAGCAGGTTTGGTGTCCCTAGAGTACTAATCAGTGATGGGGGCACTCACTTCTGCAATAAACAGCTTTACTCTGCCATGGTTCGGTATGGAATTCGCCACAAGGTGGCCACTCCATATCATCCACAAACCAATGGGCAAGCTGAAATCTCTAATAGAGAATTAAAGAGAATCCTGGAACGGACAGTAAATACCCGTAGAAAGGATTGGGCACGGAGCTTGGATGATGCTCTGTGGGCTTACAGAACAGCATTCAAGACCCCTATAGGGACCTCTCCATACCAACTCGTGTACGGTAAGGCATGTCACCTGCCCGTGGAACTGGAACATAAAGCCTACTGGGCAACCAGATTCCTAAACTTTGATGCCAAATTAGCAGGAGAAAAACGATTGCTCCAGCTAAATGAGCTAGAGGAATTCAGATTCACAGCTTTCGAAAATGCCAAGCTTTATAAAGAGAAATAAAAAAAGTGGCATGACAGAAAGCTGTCATCTAGAATCTTTGAACCAGGACAGAAGGTTCTGTTGTTTAACTCTAGACTCAGGCTATTCCCCGGGAAACTGAAATCCCGATGGAGGGGACCATACGTGATTACAAGTGTATCACCATATGGTTATGTGGAGCTTCAAGATATTGATTCTGATAAGAAGTTCATTGTCAATGGACAGAGAATCAAGCACTATCTTAAAGGCAACATTGAGCAAGAATGCTCAAGGCTGAAGCTAGATTAAAAGCTCAGCAAGGTCCAGCTAAAGACAATAAAGAAGCGCTTGCTGGGAGGCAACCCAGCCATGGGGCAACAATCCTCTAAGCGTTTTGCCCTATTTTTATTTTTATTTTTATTTGTTTATATAAAGTTCACTGACACTAAAGGTGAGGAATCATTTACAGAAGACCTCGGCACACAAAACAGAGAAAAAGGAGCTCACTGGCAAGAAAACGCCAGTAATGGTAGCAATCTGGGCATTCAACGCCAGAAATGGGCACCCACTGGGCATTGAACGCTAGTAATGGCAGCAGCTGGGCGTTGAACGCCCAGGAGAGCAGCAATTGGGCGCTGAACGCCCAAAATAGGCAGTGTTTGGGCGTTCAAACGCCAGGATGGCAGGGAGGAGACAAATCTCATTTTTGTTCAAAATTTTTCATTCTAAATCTTGATTTTCATACTTCAATTCATGATTTCTTACATAAACATGTCAAGAACCCTAATTTCTAAATTCCATAATTTCTAAAAACCCTACCACTGAAAATATCAAATGTATTTTAATCCATAAGCACCAGGCATCTTTGCAAATTCAATCCAACTCTTTTCAAAATTCTTTTTTTTTACAAATCTATCTTTTTCAACTCATCAATATCTTTTTCAAAACCTCCACTTTATCTTTTTCAAAAATTAAATCTATCTTTCTCAAAAATCTTTCATATCCTCTCAATTTTAAACTATATCTTCTCTTATCATATCTTCTATCTTATCTTTTCCAAATAAATCTTTGTATCATATCTTTATCTCTGTTTTTCGAAAACCCACCCTCCCCCCCCCCCCTTATAAATTTGAGTTCGGCCTCCCTCCTCTCCCATCAACAATTGCACCTAGCTCTCCTTCTATCCCTCTCCTTTCTTTTCTTTTGCTTGAGGACAAGCAAACCTCTAAGTTTGGTGTGTTTATCCGTGATCACTAAGATCATGGCCCCCAAAGGAAAACAACCCACTCCAAGAGGCAAGAAAGAGAGCGTTCCAAAACCACTTTGGAATCAAGGAAAGTTCTTATCTAAAGAACATTCGGACCATTATAACAAAATAATGGGTCTGAGATCAGTGATCCCGGAAGTTAGATTCGATCTGAAAGAAGATGAATACCCGGAGATCCAGGAGCAAATTCGAATCAGGAGCTGGAAAGTCCTAGCTAATCCTGAAACGAAAGTGGGAAGGAATATGGTCCAGGAGTTCTATGCTAATATGTGGCAAACTGACAAGCAGAAACTATCTGGGACTGCTCTCTATGACTATCGGACCGTGGTCAGAGGAAAGATTGTTCATACCCACCCTGACAGGATCAGGGAGATCTTAAAGCTACCTCAGCTGAAGGATGATCCAGACTCCTTCAACAGGAGGATGATGAGAGCAGACAAGGGCCTGGATAAGATTCTAGAGGACATATGTATCCCTGGAGCCAGGTGGACCACCAACACAAAGGGTGTCCCAAATCAACTCAAGAGAGAGGATCTCAAACCAGTCGCCAGAGGATGGCTAGATTTCATTGGGCATTCTCTGTTGCCTACTAGCAACCGTTCTGAAATCACCGTTAAAAGAGCAGTGATGATCCATTGCATCATGATGGGAAAGGAAGTGGAGGTTCATCAGCTGATTTCAGCTGAACTCTACAAAATTGCTAACAAAAATTCTAAAGAGGCCAGGTTGGCTTATCCAAGCGTGATTTCTCTGCTCTGCAAGGATGCTGGAGTAAGGATGGGAATAACTGAGTATATCTCAGTTGAGAAGCCAATCACCAAAGCATCAATGGAAAAACAACAAGCACAAGATGATCCCATCAAGAAGAGAGCACAGGAATTCCTCCCAGAGATCCCTCAATTATGTGTCTGTGGCATTTATGTATCCGGTGGTATTACTGGAAAACAAAGTGCTTAGGGCCACGGCCAAGACTCATAAAAAAGCTGTGTTCAAGAATCATCACACTGAAATAGGAGAATCAATAACACTATCTGAATTCTAAGTTCCTATAGATGCCAATCACTCTGAGCTTCAATGGATAAAGTGAGATGCCAAAACTGTTCAGAAGCAAAAAGCTACTAGTCCCGCTCATCTAATTAGAATCTGAACTTCACTCAAAAACTCTGAGATATTATTGCTTCTCAACCTATTAGTCTTCTATTTTATTTGTCTAGTTGCTTGAGGACAAGCAACAGTTTAAGTTTGGTGTTGTGATGAGCGAATATTTTATACGCTTTTTGGGGTTAATTTCATATAGTTTTGGGTATGTTCTAGTTAGTTTTTAGTCTATTTTCATTAGTTTTTAGGAAAAATTCATATTTCTAGACTTTACTATGAGTTGTGTATTTTTCTATAATTTCAGGTATTTTTCTGGCTGAAATTGAAGGAGCTGAGCAAAAATCTGATTCAGGCTGAAAAAGGACTGCTGATGCTGTTGGATTCTGACCTCCCTGCACTCAAAGTGGATTTTCTGGAGCTACAGAACTCGAAATGGCATGCTTCCAATTGCGTTGGAAAGTAGACATCCAGGGCTTTCCAGCAATATATAATAGTCCATACTTTGCACAAGGATAGATGACGTAAACTGGCGTTCAACGCCAGTTCTCTGCCCAATTCTGGCGTCCAGCGCTAGAAAAGGATCAAAAGCTGGAGTTGAACGCCCAAACTGGCACAAAAACTGGCGTTCAACTCCACAAATGACCTCTGCACATGAATTGCTTAAATCTCAGCCCCAGCACACACCAAGTGGGCCCCAGAAGTGGATCTCTGCATCATCCATCATAGTTTACTCATTTTTTGTAAACCTAGGCTACTAATTTAGTATTTAAACAACTTTTAGAGACTTATTTTGCATCTCATGATAATTTAGATCTAAACTTTGTACTCTTTGATGGCATGAGTCTCTAAACTCCATTGTTGGGGGTGAGGAGCTCTGCTGTGTCTCGGTGAATTAATGCAAGTATTTCTGTTTTCTATTCAAACACGCTTGTTCCTATCTAAGATGTTCATTCGCGCTTAACTGTGATGAAGGTGATGATCCATGACACTCATCACCATTCTCAACCCATGAACGTGTGCCTGACAACCACCTCCGTTCTATATCAGATTGAATGAGTATCTCTTAGATCTCTTAATCAGAATCTTCGTGGTATAAGCTAGAATTGATGGCGGCATTCATGAGAATCCGAAAAGTCTAAACCTTGTCTGTGGTATTCCGAGTAGCATTCAAGGATTGAATGACTGTGACGAGCTTTAAACTCCTGAAGGCTGAGCGTTAGTGACAAACGCAAAGGAATCAAGGGATTCTATTCCAACCGGATCGAGAACCAACCGGTGATTAGCCGTGCTGTGACAGAGCGCGTGAGCGTAGTTTTCACTGGAAGGATGGAAGGTAGCCATTGACAACGGTAATCCACCAACACACAGCTTGCCATAGGAGGACGTGCGTGCGTGAACAAGAAGACAGGGGAAAGCAGAGATTCAGAAGACAAAGCATCTCCAAAACTCCAACATATTCTCCATTACTGCACAACAAGTAACCTTTAATCCATGCTCTCTTGTTTAATTGCAATTCAACTGATAAACATAATTGACTTCCTGACTAAGATTTACAAGATAACCATAGATTGCTTCAAACCAACAATCTCCGTGGGATTCGACCCTTACTCACGTGAGGTATTACTTGGACGACCTAGTGCACTTGCTGGTCAGTGGTACGAGTTGTGAAAAGTGTGATTCACAATTTGTGCACCAATATGCTCATGTACAAAGGTTCGAGACCCAGCACAGCAACATTGTCCCTACAAATCAAGAATTACATAGACACCATAAGCATAGACATATTATAATTCACCTATATATTCAAGGGCCTAAGTTTAATAACCCTTTTCTGCTACCTTTCTGCTTTATTTGTTTCATCAGGTTATTACTTATTTAGGAACTTAACTTAATTAGTTGAATTTAAGAATATATATATATTTGTAGGATGTGGTGGTGACTACATTTTCGACTTGTACTAGTGGAGTGACAGATAATAATAACAATATTAATTATAATAATAGTACTCAACAGCAACAGCAGTTTGTGTGCTCTTAGAACCTGACTTGCAACCATTCAATTATTACACAAGGTGAAATATATTTAATTTCATGCAATCCAACCATTTTAAAGAACATTTTGGACATACTAAGGCTAAGTGCTATATGATACGAAATCAAAGTTTACCAAGTAACAGTATCATAGAGTTCTGGATGCTGGCTCTCCACAAAATCCTCTTGATTGAATGTGACCACATCAATCAGAATCTTGGTGGACTCACCAATTTACATTTCACTTTCAGCAGCTTTTCTCAAATTCTTATTTTCTCTCTTAACAAGTTCTGCAAAATTGGCCACAACAAGCTATCAGAATTTTCTGTCATTTTTACTTACATATAAATAAAATGTTTGCTTGTGGTATCATAAATTGAAATGGTCAACTGGTTGTTAATCCTAGGGTTTTCGGCCATCTTAGGTGGGATCTGACTCCGACAGTTTGCACAGGTCCACTTTGCCTGCCCAATCCACTTCTGGAAGCACTTCAAACAAAAGTTGTGACCACACGGCGTCTGCACACCCAACCAAAAAAAAAATCAGCTCCGTAAAATTGAATGGTGTGAAGATTGACATGAGGAAGCAATCCAGAACAGAACAAACTAACTATCACGGGTCTCTCCGGCAACTGCATGCAGATTGAGCAGTTCAGACTCACATCAAAGATGTCCTTCTCTGCTTTGCCATTCTCTGCTGCTGCGAGTGGCTTCGATGAGCGAGTGGACCAAAATTAAAGTTGAAAGCCAAAATTAAAGTTGTGGCACAATCACAAAATTAAAAATCGCAGGAAGTGGACCAAAATCAAAATTCGATGGAACCAAAACCAAAATCAAGAAAAGAAAAACCCTAAATTCGGTAATTTGATAATAACACATTATAAGAAATGAATCAAAATAGAACTTCCATGAAACAACTAGGAAGAAATAAGCGATAAGGAGCATCGAGTCAATTATCAAAGCCGCATGAAAGACGAAATGCTAGAAACAATAATTAAGAGTGAATACAAAATCAAAAACGAAATCATTATTGAGAGAGGGTGTAATTAGAATAATTAACATATAACAATCATTGAAGTAATTAGAACCAGAGGATGTGAATTTAGTTACAGATCTAGAAGTGAGAAGTTAGAATGCAAACTGAGAAACCGATCGAGGAGAAGGCATGTTAATGGATGAGGAGAAGCTATCAAAGCAAAAGGTCGAGGAAGGAGGAGAAGCTCGCAGATCTGGAGAAAATCTTGACGGAGGAGGAGAAGCTCGAAGGAGCAAAAATGGCGTTTCTGCGAGAGCAAACCCGATGGAACTTAATGTATTTGGATGGAACTTTATATCTGAGAGGCTGAAATTTCATTTCTCTTTTTAATAGTGTGATCATAGGGCATTTTGAAACCACTGGAATCATCAACAGTCGCCATTGAAAAAGGAATGAATTACGGCAATCACATAAACTGCCCTAATTTTAATGCCGTTTTATACACTTTTTTTGTAGTGGGCCCATGGCATAACAAGCACTTCCACCGCCATCCTCCGCTTCTCACATAATCATCTTTGATCCTCATTAATCATTCATTTTTCCCTTGCTTCAGTCGCAAGTTACCACATTTACTAGCTCCTTGTCTCATTGCTAGGCATATCATAATGATTTAAGACATAAGTGATGAGATCGGAGGGTTAGAAGTATGAAATTTGGCTTTTAAAACTCAAAAACCAACTTTGGGATGAAAACAGGGCCACGCGTACGCGCACTCCACGCGCAAGCGCCATACACGCGGACGCGTGGATTGAAAAATAGCCAACGACGCGTACGCGTCACCCACGCGTACGCGCGGGCACATTTGTGCCCCAGGCATAAAACTGGCATAACTCTGGCACAACTCTCTGAAAAAAGGCTGGGCATTTGGTGCAGCGCATCGACGCGCCCGCGCACACCATGCGCACGCGTAGATTGTGCCTTCTTGAAGAACGACGCGCACGCACCAAGTGCGCCTACGCGTGGGGGGTTATTCTGCTAAAAATTTTCTAAGTTAAAAGCTGCAGAATTCACAAATTCAACCTCCAATCTTCCGAAAGACATAACTTTCTCGTTTTAAATCGTTTTTCGCCCGTTCTTCAAACGGCATGGACATCCCGGATCCAATTTCATTTCTAAATAAGTTTGGTACAAAACGGGGATCTGTAGTCCAAGTTATGTTCCGTCAAAGCATGCCCAAAAACCATGTTTTCTTACAAAACCACAAAGTGCCATTTTCAAAACAAGCCACTTTCAACTATTTTCAAAATCAACCAAAACATGCCAATTTCAACCCTTTTTGAAATCAATCAAAATGTACCAAAATCAACATCAAGCCATTCTCAACTCACACATTGACACTTTACCAAAATTCCCAAAACCACCATCCAACCATTTTAACACTTCTCAATCAATGGCTAAAGGACAAACACAATATCATGTCATACATCCTTCCTCATCCCAATTTCCAATAATACCATTTCCAATCAACTATCATTATACATAATCATCATCATACTCACCATCAACATGGTACTACCCACCAATTCAACCTGAATCATTCATCAAGCATATATCACAACATACATTTCTCATATATCACACAATCAAGGCATCAATATTCATAATCACATATATGATCACATCATATATCTCAACCATTCAACAACATCATCAATTCAATGCCTATCTTAGGGCCTCTAGCCTAAGTATTTCCTACCACATTACATATTAGATACGAGAAACTGAGACCATACCTTAGCCGATTTCCCAAGCTCAACCGGAGCACTTCCAAATCACTTTTCCTCAAGCTCTCAAGGTCTCAACACTTCCAAGAACAGATTTTATCACACAAAACTCTCTCTCCAGATTTTCAAAATCACCAGTCAAGCTCCAATATTCACATACACACAACCTAAGCCACAATCATCATACCCATACACAACATCTCAATACCCAAACATCATAGAACAATAATTTACACTAGGGTTGAGAATCTTACCACACCCAAGGTCCAAGGAGACAATATTAACCTCCTCCTTCAAGAGAGTTAGGCCCTATAACATCAAAGAACCCAAAATCTCAACATTTTACCCAAGAAACTCGAAAACAAGGGCTGGAATTTCGAATAGCAAAACGTGGCTTACCTCAAGATTGATTCTATGGATTTTGTAGAGCTCTTCGCGGTGAACGCATGGCCACAAACGGTGCGGAAATCAGAGCTCTAGATCAAAAATTATGGTGGTTTGAAGATCAAGTGAGAGATAGAAGTTTGAGAGAGTGTTCTTCCCCTCCCTTACTCTATTTCAGCGTGTGTGTGTGTAACAAATGAGGAGAGGGAGTGCTGAAAACTAGGGTTTTGGTTTAGTTTAGTTGAGCTAAGGGCCCACTTTGGGTCTGGTTGGCCTGGTTTGGCCCGTTCGGTCCAATCTTGGTCCGATTTCTATAAAATTGGTACCGAAATTCTCGTCTCAATCTCCTCTATCATATTAAGCCATAAAAATCATTTATGGGTTAATTAGCTGTTAATTAACCGGGTCTTACATTCTACCCACTAAATTGGAAATTTTGCCCACAAAATTCAAATTCAATTACCTGAGAATAAGTGCGGATAATCCGTTCGCATCTCCGACTCAAGTTCCCAAGTGTGTTCCTCGACACCGCCTCGACTCCAAGCCACTTTGACTAATGAAACCTCTTTTCCACGCAACCGTTTGATACTAGTATCATCAATTCTGACTGTAGCCACTGGAAGCATCAAATCTTCTCTTAACTGAACCGATTCAGGTTCTAACACATGGCTAGCATCGGGAGTGTACTTCCGAAGCTGTGACACGTGAAACACATCGTGCAGGTTCGAAAGATGAGGTGGTAGAGCCATCCGATACGCCACCGGTCCAATCCTCTCCAGGATCTGAAATGGACCAATGTATCGAGGATTCAACTTCTTCGCTTTAATTGCCCTACCTACTCCTGTGGTTGGAGTAACCTTAAGGAAAATATGATCTCCTTCCTCAAATTCCAAGGGCTTCCGCCTCTGATCGGCATAACTCTTCTGGCGACTCTGCGCTGTAAGCATCCTATCTCGGATTTTCTTGACTTGTTCAGTGGTCTCAGCTATCATCTCCGGCCCCAACAAGCCTTTAAATCATGGTACATCTTAGTACTTCCCGGGTGAATAGAGAATCCGCTTTTGTGTGCCTCCTTTAAGATATCTTGCCTCAAAGTGCCAACATCCGGCACAATGATCCTACCCTTGAATCTCCATAACCCATCTTTTTCTTCCGACACTCTCCACTGTTTTCCTTGCTCGATAGCCGGTAACACCTTCCATAACGCTTCATCATTTTCATGAGCCTTTAGGAGTTCGGACTTAAAGTCACTCGAGATTTCTAATCGGCTCAAACACAAGGTTCCAGATACTTCTCGAGCACCAATTTTTAGATTCTCGAATCCCTTGAGCAACTTCTCCTCTTGAAGCATCATCCAAGCCGCATATAACGACTTCCGACTTAACACATCTGCCACTACATTCGCCTTTCCCGGATGGTAATTCAACTCAAAATCGTAGTCCTTCAATAATTCCATCCACCTTCTCTGCCTCATATTAAGCTCTTTCTGATCAAAGAGATATTTCAAGCTCTTGTGATCGGAGAAGACTTGGAACTTAATCCCATAGAGATAATGCATCCACACCTTCAAGGCAAACACAACCGCAGCGAGTTCCAAATCGTGCGTAGGGTAACTAACTTCGTGAGGTCTCAACTGTCGTGAGGCATACGCCACCACATTATGATGCTGCATCAGCACGCACCCTAGACCCTTTAATGAGGCATCACAGTACACCTCAAAAGGCTCGTTCGGCTTAGGTAACACTAACACAGGTGCAGTGGTCAACTTTTTCTTCAATGTCTAAAAGCTCTCCTTGCACTCAGGAGTCCAAACAAACGGAGTGTCTTTGCGGGTTAACTTTGTCAACGGCAAGGCTACTTGCGAAAAGCCTTTGATGAACCTTCGGTAATAGCCAGCTAAACCCAGAAAACTCCTTATCTCAGTTACTGTAGTTGGTTGCCTCCAATCTATCACAGCTTCCACCTTAGTTGGATCTACGGCTATTCCCTTCTTACTCACCACGTGACCCAAAAACTTCACCTCACTCTTCCAGAACTCACACTTAGACAGTTTCGCATAGAGTTTCTTCTCCTTTAAAATCTGCAACGCGGTCCGCAAGTGTTCCGCATGCTCTTCTTCAGTCTTGGAGTAAATCAGTATGTCGTCAATGAAGACAACAACGAATTTATCCAGAAACGGACGGAACACTCTATTCATGTAATCCATAAACACTGCAGGAGCGTTCGTCAACCCAAAAGACATTACAGTGTACTCGTAATGACCATAACGAGTCCTGAAAGCGGTTTTAGGGATATCCTCACCCCTCACCCTTATCTGGTGATAACCGGATCGCAAATCGATCTTGGAGAAAACCCCAGCTCCTTGTAACTGATCCATGAGATCATCAATCCTCGGCAATGGGTACTTATTCTTTATGGTGACCTTGTTCAGCTGCCTGTAATCCACACAGATTCGCATACTTCCATCTTTCTTCTTTACCAGTAACACTGGAGCACCCCACGGGGAAACACTTGGTCGGATAAAGTTCTTACCCAATAATTCCTCTAACTGAGACTTTAGCTTGGCCATCTCTAACGGTGACATTCTATAAGGAGCACTTGAGATTGGTCCCGCCTCAGGCACCAATTCAATAGCAAACTCGACCTCTCAGTTAGGTGGAAATTCCTCAATATCATCGGGAAACACTTCCAGAAACTCACACACTACCGGAATCTGATCCAACCTTTGGTCATCACTCGAAACACCCGCGGTTAACAACAGGATACCCTGACATTCGATTCCAGAACAGTTCACCATCATCGAATTCAAGTAATAATTATTTACCACAACCGGCCCTTCTGTATCTTCTGGCATAAAGTACACCGACTTTGTAGAACAATCAAGCAGGACATGGTTCTCAGTTAATCAGTCCACTCCCAAGATAAGATCAAGACCGATCATCGGTAAGCAGATTAAATTATGGACAAAGTCACGCTGCTTGAACCTAAACGAAACTTTCGGGCATCCTAGCTTAGTTACCATGGCTTCATGGGTAGCATTATATACTTTTAGGTCATAACCTAAGGTTACGATCTTCAATCCTGACTCATGGGCTTTTTCAAATGCAATGAATGAATGCGATGCTCCCGAATCAAATAAAGCATTTAAAGTTTGACCAGCCATTTCACAGTTACCTCGAATGAGTGTCTCGGATCCCTCTGCACCCTTAGCTAAGGTGGCAAACACCCGACCACTCTGTTGTGCTTTCCCAGCACCTTGCTTCTGCTGCTCCGGACAACTTGCGGCTCTATGCCCTGCCTTTCCATAATTGTAGCACAAACCCCATCCGGCCTTGCATGGTACTCCCGGATGGTGACTTCCACACCTAGTACAAGCTTGATCATTCTGAGGCTGCTTTCCAAACCTTTTCCCTTGGGAGTAGTTGTTGTTGGGCCTCCTAAAGGAACCTCCCCTCTTGAAAGGCGGGCCTCTAGGTGCAAAACTCTTCCCTCGGTTCTGTGGAAATGATCCTTTGTGACTTCTTTTCTCAGCGGCTACCCTCTTCACACACTCTTCAGCAACCCTACACTTGTTCACCAACTCGGAGAGAGTCCTAATCTCCATTGGTCCCACTGAACTGAAAATATTGCTCCAAAGTCCTCCTTCGTACTTAACACACTTCCATTCCTCATATTCCACCTGAGTCCCTTGACACATACGAGAGAATCTAAACAGCTCCTCAAACTTGTCAGTATACTCAGATACGGACATAGTACCCTGCTTCAGCTGCAACAATTTGAGCTCCTTGGCCGTCCTAGCAGAAGTCGGAAAGTACTTCTTATAGAACTCCTCTTGGAAGACATCCCAGGTGATATAATCATCACCCTGCTGCAGGAGGCGTCGGATTCCTTGCAACCAATGCGACGCTTCCCCAGTGTAAAAATAGGTAGCGAACTCCACACGCTGCCTGATGAGCGGATAATTTATACGCTTTTTGGCATTTTTTTAGTATGTTTTTAGTAGGATATAGTTACTTTTAGGGATGTTTTTATTAGTTTTTATGTTAAATTCACATTTTTGGACTTTACTATGAGTTTGTGTCTTTTTCTATGATTTCATGTATTTTCTGGCTGAAATTGAAGGACTTGAGCAAAAATCAGATTCAGAGATTGAAGAAGGACTGCTGATGCTGTTGGATTCTGACCTCCCTGCACTCAAAGTGGATTTTCTGGAGCTACAGAAATCCAAATGGCGCGCTCTCAACGGCGTTGGAAAGTAGACATCCAGGGCTTTCCAGTAATATATAATAGTCCATACGTTGCTCGAGTTTAGATGACGCAAAAGGGCATTGAACGCCAGTTCTATGCTGCAGTCTGGAGTTAAACGCCAGAAACACGTCACGAACCAAAGTTGAATGCCAGAAACATGTTACGACTTGGTGTTCAACTTCAAAAGAAGCCTCTGCCCGTGTAAACTTCAAGCTCAGCCCAAGCACACACCAAGTGGGCCCCGGAAGTGGATTTATGCATCAATTACTTACTTCTGTAAACCCTAGTAGCTAGTCTTGTATAAATAGGACTTTTTACTATTGTATTTACATCTTTGGATCATCTTGGGACGTCTAGTTCTTAGATCATGGGGGCTGGCCATTCGGCCATGCCTGAACCTTTCACTTATGTATTTTTCAACGGTAGAGTTTTTGCACTCCATATATTAAGGTGTGGAGCTCTGCTGTTCCTCATGATTTAATGCAAAGTACTACTGTTTTATATTCAATTCAACTTATTCCGCTTCTAAGATATCCATTCGCACCCAAGAACATGATGAATGTGATGATTATGTGACGCTCATCATCATTCTCACTTATGAACGCGTGCCTGACAAACACTTCCGTTCTACATGCAAACAAGCTAGAATGAGTATCTCTTAGATATCTAATACAGAGGACCGAGTCCGAGATATTAGAATCTTCGTGGTATAAGTTAGAACTCATGGATGGCCATTCCTGAGATCCAAAAAGTCTAAACCTTGTCTGTGGTATTCCGAGTAGGATCTGAGAAGGGATGGCTGTGACGAACTTCAAACACGCGAGTACTGGGCGTAGTGACAGACACAAAAGGAGGGTGAATCCTATTCCAGTATGATCGAGAACCTCCAGATGATTAGTCGTGCCGTGACAGAGCATTTAGACCTTTTTCACAGAGAGGATGGGATGTAGCCATTGACAACGGTGATGCCTTACAGAAAGCTTGCCATGGAAAGGAGTAGGACTGGTTGGATGAAGACAGCAGGAAAGCAGAGGATCAGAGGAACGAAAGCATCTCTATACGCTTATCTGAAATTCTCACCAATGATTTACATAAGTATTTCTATCTTTATTTTCTGTTTATTTATTATTATTATTTGAAAACTCCATAACCATTTGATATCCGCCTGACTGAGATTTACAAGATGACCATAGCTTGCTTCATACCAACAATCTCCGTGGGATCGACCCTTACTCACGTAAGGTTTTATTACTTGGACGACCCAGTGCACTTGCTGGTTAGTTGTATCGAAGTTGTGACAAATTATGAATTAAGATTAGAGCACCAAGTTTTTGGCACCGTTGCCGGGGATTGTTCAAGTTTGGACAACTGACGGTTCATCGTGTTGCTCAGATTAGGTAATTTTCTTCTTATTTTATTTTCAAAAAGTTGTCAAAAATTTTTCAAAAATATTTTCTTCTTTTTCGTTTTTCCCAATTAATATTCGAAAAAAAAATATTTTCAAAAAAATAAAATATATTTTTCTTCAGAATTTTTAAGAATGAATTCTAGTGTTTCATGATGATTTGTTGAATCCTGGCTGGCTGTAAAGCCATGTCTAAATTCCTTTGGACTGAGGATTCAACTAATTACTTCAATGCATGTAATAGCATACTAAAGCTTGGCTGGCTATTAAGTCATGTCTAACCCTCAGATTGGAGCTTTAGACTAAGAGTGCAAGATTCCTGGAATTCATATTAAAATTTTTGGAATCTTTATTTTTCTTTTTCACATTAATTTTCGAAAAAATAAAAAAAAATTTATAAAATCATAAAATCAAAAAAATATTTTGTGTTTCTTGTTTGAGTCTTGAGTCAATTTTTAAGTTTGGTGTCAATTGCATTTTTTTCTAAAAATTCTTTATGCATATTCTTTCGAAAATTCATGCATTCATAGTGTTCTTCATGATCTTCAAGTTGTTCTTGGCCAGTTTTCTTGTTTGATCTTTATATTTTCGTGTTTTGTGTCTTTTCTTGTTTTTCATATGCATTCTTGCATTCATAGTGTCTATGCATGAAAAATTTCTAAGTTTGGTGTCTTGCAGGTTTTCTTTCATTAAAAATTTTCAAAAATAAGTCTTGATGTTCATCTTGATCTTCAAAGTGTTCTTGGTGTTCATCTTGACATTCATAGTGTTCTTGCATGCATTCATTGTTTTGATCTAAAAATTCTTATGTTATGAGTCTTTTTCATGTTTTTCTCTTTCATCATTAAAAATTCAAAAATAAAAAAAAAAATGTTTCCCTTTTTCACTCATAAATTTCGAAAATTTGGATTGACTTTTTCAAAAATTTTTAAAATCTAGTTGTTTCTTATGAGTCAAATCAAATTTTCAATTTGAAAATCTTATCTTTTTCAAAATCATTTTCAAAAATCAAATCTTTTTCATTTTTCTTATTTTTCGAAAATTTTAAAAATATTTTTCAAAAAATATTTTTCTTAATTTTATCTCATAATTTTCGAAAATATCATCAAAAATTAATGTTTTGATTCAAAAATTTCAAGTTTGTTACTTGCTTGTTAAGAAAGATTCAAACTTTAAGTTCTAGAATCATATCTTGTGATTTCTTGTGAATCAAGTCATTAATTGTGATTTTAAAAAATCAAATCTTTTTCAAAACTAATTTCAATCATATCTTTTCAAAAATATCTTTTTATCTTATCTTTTTCAAATATCTTTTCTAACTTCTTATCTTCTTATCTTTTAAAATTTGATTTTCAAAATTTGTTTCAACTAACTAATTAACTTTCTGTTTGTTTCTTATCTCTTTCAAAACTACCTAACTAACTATCCCTCTCTAATTTTCGAAAATACCTCCCTCTTTTTCAAAAATTCTTTTTAATCAATTGATTGTTTTAAATTTTAAATTTATTTCCCCTTTAATTTTCGAAAATCATCAACTCCTTTTCAAAAATTATTTTCGAAAACTTCTCTCTCTCATCTCCTTCTATTTATTTAATTACTTACTAACACTTCTCCTCACCTCATATCTCTGCTCCTATCCTCACCCTTGTGTTTGGATTCTCCTCCCTTCTCTTTCCTTACATTACAATCTTCTTTTCTTCTACTCACACAAGGGAACCTCTATACCGTGGTAAAAAGGATTCTTATTATTATTTTCTATTTCTTTCTTTTTCATATGAGCAGGAGCAAGGACAAGAACATTCTTGTTGAAGCAGACCCTGAACCTGAAAGGACTCTGAAGAGAAAACTAAGAAAAGCTAAAATACAACAATCCAGAGACAACCTTACAGGAATTTTCGAACAGGAAGAGGAGATGGAGGCTGAAAATAATAATAATGCAAGGAGGATGCTTGGTGACTTTACTGCACCTAATTCCAATTTACATGGAAGAAGCATCTCCATTCCTGCCATTGGAGCAAACAATTTTGAGCTGAAACCTAAATTAGTTTTTCTGATGCAGCAAAACTACAAGTTTCATGGACTTCCATCTGAAGATCCTTTTTAGTTCTTAACTGAATTCTTGTAGATCTGTGATACTGTTAAGACTAATGGAGTAGATCCTGAAGTCTATAGGCTCATGCTTTTCCCGTTTGCTGTAAGAGACAGAGCTAGAGTGTGGTTTGACTCTCAACCCAAAAATAGCCTGAACTCTTGGGATAAGCTGGTCACGGCTTTCTTAGCCAAGTTCTTTCCTCCTCAAAAGCTGAGTAAGCTTAGAGTGGATGTTCAAACCTTCAGACAGAAAGAAGGTGAATCCCTCTATGAAGCTTGGGAGAGATACAAGAAACTGACCAAAAAGTGTCCTTCTGACATGCTTTCAGAATGGACCATCCTGGATATATTCTATGATGGTCTGTCTGAATTAGCTAAGATGTAATTGGATACTTCTGCAGGTGGATCCATTCATCTAAAGAAAACGCCTACAGAAGCTCAAGAACTTATTGACATGGTTGCTAACAACCAGTTTATGTACACTTCTGAGAGGAATCCTGTGAGTAATGGGACGCCTCAGAATAAGGGAGTTCTTGAAATTGATACTCTGAATGCCATATTGGCTCAGAATAAAATGTTGACTCAGCAAGTCAATATGATTTCTCAGAGTCTGAATGGAATGCAAGCTGCATCCAACAGTACTCAAGAGGCATCTTCTGAAGAAGAAGCTTATGATCCTGAGAACCCTGCAATAGCAGAGGTGAATTACATGGGTGAACCCTATGGAAACATTTATAATCCCTCATGGAGAAATCACCCAAATCTCTCATGGAAGGATTAACAAAAGCCTCAACAAGGCTTTAATAATGGTGGAAGAAACAGGTTTAGCAATAGCAAGCCTTTTCCATCATCCACTCAGCAACAGACAGAGAACTCTGAACAAAATACCTCTAATTTAGCAAACTTAGTCTCTGATCTATCTAAGGCCACTCTGAGTTTTATGAATGAAACAAGGTCCTCCATTAGAAATTTGGAGGCACAAGTGGGCCAGCTGAGTAAAAGGATCACTGAAATCCCTTCTAGTACTCTCCCAAGCAATACAGAAGAAAATCCAAAAGGAGAGTGCAAGGCCATTGAATTGACCATCATGACCGAACCCACAAGAGGGGAGAAGGACGTGAATCCCAGTGAGGAAGACCTCCTGGGACGTCCAGTGATCAATAAGGAGTTTCCCTTTGAGAAACCAAAGGACTCTGAGGCTCATCTAGAGACCATAGAGATTCCATTAAACCTCCTTACGCCTTTCATGAGCTCTGATGAGTATTCCTCTTCAGAAGAGAATGAGGATGTTACTAAAGAGCAAGTTGCCAAGTTCCTTGGTGCAATCATGAAGCTGAATGCCAATTTAATTGGTAATGAGACTTAGGGAGATGAACCTCCCCTGTTCACCCATGAACTAAATGCATTGGATCAACTGAGATTGCCTCAGAAGAAATAGGATCCTGGAAAGTTCCTAATACCTTGTACCATAGGCACCATGACCTTTGAGAAGGCTCTATGTGACCTTAGGTCAGGAATAAACCTCATGTCACTCTCTGTAATGGAGAAACTGAGAATCTTTGAGGTGCAAACTACTAGAATCTCATTAGAGATGGCAGACAATTCAAGAAAAGAGGCTTATGGACAGGTAGAGGACGTGTTAGTAAAGGTTGAAGGCCTTTACATCCCTGCTGATTTTGATAATCCTAGATACTGGGAAGGATGAGGATGAATCCATCATCCTTGGAAGACCCTTCCTAGCCACAGCAAGAGCTGTGATTGATGTTGACAGAGGTGAACTAGTCCTTCAATTGAACGAGGACTCCCTTGTGTTTAAAACTCAAGGACATCCTTCTGTAAACATGGAAAAGAGGCACAGTAAGCTTCTCTCAAAACAGAGTCATACAGAGCCCCCACAATCAAACTCTAAGTTTGGTGTTGGGAGGCCACAACCAAACTCTAAGTTTGGTGTCGAACTCCCATATCCAAACTCTAAGTTTGTTGTTGGGAAGTCTCAACAATGCTCTGAACATCTGTGAGGCTCCATGAGAGCCCACTGTCAAGCTATTGACATTAAAGAAGCGCTTGTTGGGAGGCAACCCAATTTTTATTTATCTAATTTTATTTTTGTTTTATTGTTCTTTCATGTTTTATTAGGTTCATGATCATGTGGAGTCGCAAAATAAATCAAAAAATTAAAAATAGAATAAAAAATAGCAGAAGAAAAATCACACCCTGAAGGAAGGACTTACTGGCGTTTAAACGCCAGTAAGGAGCATCTGGATGGCGTTCAATGCCAGAACAGAGCATGGATCTGGCGTTGAACGCCCAAAACAAGCAGCATCCTGGCGTTCAGATGTCAAGAATGCACACTGAGGAAAACTAGCGCTGAACGCCAGAAACAAGCATAGAATTGGCGTTCAACGCCAGAAACATGCTGCATCTGGGCGCTGAACGCCCAGAACAAGCACCAATTCGGTGTTTAAACGCCAGAATTGCATTCAAAGGCATTTTACATGCCTAATTGGTGCAGGGATGCAATTTCTTGACACATCAGGATCTGTGGATCCCATAGGATCATCTCAGCATCTGTGGACCCCACAGGATCCCCACCTACCTCCACTCATACTCTTCCCTCTTCTCATTCATCCTCTCTTCCCAATAAACACCTTTCCCCAAAACCCTTCACCAATCACCTCAATCTCTCTTCCCTATTACCTATTCACCACTCACATCCATCCACTCTTCCCCATAAACCTACCTCATAAACCCCACCTACCTTCAAAATTCAAAATCACTTTCCCACCCAAACCCACCCTAAATGGCCGATCCTAACCCCTCTCCCTCCACTATATAAACCCTCCATTCTTCTTCATTTTCACACAACACAACCCTCTCTTCCTCTTCTTGGCCGAAACACAAACCTCTCTCCCTCTCCTCCATTTCTTCTTCTCCTTCATCTCTTCTTTCTTCTCTTGCTCGAGGGCGAGCAAAATTCTAAGTTTGGTGTGGTAAAAGCATAAGCTTTTTGTTTTTCCATTACCATTAATGGCACCTAAGACCGGAGAATCCTCTAGAAAAGGGAAAGGGAAGACAAAAGCTTCCACCTCCGAGTCATGGGAGATGGAAAGATTCATCTCCAAAGCCCATCAAGACCACTTCTATGATGTTGTGGCCAAGAAGAAGGTGATCCCCGAGGTCCCTTTCAAACTCAAGAAAAATGAGTATCCGGAGATCTGACATGAGATCCATAGAAGAGGTTGGAAAGTTCTAACAAACCCCATCTAACAAGTCGGAATTCTAATGGTTCAAGAGTTCTATGCTAATGCATGGATCACTAAGAACCATGATCAAAGTAAGAACCCGAACCCAAAGAATTATCTCACCATGGTTCGGGGGAAATACTTAGATTTTAGTCCGGAAAATGTGAGGTTGGCGTTCAACTTGCCAATGATGGAAGAGAACGCACGCCCCTACACAAGGAGAGTCAACTTTGATCAAAGGTTGGACCAAGTCCTCATGGACATATGTGTGGAAGGATCTCAATGGAAGATTGACTCAAAAGGCAAACCGGTTCAATTGAGAAGACTGGACCTTAAGCCTGTAGCTAGAGGATGGTTGGAGTTCATTCAACGCTCAATCATTCCCACTAGCAACCGGTCTGAAGTTACTGTAGACCGGGCCATCATGATCCATAGCATCATGATTGGAGAAGAGGTGGAGGTTCATGAGATTATACCTCAAGAACTCTACAAGGTGGCTGACAAGTCCTCCACTATGGCAAGAACTTTTGGGAGCAAATCAATACCTCCCTAGGAGAACTGAGTTCCAACATGGGACAACTAAGGGTGGAACATCAAGAGCACTCAATCATCCTCCATGAAATTAGAGAAGATCAAAGAGCTATGAGGGAGGAGCAACAAAGACAAGGAAGAGACATAGAAGAGCTCAAGGACATCATTGGTTCCTCAAGAAGAAAACGCCACCATCACTAAGGTGGACTCATTCCTTGTTCTCAAATCTTCTGTTTTTTGTTTTCTCTATGTTAAGTGCTTATCTATGTTAGGTATTATTACATGATCATTAGTATTTAGTAACTTTGTCTTAAAGTTATGAATGTCCTATGAATCCATCACCTCTCTTAAATGAAAAATGTTTTTAATTCAAAAGAACAAGAAGTACATGAGTTTCGAATTTATCCTTGAACTTAGTTTAATTATATTGATGTGGTGACAATACTTTTTGTTTTCTGAATGAATGCTTGAACAGTGCATATGTCTTTTGAAGTTGTTGTTTAAGAATGTTAAATATGTTGGCTCTTGAAAGAATGATGATAAGGAGACATGTTATTTGATAATCTGAAAAATCATAAAATTGATTCTTGAAGCAAGAAAAAGCAGTGAATACAGAAAGCTTGCGAAAAAAAAAAGAGAAAAATGGCGAAAAAAAATAATAGAAAGAAAAAAAAAGCAAGCAGAAAAAGCCAGAAGCTCTTAAAACTAAAAGGCAAGAGCAAAAATCCAATAACCCTTAAAACCAAAAGGCAAGGGTAAATAAAAAGGATCCCAAGGCTTTGAGCATCAGTGGATAGGAGGGCCTAAAGGGATAAAATCCTGGCCTAAGCGGCTAAACCAAGCTGTCCCTAACCATGTGCTTATGGCGTGAAGGTGTCAAGTGAAAACTTGAGACTGAGCGGTTAAAGTCAAGGTCCAAAGCAAAAAAAGAGTGTGCTTAAGAAGCCTGGACACCTCTAATTGGAGACTTTAGCAAAACTGAGTCACAATTTGAAAAGGTTCACCCAGTTATGTGTCTGTGGCATTTATGTATCCGGTGGTAATATTGGAAAACAGAGTGCTTAGGGCCACGGCCAAGACTCAAAAAGTAGTTGTGTTCATGAATCAACATACTGAACTAGGAGAGTCAATAACACTATCTGAACTCTGAGTTCCTATAGATGCCAATCATTCTGAACCTCAATGGATAAAGTGAGATGCCAAAACTATTCAAGAGGCAAAAAGCTGCAAGTCCCGCTCATCTGATTGGAGCTATGTTTCATTGATAGTTTGGAATTTATAGTATATTCTCTTCTTTTTATCCTATTTGATTTTCAATTGCTTGGAGACAAGCAACAATTTAAGTTTGGTGTTGTGATGAGCGGATAATTTATACGCTTTTTGGCATTGTTTTTAGTATGTTTTTAGTAGGATCTTGTTACTTTTAGGGATATTTTTATTAGTTTTTATGTTAAATTCACATTTCTGGACTTTACTATGAGTTTGTGTGTTTTTTTGTGATTTCAGGTATTTTCTGGTTGAAATTGAAGGACTTGAGCAAAAATCAGATTCAGAGGTTGAAGAAGGACTGCTGATGCTGTTGGATTCTGACCTCCCTGCACTCAAAGTGGATTTTCTGGAGCTACAGAACTTCAAATGGTGCGCTCTCAACGGAGTTGGAAAGTAGACATCCAAGGCTTTCCAGCAATATATAATAGTCCATACTTTGCCCGAGTTTAGACGACGCAAAAGGGCATTGAACGCCAGTTCTACGCTGCAGTCTGGAGTTAAACGCCAGAAACATGTCACGAACCAGAGTTGAACGCCAGAAACACAATAAAACTTGGCGTTCAACTCCAAAAGAAGCCTCTGCACGTGTAAACTTCAAGCTCAGCCTAAGCACACACCAAGTGGGCCCTGGAAGTGGATTTATGCATCAATTACTTACTTCTGTAAACCCTAGTTGCTAGTCTAGTATAAATAGGACTTTTTACTATTGTATTTACATCTTCGGATCATCTTGGGACGTCTAGTTCTTAGATCATGGGGGCTGGCCATTCGGCCATGCCTGAACCTTTCACTTATGTATTTTTCAATGGTAGAGTTTCTGCACTCCATAGATTAAGGTGTGGAGCTCTGCTGTTCCTCATGATTTAATGCAAAGTACTACTGTTTTATATTCAATTCAACTTATTCTGCTTCTAAGATATCCATTCGCACCCAAGAACATGATGAATGTGATGATTATGTGATGCTCATCATCATTCTCACTTATGAATGCGTGCCTGACAAACACTTCCGTTCTACATGGAAACAAGCTAGAATGAGTATCTCTTAGATATCTAATACAGATGACCGAGTCCGAGATATTAGAATCTTCATGGTATAAGTTAGAACCCATGGATGGCCATTCCTGAGATCCGGAAAGTCTAAACCTTGTCTGTGGTATTCCGAGTAGGATCTGGAAAGGGATGGCCGTGACGAACTTCAAACTCGCGAGTACTGGGCGTAGTGACAGACGCAAAAAGAGGGTGAATCCTATTCCAGTATGATCGAGAACCTCCAGATGATTAGCCGTGCCATGACAGAGCATTTGGACCTTTTTTACAGAGAGGATGGGATTTAGCCATTAACAACGGTGATGCCTTACAGAAAGCTTGCCATGGAAAGGAGTAGGACTAGTTGGATGAAGACAGCAGGAAAGCAGAGGATCAGAGGAACGAAAGCATCTCTATACGCTTATCTGAAATTCTCACCAATGATTTACATAAGTATTTCTATCTTTATTTTCTGTTTATTTATTATTATTATTATTCAAAAACTCCATAACCATTTGATATCCGCCTAACTGAGATTTACAAGATGACCATAGCTTGCTTCATACGATCCCATTACTCACGTAAGGTTTTATTACTTGGACGATCCAGTGCACTTGCTGGTTAGTTGTATCGAAGTTGTGACAAATTATGAATTAAGATTAGAGCACCAAGTTTTTGGAGCCATTACCAGGGATCACAATTTCGTGCACCACTGCCCTTCAGGTACCACCTGCGCTTGCAGTGCTCGTTCCATGGCCTGAAACCATGTTTCGGCCTCAGTCGGGCTAGTGGTTCCCTTGAACTTAGGTGGATTAACCTTCAAAAAGTTTGCCAGTGTCATCGGGCCCTGAACTCCACCTCCGTCATTACCATGGTTGTTTATCTGTTGACCAAGAGCCTCAGCCGTGGCTTGCATAGCAGCAGCCATGTTCTCCAACGCAGTCATAAAGTTCACCGGGTCATTATGGTTAATCTCCGGCGCACGAGCATTCGTATGACCTCTCCTACGACCTCTATCGCGTCCACGAGACGCCATCTAGTTCCTATACACACCAAACAATCGATATTAAGTTGATCAATCTCAATATCGGAAGTCTAGTGCTTCAAAGTCCCAAATGCATGCTCATGAACGTTTATGCCAATTATATCAAGCAGATATACTAATAGCACATAACACACATACAGAGAATGCACAGAAGCATAGTCAGTCCGTCCCTCAGGCTCTACAAGAACGAACTGCTCTGATACCATACTGTAACACCCTACCATACAGAGTCTTATGCTTAAGTCATAATTCAGAGATGGCAAGGTATTACGACCTCAAAAAAAATTAGTACATATAGTAGTGTGAATAAGAATTATAACTAGGAGCCTTTGTGGAAAAAGGGGTAAACAAAAATCGCAACTCGAAAGCGCAACACTCCGATTGATAACGTAACGAGCAAAGGATAAGCTAACGCGAGATTATATATATACAAAAGAGTGTCAAAAACGGGAATATCAAAACTCAAATCCGGATGCGAAGATAACCGGTCCGAGCATAGCAATATATACATATAATAAAATAAGAAAACCCCAAAGGAAACCTAAAGGGACACAAATACAGAAACCTATTCTCCAAAAATCTCCTATAAGAGGAGTCATCACAGTTGGTATTATGTAATGGAGATAAAAGTATCTAAGCAAAACATATAAACCAAAACAGAGTCCCGAGAACAAGAATCTTCGCTAATCCAGAAGCCTCCAGCATGCTTCAGCGAGAAACCTCACGCCCTGCATCTGAAAACCACAAAATCCGCATGGGTGAGAACCAGAGGTCCCCAGCATTGTAACGGCTTCCACATATATAATACATAATAATAGAGGAAAGCCGAAGGCAATCCTAGAACTTCCTCCAGATAAAATCAGAGCTTATAAACAAGCTAAACCATAAAGGGCATCTGACTAAAGATCCTTCAGTCTAACTAATACTTCCCTTTCCAATTCCTTCAGACCTTCCAACCACCAGTAGGAGTATAATATAGCAAACACAGTTATATCAGACAAGAGATTTACAAATAGGAACAGATAAGGCATTTAGACAATTAGCAAGTAATATGCAATCAAATAGGCAATCTCAAACAATTCATATAGTATGCATATGATGAATGCCTATCTCTAGTGGCTGATGATATCATCTGTCGGTTATAGTGCCAGCCCGACAAGTCCTAGTAGCTAACCATTGGACTGTCCCTCTGTCGTGCATCCCCAACTCAAGTTATACTCATCATAAACTTGATCATAATCATGATCCATATCCATCACCCTCACTGGTGAATATTTACGGGGGCGAGCTCATCCGGGACTTTCACAGTGCCCGGCCACACTTACGACATAGGGTCAAAAGAGCTTCAAGTCTCAACCTGGAGCACGTGGTGGCTAGCCACTGCTTTCTCCCAGGGAAACTCTCATCTCCAATAGTGGAAGTACAACATTCACAAATCATTCAACAGCATATATTCATTTATACTTAGCCATAATCATGGCTCTGCCGTAACACGGCAATAATCTAGCCATCCGGCTCACGGTTAAATCCATAACCAGCCAATTCATTAACAATTACGGCCCTTCAGCCCATGGCATAACAAGCACTTCCACCGCCATCCTCCGCATCTCACATAATCATATTTGATCCTCATTGATCATTCATTTTTTCCTTGCTTCACTCGTAAGTTACCACATTTACTAGCTCCTTGTCTCATTGCTAGGCATATCATAATGATTTAAGACATAAGTTGTGAGATCGGAGGCTTAGAAGTATAAAATTTGGCTTTTAAAACTCAAAAACCAACTTTGGGATGGAAACGGGCCACGCATACGCGCACTCCACGCGCACGCGTGGATGGCCACAAATCTTATCGGCGCGCAAGCGCCATACACGCGGACGCGTGGATTGAAAAATAGCCAACGACGCGTACGCATCACCAACGCGTACGCGCGGGCACATTTGTGCCCCAGGCACAAAACTGGCATAACTCTGGTACAACTCTTTGGAAAAAGGCTGGGCATTTGGTGCAGCGCATCGACGCGCCCGCGCACACCACGCGCACGCGTGGATTGTGCCTTCTTGAAGAACGATACGCATGCACCAAGTGCGCCTACGCGTGGGGGTTATTCTGCTAAAAATTTTCTAAGTTAAAAGCTGCAGAATTCACAGATTCAACCCCCAATCTTCCGAAGGACATAACTTTCTCGTTTTAAATCTTTTTTCGCCCATTCTTTGAATGGCATGGACATCCCGGATCCAATTTCATTTCTAAACAAGTTTGGTACAAAACGGGGATCCGTAGTTCAAGTTATGTCCCGTCAAAGCATGCCCAAAAACCATGTTTTCATACAAAACCACAAAGTGCCATTTTCAAAACAAGTCACTTTCAACTATTTTCAAAATCAACCAAAACATGCCAATTTCAATCCTTTTTAAAATCAATCAAAATGTACCAAAATCAACATCAAGCCATCCTCAACTCACACATTGACACTTTACCAAAATTCGCAAAACCACCATCCAACCATTTTAACACTTCTCAATCAATGGCTAAAGGACAAACACAATATCATGTCATACATCCTTCCTCATCCCAATTTCCAATAATACCATTTCCAATCAACCATCATTATACATAATCATCATCATACTCACCATCAACATGGTACCACCCACCAATTCAACCTGAATCATTCATCAAGCATATATCACAACATACATTTCTCATATATCACACAATCAAGGCATCAATATTCATAATCACATATATGATCACATCATATATCTCAACCATTCAACAACATCATCAATTCAATGCCTATCTTAGGGCCTCTAGCCTAAGTATTTCCTACCACATTACATATTAGATACGAGAAACCGAGACCATACCTTAGCCGATTTTCCAAGCTCAACCAGAGCACTTCCAAATCACTTTTCCTCAAGCTCTCAAGGTCTCAATACTTCCAAGAACAGATTTTATCACACAAAACTCTCTCTCCAGCTTTCCAAAATCACCAATCAAGCTCCAATATTTACATACACACAACCTAAGCCACAATCATCATACCCATACACAACATCTCAATACCCAAACATCATAGAACAACAATTTACACTAGGGTTGAGAATCTTACCACACCCAAGGTCCAAGGAGACAAGATTAACCTCCTCCTTCAAGAGAGTTGGGCCCTATAACATCAAAGAACCCAAAATCTCAATATTTCACCCAAGAAACTCGAAAACAAGGGCTGGAATTTCGAACAGTAGAACGTGTCTTACCTCAAGATTGATTATATGGGTTTTGTAGAGCTCCCCGTGGTGAACACGTGGCCGTAAACGGTGCGGCAATCGGAGCTCTCAAAAGTTATGGTGGTTTGAAGATCAAGTGAGAGATAGAAGTTTGAGATAGTGTTCTTCCCCTCCCTTACTCTATTTCAGCGTGTGTGTCTAACAAATGAGGAGAGGGAGTGCTGAAAACTAGGGTTTTGGTTTAGTTTAGTTGGGCCAAGGGCACACTTTGGGTCCGGTTGGCCTGGTTTGGCCCGTTCGGTCCAATCTTGGTCCGATTTCTATAAAATTGGTACCGAAATTCTCGTCTCAATCTCCTCTATCATATTAAGCCATAAAAATCACATTTTTGGCTTTCTAGAATAAATTATCATTTATGGTTTAATTAGTCGTTAATTAACCGGGTCTTACAAGAATTATTGAAAACTCTCATGGACATTCACTAAAGAACCAGAAGATTCTTAAAACTAGTGAATTTTGTTGTGTTGCATGTTCTCAAGGGAAGTTAATTTTAAGGCCATCACCAGTAAAGATTGGATTTGAGTCCCCTGAATTCCTAGAAAGGATTCAAGGTGATATATGTGGACCTATTCATCCACCATGTGAATCTTTTAGATATTTTATGGTCCTGATAGACGCATCTTCGAGATGGTCACATGTGTGCTTATTATCTTCTCGCAACCTGGCGTTTGCGAGATTACTGGCTCAAATTATTCGATTAAAAGCACAATTTCCAGAAAATCCAATCAAAGCAATTCGTCTTGATAATGCTGGTGAATTTACTTCCCAAGCCTTTGATGCTTATTGTATGGCTAATGGAATAAGTGTTGAACATCCAGTAGCTTATGCCCAGACACAAAATGGGTTTGCAGAACCACTTATTAAACGCCTCCAATTAATTGCTAGACCCTTGCTTATGAGAACAAATCTCCCAACCTCGGTTTGGGGCATGCTATTTTACATACCGCATCACTTATTCGTTTGAGGCCAACGAGTTACCATCAGTTCTCTCCTATGCAATTAGCATTTGGCCAGCAGCCAAATGTTTCCCATTTAAAAATATTTAGGTGTGCGATATATGTTCCCATTGCACCACCTAATCACACCAAAATGGGACCCCAAAGAAAATTGGGGATATATGTTAGATATGATTCTCCCTCTATAGTGAGGTATCTTGAGATACAAACTGGAGATGTATTTAAAGCCCGGTTTGCAGATTGTCATTTTGATGAATAAAAATTTCCAACATTAGGGGGAGAGAATAAGCTTCCTGAAAAGGAACTTAATTGGAATGCATCATCGTTGATGCATTTAGATCCTCGATTAGGGCAATGTGAACTAGAAGTTCAAAAGATTATACATTTGTAAAGAATAGCAAATGAATTGCCTGATGCATTTTTCGATACAAAGAGGATAACCAAGTCGTATATACCAGCGGAAAATGCCCCAATTCGAATTGATGTCCTAGTTGGACAAATTGCCACCAAAGCAAATACACGCCAGAAGCGTGGCAGGCCTGTCGGTTCCAAAGATAAAAATCCTTGAAAGAGAAAAGAGATAAATACTATTCCTGTTGAAAAAGACAAAGTAAAGACACCTGCAGTTGTCCAAAATTCTGATATAGTTTTAACGCCAGAAGACGTTCAGGTACCTGAAAATTATAAAAATGACGAGATCTCGATAAATTATGTCTTTACAAGAGAGAAATGGGACCGAAATAAGACAATTGTCAATGAAATATTTGCATATAATGTGGCATTAAATATCATGCATGAAAGTAAGGATCTTGATCCAAGATCAGTCGAAGAATGTCGACAAAGGAATGATTGGCCAAAATGGGAAGAAGCCATGAAGGCTGAGCTAGACTCACTTGCAAAACGTGAAGTCTTTGGACCTGTAATCCGTACACCTGAAGATGTAAAACCTGTTGGATACAGGTGGGTATTTGTGAGAAAACGAAATGAGAAAAATAAAGTTGTGCGCTACAAAGCCCGTCTTGTGGCACAAGGTTTTTCATAAAGGTCCGGTATAGATTATGAAGAAACGTATTCCCCTGTAGTGGATGCGATAACATTGCGTTATTTGGTCAGTTTATCTGCATATCATAAACTGCATATGCATTTAATGGATGTGGTAACAGCCTATTTATACGGCTCATTAGATCGGGATATCTATATGAAAGTCCTTGAAGGGCTAAAGAAATCTAAACCATCCAATGAATATTCGCAAGGGTTATACTCAGTCAAATTGCAAAGATCTTTATATGGTCTAAAGCAATCTGGACGAATGTGGTATAATCGTCTTACTGAGTATCTGGCCAAAAATGGATTCAAGAATGATGATATCTGTCCATGTGTTTTCATAAAGAAAACTGCATCTGGATTCATTATTAATTGCTGTGTACATTGATGATTTAAATATCATTGGGATTCCTTAAGAGATTCCAACAATTATAAAAACTCTAAAAGAAGAGTTTGAGATGAAAGATCTTGGAAAGACTAAATTTTGTCTCGACCTACAGATCGAGCATATAAAAAATGAGAGTTTTATATACGATCCTACTTAGTAAAATTACTTCTATTATATTACAATAATTATATTGGTGAACATTAATACTAGGAGTTTTATATTTATATTTTATATTTATATTTTATATTTATATCTTTCTTATTTATTTATTTAGTTATTTCACAACAACCAATACTTTTTCTAACTCAAAAAATTAGCCACAAACTTAAGAATAGTCGCCAATAACTGTTTGTACTTCACCCAGTTAACAAATAACAAAACATAAAAGAACAACCACTGGTTCATATTGTCGCCAAAAAACAAGTAACCATGTCATACTTTACACACACATACATGATAATTGATAAAGGATTAACAGAAACAAATTCATAAGAAGGTCCAAACGGCAGAAACATGATACAGAACGAGCATAGAGCATGTCTAATCGCTTTGAAGTTAAGCCCTTGTCTTGAACGGAATGGCTCGGATCACTATCTGGTGATACACGGCAGCAAGAGCAGCTCCTATGAAAGGTCCAACCCAGAAAACCCACTGTAAAACAAAAAGCATAAAAATTTTACTGAAGTGGTTTGGTTAAAGGGAACAGAATT
This sequence comes from Arachis hypogaea, assembly GCF_003086295.3. Taxonomy (NCBI): domain Eukaryota; kingdom Viridiplantae; phylum Streptophyta; class Magnoliopsida; order Fabales; family Fabaceae; genus Arachis; species Arachis hypogaea. The sequence continues at coordinate 112,532,723 of NC_092048.1, forward strand.
TCAAGGGTTTAGATCTTACATGGTCATCCCACGCTTCGTCCCTGTTGTAGATAATGGCAGCTCCGAGACTCCTTGCTGGGTTAATGCCAGTTCCTGTGATGGGAATGGTAGCCAAGTGGACCAAGAACACAGCAAAGCCAATGGGGAGAGGGGCCAAAACCTACATTTATACCATTTAAAAAAGGTTATATTCCTAAATACAAACAATAGAAAAGTGGTACAAGAGAAGAGAGTAGAAAAGAGTACATACAGGGACATGAGAGTCCCTAGCGTTTCTCTTGGCATCAGTAGCAGAGAAAACGGTGTAGACAAGGACGAAGGTGCCAACAATCTCAGCTCCAAGGCCATCACCCTTGGTGTAACCATGGTTGACCATATTGGCTCCTCCTTTTAAAATCTCATAGCGAGCATTACCCTCAAATCCCTTCACTACACCAGCACCACATATAGCTCCAAGACACTGCATGACTATGTAGAATATTGCCCTTGTGAGGGACAACTTCCTTGCCAAAAAGAGTCCAAAGGTGACTGCTGGGTTTATGTGTCCACCTGAGATTCCAGCAGTGCAGTAGACAAGGGCGAAGATCATGCCACCAAAGGCCCAAGCAATACCCTGGATTCCAACAGAGGAGCACATGGAGGGCTCCCTCTTGACACCCATTACAGTCAAGACCGTGATGTAGAGGAACAAGAAAGTGGCCACAAACTCAGCAATGCCTGCTCTGTAGAACGACCATGACTTGAGCTCACCTGCCTCAAACAATGGTGCTGCTGGTGCCTCCTTGTAGTCTCTCTCTGTTTGTGCTGCTGTCCCTATTGCCTGCCTCTCTCTGAACTTGCTTGCTCCTACCTTCACATCTTCCTCCCTGTTTTCCATCTTTCTTTCTTTCTTTCTTTTCTCACACCTCACAACACAAGTGCTCTCTTTTTTTCTCTGCTTTTCTCCCTCCTCCTCAGTCTCAACAATCTTGATATGTTAGGATAAGAATTAGGTCTCTCACATTATATATGGTTGGAAACAAGAGGATACCAGATAATAAATGAATTTAACTAACATGTGTAAATGTTTTCCAAGGTACATAACTACATACTAAAATTATTAAGGAAAAGTATAGGTAACCAACAAGATTTTTGAACAATGTGTAAACAATGTGAATTAATAGGGTTAAAAGAGTAAATTTAATTAGTAGCATTAAATTAGAGTGTAATGTATTTTCATTTGATTGGTGGTTGTTCATGTTGTTCAAAATTTTCATTGTTCCCCTAGCACTCCCCAATTATTAATTCAAATTTTTCTTATGAAAAATATATAAAACTTCATTTTTTAATTTATTTACTATACATTTAATATATGAAAAAATCAAAATTTTTTATGAATAATAAATTAAAATGTTCTTAAATCTATAATAAATATATTCAAACTCAAGCAAACAAAAAGGTCAATTGTGGTTGTTTTTTCTTTTTAGCATCATAACTGGAATTGTACTTTAAAAAATGAGTTTCTAACTTTATTACTTTACTGTAATGTTATCATTGGGAGATATATATGTTATGTTATATATCTTATATTTTGACATTTTGTATACCATTGAGAAACACATTTTTGTTATTCAATAATAAAAAAAAAATTGTATTAATTAAACAAAATATTTGTTTGGAATTTCACTATAGCAACCTTTTGGATAAGTTAACCAGAAAGATGGGGATTAAACTGTTATATTAGAAAAGAGAATAGCATTTTTCAATTTTTATTTTTTAAGTTTATAGAGGAATCACATAAGTAGGCGAATGGAGTATTCTGGAAAGTCATGAGCGGGTTCTGGCTGGTTCCTTTCCTTTCCTTTGTCTTGTTATTATCCGCCACAGACCACACAACATGTCTTTGCTGTTTGCAATGATTCGTTTCAAAGAAAAGACATTGAACAGTTACACTCCAAAATCAGCTTACTTTTAAATCGATTTAATTGAATCATCATCTAAAGTGAATTACCTCATTACATAATTACATTCAACTACACCCGTTATTGAAGTCTCGTGTTGTGTCAAAGTACGGGCTACTCTATGTGACTCAATAGTCTACGGCTCTACGTAATGTTAGGTATGTGATAAATTGTATCAACATTTCTTCTTGCCAGATTTGAAAAAAAAAATGCAAACAAAGGTAGTCTTAACGGTAGGAAAATCACAGTCACGGGGATCAAAATTCAAGGGTTGTTGTTTTTGACCGTTGGGAATGAAAGAGACAGCATTCACTGGGCACATGGACACGGCCATGAAGGTTTGTTTTCTCCTCTTTGGTCATAATCATACACTGCAGTTTGTAGTTATTGTACCCTTTTCTGTTCCTACTTGCATTGCAACAGTTTACGTTAGCGTTATATATAACTAGCTTCTGTCGCCGTTCTTCTTTGGTCACCGCTCTTCTTGTACCCGTGATTCTTAATTATCGTAACTCTGCGAATTAGGATCTTATAATAATAATAATAATAATAATAATAATAATAATAATAATAATAATAATAATCCCTGATGAAAGATAATATTGGAATAAAAGTTTGAATATCAAACTAAAGCTGAGTTGATAATAAAGAAGACTCGTAATAACAAACGTTTTCTTTGCGTTGAAGCAGCCTGATTCAGTATTTTTAAACCTATGTGTCCAAAGAAGGATATCATTCGTATTAGCATAACATAGTCCGCAAAGCACATGCATTTTCTAAAGTTGGATGCTTTTAGGGATCGTTATCTTTTTTATCTTAAGTATTACTTAGATGATGACCATGAAGAATAATGAATCTAACAAATGATGTGCATTTGTTTTGTCTCAAATATTCCACCAATTATCGTATGATACGTATCAACACAATCACATTCGGATACAAGGAGTGAAGGAGGGTTTATATTTTGTGAAGCCAGCTCAGACTCATGGGATACCCAACTGGCAATTGGCGAGTTGCGTCAACTCACACACACTGATGCAGTTGTAGACATGCCAGGAACAACTACCCCACCCCGCACCACTAACATTCCTTTTTCCCTCTCTTCTCACTCAAAAATAAAAAAATCTTATTATCATCTTCTTCCATATATCAATGTCATTCAATATGCATACAAGTAAATATTACATTCTTAGGGTTTTCAGGGGAGAATATATTATAGTTGTGAAGTAAATATAAAAATATTAAGGATCTTGACGAATTTAAATTCAAAATTTTGATCAAATTAGAGTTTATAAAAAAAAGGAGTAAATTAGGCTTCAATTAGAAAATCGTACATGCTGGCAGAGGATTTAGATTATGATTTGTTTCATTCAAGTACAGCAAAATTTCTTTATAAAACAATTGGTGACCGTCTACATATAGTGAAATTGTTTTTATATGATTGTGAATTTGCAAGAACACTTTTCTTCCGCTCTGCATCTGCTGTTCATTGATTTAGTTCGTCGTTCTTGTCTGTTTCTTTGGTTTTCTTTCTTGTCTTCAATGTGTTGTTGGAAGTACTTTTACTTTTGGCGCTGCCGTGTAATAGGCCGTCATATTAATACTGAGTGGATCTTGGGCCTACTCATACCCAAATAATTTGCTTCATATTTCAGATGCTTTCCCATTCTCACTGTGACTCAAAAGCAAATCAGACATTCAATACCACTAAAGAAAAAAAAAAAAAAAAAAAAAAAAAGAGAGGACGACTACTCCATCACTCTTCATTAATTAATTAATTAAATTATGTAGAATTACAGTGAGAAGGACATTGCAGGCAGCAAATGGGGTAGGAAAAAAATATTACACTTCTATTAACAAAAATATACGGTTAGATAAAACTGTAGTATGCTGAAGTGCTAGTAACTTTGGGTTGGAACTCTGAAGATCATTGCTGAAATTGCATAGGCCAGTGAGCATCTAATCAGGGAAAGGCTTTCTTTAAACACGCTCAATTTGTACAGCGGAACAAGTAAATGCGATCAGTGGCTCTCTGGTAACCTGCGACACGATATGCATAACAAAATTATAAAAAGAAGCAGGTGACTTTTTTTTTTTTTGACTTCGTAACAGATAATTCTTATTCCCTGCTTTTCTTCACATTTGCATTGGGTAATGCCAGGAACCAGCCTTGCCACGTTACAGAAAGCACTAAAAGAGGAAAACATACCTCCATGGAAATTCACTTGTATCTATTCCAGCTTGGTGAAGCTCATCTACGTACTGCAATGCCTCTCGGCACTCTTCCCGATCATCAAAGAAGTCTTTCTTATCACCTTCTAACTGATATGTTTCATGACCTTTGCCGGCAACCACCTGTACCATGCATATTTAAAATACACGAAAATTAATAACTACTTTTTCTTGTATATTAACATAATAGGACAAGGATTACTTGTTTCGTATCTTAATAGGAATTAGGCAGAAAGGCAACTAAAATGGGAAATATGGTGGAATTCTACTTTTTCTAAGTACTAGATAGGTCAAACTGATATTTCAACGAGGAACAAAAGAAGGGTGCAACGTAGAAGGCACTTTGATAACTTACAACTACATCACCCTCCTCTCCCATTGCAACTGCAGCTCGCACAGCTACCCTCCTAATGTCGTGGAGAAAAAGCCTATGACCATTTGGAAGAGGTGGATAATAATCATTCTCTCCATGTTTCAGGTAGTCCTGCATTGACCATCCTACCCCAGCCAGCATATCATCCAAAATATCCACTGCATAGAAGGTGAAAGTTAGTAAGTCAAAATTACGACGAGGAAGGTTGCCACTTTCTTTGCATCTACAAACATTGATATGTCTCCAAGAAGGATATTCCATGCTCAAAATACATACATGGATCTTCACTCTTGGGATTGTCAGATGTCAGCATGGTCACTTCACTTTTATCTGTTGCTATCTTGGTCATCATAGGTCTCTTCCCCCTGTCGCCCTCACCGCAGCACCCAATAACTTCAATAGAAAGAAATTTTGCAACATAAGCAACAACTTTTAGTCAAGGAATGCATGTCATTGAACTTATGCAATTTCAAATTTCGACAGAGAATGATTTGTTTGTTTTCTTCAAATCCCAAAAAAAGCAAACAAAGAAGGAAGTTTGCACACAATTAAGAGAAATGCAAACCTACCAGTTATAATCCTGCGAGGTCCAAGCTCTCTTACACTATCAAGCAATCTAGAAAGGGCATCGGGAGTTTTTGCATAGTCCACTATCACCCCAAATGCTTGTTCTTCATCAATTAACTCACACCTACCAGGAACTGCATCAACCTCTTCAACCCCTCTAACAATATCCTCTAAGGGTGCCCCAACAGCAATTCCAACTGCCACTGCAGCAAGAATGTTGTAAATATTATGCTTTCCGAGCAAACCTGAAGAAATTTCTAGTATGCCAGTGGGCGTATTAACCAACACCTGCGTCTCAAACAAGGAGAGTTCAAACTTCAAGGGATGAACATCCGCACTCTTATTATCCAATGCAAACGTTACAACGGGAACTTCTGGAGTTCCCTCGGAAATGAAGAAATGTGCATTTGGATCATCAATGTTAACAATCTTCCTATGCCGTTCAGGATCCACCATTCTTGAGAACAATTTAACCTTCGCATCTCTATCTGCATCCTCACTCAAATTTGTAAAGACCGCAATATCAAAATCAACCTCATCACACTTCCCTTGAGCCAATACATCAGAAGAAGTCTCCATGACTACAGCTTCAGTTCCATTGTGAAGCATCTTCGCCATCAAATTCTGAACTAAAACAGCATCTGGGGTTTTATTATGTGACTCCAACTGATTATCCCCGTGCACATAACAAGCAACCGAGTTGAACATCCCTGTCCGTAGCCCCATCGCCTCATACATACTCTTTATCAAATATGTGGTGGTTGTCTTCCCATACGTCCCAGTGATGCCAATAACGGCCATGTTCTTGGAAGGATGCCTATAAAACGAGGCGGCCAACGCAGCAAGAACTGCATTAGTGTCTTCCACAATGACCAAAGCCTTGCAACCCAAGGTTTCCTCAATGTCAATCTCTTTACTGGCCACAACAGCAACAGCTCCTCGCTTATCAGCTTCAGTCAAGAACAAATGCCCATCGGTTTTCCTCCCAACACAGCACACAAACAAGTCACCGGAAGTTACTATCCTCGAATCGTGCTGAATCCCAGTTATCTCAACCTCCAAGTTACCATACACAGAAACAGGCACCACCTTGCTCTCATCCAAAAGTTCAGCTAAACTCATCCTAAACTTAGGTTCCACAATCCTAGCCTTACTCTTCCCATACATATCGAAATCTAAATCAAAAGGAGACTGAGATTCAGATACCGAACCTCGAATTTTTTGCCCATGGAATTCACCTTCATTTAATAACGGTTCGTCGGAATCATCCGCGGAAACCACCCGGAGACCCTGAAGCTCACTGATTTCCTCCAAATCAACGACCTCCTCGGGCTGAAGCTCTTCGATTCCCTCAATTGCGGGATCTTTCCTTGGATTGGGCGGAAGAAGCCCCTCCTTGACGAACTCCTTGCGCTTCAAAGCAATTGCCTTGTCAATTTCGCCGAACAGGTCGTCCCCGGAGTTGTCAGAATCGATAAGGGAGGTGTTATCGGGGGCATCCTCGACGTCAGCTATGGCGGCGAGGTATGTGGACTGGTTCTTCTCGAAGTCCTCTTCCTGGAGCTGGCGGGCACGGTTGGCCTGCGCTTGGATTTGGTGGAAGGTGGAGAAGCCGTGGGAGGAGTCGTCGAGGACCTCAGGGGGGTCATCGTCGGCGGAGTTAGGGTAGAACTTGCCGTCGGGGCCAATAGCTCCGGGAGGTCGAGAGCGAAGAAGCGTTGGGAATGGAGTGGGATTGAAAGAAGGAAGGAAGAGTGTGGAACGAAAATGAAAGTGTGGGGAGTTAATTACAGTTATGGAGTTCTTTGTTGTTTTAGGAGATAGAAAGTGTGGAACAGAAAGGAATTGCAATGCCATGGAGATGGAGGGAAACGGGCGAAGTGGAAGTGGTAAGGCCTAAGGGGTTTTAGCCTTTGGACTTACGACAACCCAGACAAGATGGATAGAGACTAGGGAGTGACAGGGTTTTATGACTTTCTTAATTAAAAAATCAATGTCACGTTTTGATTAAACTAATTGCAACCTTTTTTCTTTTTTGGTCAGAACTCATTGCAAGCTTCTATGCTGTTGCTTTCCATCCATGGAGTGGGCCTTAATCTGGATCATTTCATTATTGTTGTCCACTAGCACTGTAGTCATCCTTTCTTGATCTCGGCCCTATCCATTTCCCAAAAATTGAAAATCCCATTTGTGGGATAAGTTTTTGTTGACTAAAACATTATTGGTTCAATCTGGACTTTGTCCAAAAAAAAAAAAAGATTATTGGGTAAACCAACTTGGGTTGGTTGAGTAGTTAGTTCACTCGTTTAAGTAAGTGTCGAGAATTTGAATCCCACATTGTGCATGCAGAATTTTATTGGCCAACCACAGACCTTTAAATAAAAATTAGATCCGTGACAGAATAATTTTGGACCTGTCGGACTAAAGAATACCATGAACACAAAAAAAAATTATTGGGTAATACCGTAATACTACCGTGCATAATTGTTACTTATTTATTTATTATTAATTGAAGACAAATTATAATATATATTACAGACCTTAATTTGTTACCAATATTTATATTGATCTCGACAAATTTAAATGAGAAGTCATATTTTACAAAAATACTAAGATCATGAGTATATATATACTTTAGTTAAATATATTAAATTACTTAAAAAAATTTAATTATCATATTTGTATAACTTTTATATGGATACTTACCTAATTAAATATATAAGTATAATATTGTTAGTACAAAATTCAGACCAATTGAAAATTTGACCATGACAAAATGTCGACTATGAGAAGAGTCGAGTCGAGAAGGACTTAAGTCGAAATTTGATAATTGTACGTGGTTTTATCTAATAGCACTATATAAAACATGGGGTTTGGAGATCAAGGTAAAAGTAAAGACGTGGGGTGTCCACTTTGGAGAACAAAGTCATTCATAGTCAAGGTAATTAGGCAAGATCGCGGGTTGTGAGAGTTTGAGAAAAATGGGAAGTTAGATCGTGGAAAGAGAGAAGCATTCTGTAATCCATCTTTGTATTCTATAAAATAAGAGAAATTTGGAAGAGTTAAGGGACTTCAATCTGAACACTTTATCATCACACAAAATTATGTAAAATCCAAGTTATGTTGACGCTAAGGAGAATTATGGAGTGCAAGTATATGTAAGTGTTTGGAGTCAACTTTTAATTTATTTATATTTCTTTTGTTTTCTTTTCTTTGAGTATTTTTCTTTTTTTTCTTCAAGCATTCCGTTTTCCTTTCAATTGCTATTTCACTTTTCTATTTGTTTAAAATTTTCATTTATTATATATATATATACATATTATTGTAATTCTTTACATTATTTGTCACAATTTCACCAAGTCCTTTTCATGTATTTCTTGCAAATAATCGTTCGATAAATACACTAAGTAAATTCTAGGTTGGGTCCACTCTTTTAAGAGAAGTCGTATTTGCTCCCTGAATTGAAATCTTGATACAAGCTTGATTCGACACCCTGTCGAGGTTACCAAAAATCAAGTGAAACAAATTGGCACGCCTAGTGAGACCCTGGATTAAGTTAACGTGTCAAACTTTACATGCGATTACGCAGTAAAAAATTAATAATGTCTAATAGAGCCTCTACTTTGACTAATACATCAAATAATGATACTGAGGAACATACGAGAGGCTCAGAGACAGAGGCTGCTCCGTCAGTGGGCATTTCAAATCGAAGGATGAATCTAGTGATCACATAAAGAATCCCTTCGACTGTGGCCACTACATGGCCTCCATATAGATTACCTCCAAATTATTTTTCACCGTTAAAAAATTTCAACATGGACTATATAGGAGGTACAACCGCTACAAGGAATAACCCCTTGTATAACCCTAGACCTTCACCAGGTTACCCTCCAATGGGTATACCAACTAATCCTATTATGACAAATCATAATGCTTATCAATATTTGATGAATAATCTACCATATTTAGATTTTGTTCCCATGTCCTCTCAACCTACCTTAATGATGTCAAATGTGTTTTCGATACAAGGCACAATGACAACCGCCACAAGGTCACCAACCAGAATAGGAGAGTCTATATTTTCAGAGATGTCAAAATAGGTTCCTGTCGGAACAACATCTCTAAATACAGTCAAATTCCTGGCCATGTTTACGCAACAAATAGAAGATAACAATCATGATCTAGTAAATATGCTCACTCAGCAGATGGATATAGTTTTAAATCCAATAGTGAAAAATAATAATGCGAGAATAGAGCAAATAGCTCGACGTGTCGATGACATTGCAGGGGCAATTAATCGATGGTTTGTACCACTCATAGGTGTAATAATGCATGGATTGCATGCAAATAATTTACCAGTAATTATAGAGGAGATGATCCAAATAGAATTTTAAACGAGGTTAGAGCAAACAATGCTGCTCAAGCGTATGGTCAAAACATAACCCAAGCTGTCGAGCAAATCTTGAATGGGGGAGGATTTAATATAGGGGTGAAAAATCAACCCTATTTTATCTCTCCCTTTCCATATTTTATTTTGTAAGCTGAACTCTCTTGGGGAGTCAAAACCCCCCAAATTCCTCACTAAATTTGTAGGTAAGAGTGTGAAATTTACTGTCGAGCTTGTAGCTCATTATACAGTTGAAATTGGTGAACTAGTTAGTAATGAATACTTGAAAATGAAATATTTTTCCTCTTCTCTGACAAAGAATGCTTTTACATGGTTTTCAATTTTGTAACCTTACTCAATCCACAGCTGGGTTCAGTTAGAAAGAAATTTTCATGATCAATTCTTTAGAGGTAAAATGAAAATAACTTTATCTGACTTGTTCACAGTGAAAAGGAAAAAATCCGAGTCGATCGATGACTATTTGATACAATTCAAGAATATGTGAAACATATATTTTACTCTTATTCCTAAACCTGAAATAGTCAAAATGACTATCAATGGTCTCGACTTCAGTATTAAAAAAATAGTAAACCAAAATTTTCTAGACTTGGCTGAGTTAGCCGATAAGGTTCAACAAATTGAAAAGTTGAACAAAGAAAAAGAAGAACATGAGTCAAGCAAAAGAAAAAATTTCTTCAACAAAAAAGTGAATTATGTTTATTTTATGAGTGAAGAAGAGTTGAATAATGAATTTGCTTTTGCTGTAGAATTAAATGATGAACCTTCTTATGTGTTTTGATCTCTTAATCCAGCAAAAGACAAAACTCCTTTGTCCGAAGGAAGAAGTTATTATTATTTCGACTTGACAAAAGTAGAACAGATATTCCACATGCTTTTAAAAGACAAACAACTCATACTTCCTGAAGGGAAAAGAATGCCATATGTTTCTAAAATTAGAAATAAAAGTTTTTGTAAATTTTATCAAGCTCTTAGCCACTATACTAATAATTGTGTATGATTTAGGGACTTGATACATAAGGCAATCAAAGATGGTCGACTAAAGTTCGCAGAGAAACCTGAGATGAAAGTGGATTCTAATCTTTTCTAGGTCATGTCGTACTTTGTTGAAATTAGAAAAATGGTTTTCTCAATCAACATGGCTTCTGTTAAGGCTATAGGAAAGGATGATCAATTAGAACTTGATATGTTCGGAGAAGAAATGCCTATTTACCCAAAGGCAGGAGAGGACCTGTTGGTTTTTTTGCTAAAGAAAAGAGAAGAAGGCAACGTTGCTATATGCCCTCGATGCAGTGCTTTATTCGACACTTCAGCTACTAAGGCCTTCAACTCCTACAAATATAGTAGAGAACACATCAAGAAGAGCTGAGGCAAGCTCAACTAAAGCAACGAGTAAGAGTCAGGACTCTGCAAGCATTGCTGTTAAGCAGCAAATGCACACGGTGGAAGTCAAACTAGTTCTCAACACAATTTTCAAAATAGAGCTCCCTTCATTCTAGGAGCTGTGACTCAAGCACAAGGGGTTTATGTCGACAGAAGGTCTGTATCCATAATTTAATAAGGAGAGAAAATTACCTAGCAAGCAAAAATAAAAGAAGGATAAAGCATCTTCGATCAAGGGCCAAAAATCAAAGGATGTGTCGAAAGATACATCGACAACCAATCCAATTACCAAGGATAAAGAAGAGGAAGAGGCATCGACAAAAACTTTCAATTCTGGATTCAAAGATTATTTGGATGTCATGTTTGGCGAAACTGGTTTTGGTTATGTGGCTACGGTGTCGGTACTCCCTTTCGACTTCTAGGGTAACCCTAAAAGCCCTTGGAATTGTCTCGAAGGAGATTGCGATGATGTCATCCCAGGAGACGAGTGTAGGTTTGTCAAAAATAGGTTGATTAAAGAAATTGTTATTTGAGAGGTGTGATGAGATAATTAAGGGTCACCTTCAACCGTTGCATATCAAAGCCACGGTGGAAGGATTGGTAATCAATCACATCCTAGTGGATAGAGAAGCAGTGATTAATTTGCTTCCGGAAAGTATGCTACCGTTGTTTCAAAAGACATTCGAAGATTTTATCAAGACAAACCTTGTTGTTATTGGATTCAATGGTAAATCAACAACTGTCCTGGGTATGATCCTGCCAGGGTGAAGGTGGGAAGTGTCGAAAGACCAACGGTATTCATAGTGGTACCTACCAAGGCTACTTTCAATATACTGTTGGAAAGAGATTGGATCCATGGAGTAGGACAATTCCCTCAACCCTGCATAAAAACTGGTGCTTTGGGATAAGGATGGCAAGATTGAGGAGATCGAAGCTGACGACAACCCCCACTATGTTGAACAGATGAATGTCAGTTTCAAGGAATATCATGCTAATAGCTATGTTGAGGCCCATAGTATGAAGTTGGTCCCTAAGTCCAAGGAAGGCTTGGCCACACAACCCATTTAATGGATATATCGAGCCACTAGGCTCAACTCTCAGCCTATATGGCTGAGAAAAAGGAGTGTACAAGTGAGCGTGTATTAGATTGTATATATGATCTCGATCCCTTAGGATTTGAGAAGTTCGATTTATTTTCAGTAGATTTGCACAATAAAAAAAGTTAAAGTACAAGACTCTCTCGAGAAATTCGATATTGGTGGAAAAGGTCGAGTTACTTATGTAAGTAAATGCTTAGACCCTGTTTTCAAAGAGGAGTTAATAGAGGTATTGAAAGAATATCAGGATTGTGCTGCCTAGCAATATGAAGAGATGCTTGGGTTGGATAGATCGTTGGTCGAGCACAAGCTCCCTATCATCCTTAATGCTTGACCCATTAAACAAGCCCCTAGACGCTTTGCACCTGAGATCATGGTCAAAATCAAGGAAGATGTCGAGCGTTTACTGAAAGTGGGATTTATTGAACTGCCAGGTATGTCGAATGGATTTCTAATATTGTACCTGCAATTAAGAAAAATGAAAAACTAAGAGTGTGTATAGATTTTAGGGATTTGAATAAAGCTACTCCAAAAGATGCGTATCACATGTCAATTGTAGAAATATTGATCAACTCTGCAGCAGGAAGCGAAGTTCTAAGCTTCATGGATAGATACTCGGGATACAATCAGATATTCATGTCCTAAGAAGATGTATCGAAGACTGTGTTTTGATGCCCAGGAGCCATCGACACCTATGAATAGCTAGTCATGCCATTTGAGTTAAAGAATGTAGGGGCCACTTACCAAAGAGAAATGAACTCTATTTTTCATGATTTCATTGTAAGTTTATGAAAATTTACATTGATGATGTGGTTGTAAAATTGGAGTTGAAAAAGTCTCATTTAAGTAATATAGAAACTGCTTTTAAATGAATGAGACATTATCGACTTAAGATGAATCCATTAAAATGTGCTTTTGGTGTGTCTGCATGAAACTTCGTGGGATTCATTGTGCAGAATAAGAATTCAAACAAAGATAGGCTATTTTTGATTTAGCACCTCCTAAGAATAAGAAAGAGCTTCAATCTTTTTTAGGTAAATTAAATTTTCTTCGATGTTTCATTTCGAACCTTTTAGGTAAAACAAAAATATTTACTCTTTTGTTGAAATTAAAATAGGGAGAAGAATTCAAATGAGAGGATGAACATCAAAAGGCATTCGACCAGATAAAGTGGTATTTGACTTCACCACCAATCCTAGCACCTATCAAGCAATGTCGACCATCAAAACTTTATATAGCTAGATTAGAAACAACCTTAGGGAGCATGCTAGCCCAAGAATATGAAGATGGTAATGAGAGAATAGTTTACTATCTAAGTTGAATATTGACTGACGTAGAAATTAGATATGGTGTAGTCGAGAAGCTTTTCTTAGCCCTCTAATTCTCTTGTACTAAACTTAAAAGTTATTTATGATAAAAGCTCAACTACTAGCATAATTTAACTCTATTTCAATAAAGCATATATTTTGAGAGTCAAATCAGGAAACTAATGAGTCAATTCAAATGGCTTCTGGTTATAAAGTGTCTCCCAATTTGATGAAAGAATTTTGTGAAATCGAAACTAACTTAACTCCTTTGGAATTAAGAGGGGTTTGTTGTGCGAATCCACTTGATCCAAATGATTGGAGATTTAGTATCATCGACTTCCTACTATGCACAGGCTAATGGCCAAGTCGAGACTGTTAATAAAATTTTGATAAGTTTGATTAAAAATCATATAGGGAGACAGTCTCGAAACTAGCATAATACCTGAAGCAGGTGTTATGGGCATATAGGTGTTCACCAAAAGAGGCTATAGAATCGACACCCTATGAACTTGTATGTGGCCATAAGGCTATCCTACCACTTGAGATAGATTTTCAATGCATAAGAGTGGCAAAAAAATGATTTATCTGTTGAACAGTACTAGTCGAGTATGATAGATGAATTAAATGAGTTAGATCAAGCTCGACTAATGGCTTTAGATAGAATAATTCGACAGAAAGAATCTATAGATAAGTCATACAATAAGAAAGTAAAAAATAAAAAATTTGCAGTTGGTGACTTAGTTTTAAAATTAATTCTTCTCACTAAGCAAGTTAAAGGAAAGTGGTCACCTCCATGGGAAGGATCTTTTAGAGTTGACAAGGTGTTTGATGGCAATGTGTATGAGTTAAAAGATATAGAAAATAATCGACAAATAGAGCACAAAAATGAAAAATATCTTAAACCATATCGTTATCATTAAAAACAAAAAGGTCAATGTTCAACTAAAGATACAAATTAAAATAAAGTCCTAAACATAAGTTTCAAATCTTCTTTCCGTCGACCTAGGGCATGTGATGCTTGAGAAACTTCATCTCTGACTTGAGTGACATGAGCGACCGTTTCGACAAAAGTAGGGCAACTAGATGTCCTAGATGTATACGCCTTGCTAATTTTTTGAAGTCGAAGTGTGAGAGTTGCATTAATTATTGCAAATTTTTCTTTGCAAGCTTTAGCTCTCCCAATTCTTTTTCAAGAGCTTTGAGTCTTAATGCCATGGTCCTTTCTTTGGTTTAGCTTTCCGACAAGACTTCTTCGATTTAGACTTTGACTGTTTCACATTTCTTCACTTGAGCATCATGATTAGTCAAAGTCCCAATCGACTTATTCAAGTCTTCTTCAGTATCTTGAGATTTAGAGATATGAATATAGATATCTTCAATAAAAGTACCAAGAGTTGCATGAATGTTAATTGTAACACCCTACGATATAAAGCTTTATGACTCGGTCATAAATCAAAGATGGTGAGGCACTACGACCTCTAAAAACAAAAATACGTATGTATATATATATATATATGAAAGATAGTTTAACTAGGAGCCTTGAAAGAAAGGTTAGACAAAATAGAAACAGAAAATCGCATCACACTCGTACGATTAAGAATAAAACGCATAGATAACAGTGAAACAGAAGAGACATAATATATATGGATAAAGAGTTCCAAAGGAAATACATATCAAGCTCCAGCCTCGACCTGCGAGGCAGAAGGAGGCTTATATATATATATAACCCAAAACATACCAAAAGACAAATACAAATCCTGATTCTCCGAAGTCAACCTCTAGGAGAGACAATACAAGTTTTATACAAAAGTGGAGAATGTACACACACACACACACACACACACACACACACACTAAATACATAATATGAAATCCCCAAAATGTAGATCTTTGCTTCCAAGAATTATCCAACACGCTCAACGAGGTTATGTGTACGCATGCCACTAAAGGAATAGTTAAAAACTCAAAAATACAATTTCTGCAAAACAAGGTGGTCATGCGTACGCATCCCACCCACGTATGTGAGCATGCTGGTCAGAAGAGGTTTCCCATGTCGCATGGCAGTGCCGCATATGCGAGATTTGAAGAATGACAGTGCCGCGTACGCATGCATCTATCTGCGTACGTGAGAATTCAACATTTATAGTGCCGTGTACGCGTGTCCATGTCCGCATACACGAGAGTACTGAGCAGAGCCCAATACTCGTGTCTCGTAACACCTCCGTGTACGCACGCATATCAATTTTCTAAAAAGCTGTTTTGCTGCAGAATTCAATTTTTCATACCAAACTTCAAATGCGCATAACTCCTTTGTTAATAATCCATTTTTATCTGTTTTTCGAATGTTATAAACTTCACGGTTCCAATTTTAATTTAAAATAAGTTTCACCAAATTTACAGGTCCGAAAACCAAGTTATGGCCGATTAAAATTGGTTAAAAATAGGTTTTTAACAAAATTCCTCAAGTTTCCAAAATACTCCTTCCTAACCAATTAAACCACACCCAATTCAATACCAATTACCTCTACACATTATCACATACTCCTCAATCACTTCACAATTCCAACACCTAAATCCTTCAATATATTCAAAACTATCCACTCATAATTCTACTAATTCCAACAATTATTATCAATCATTATCACATCAACAATTATCATTCACATAGCATCATATTAAAGCTCCATCATACAACTCATTTTACCCTCAATCAACATACACTCTCAATTCTCAATAACAATCAATAATTCATACAATTCAACCTATCTTACAAATAACTAGCCTAAGTTTCACACAATATTATATACTATCTACAAGAAACCGAAACTATACCTTGGCCGATTTCTTCCAAGCTCAAAATACTACCAAAACCTTTTCTTCGCAAGCTTCCAAGTCTCCAAGTCAAACCAACAAGTTTCAGCCACCAAAGCTTTATTCCAAGCACTCTAATTCATCGATTTGACTTCAATTCACATGTATTCAATATAATTTCTTGCAATTTCATCATAATCAATACTAGGGTTTACTAATTCAATAATTAACAATGGTTTAGTGGTTTCTTATCTTATCTACTGATGATTTGGGCAAAACCCAATAACTACCCTAAGTTAGATTACACCTAAACCATCAAAAATACAAAATTCTTCAATACCCATGAACCAAAATCACGAAAATGAATGGAATGAAGAACTAGGTAAAAAATTGTGTTTCTTAACACTTTGTTCAGATGGATTTAAAGAGAATTTCGAGACAAATGTGTGACCATAAACGGCTCGTCAATCGGAGTTATGGATTGAGAGTTATGATCAATTGAAATTTGGAAGGGAATAGTGTTTTAGGTTTTTGCTCTCTTCTTCTTATCTTCTGCGTGGAATAAAATGGGAAGGGGAAGAAGGCTGAATTCCTAAAGGGGTGAGTATTATATGATTGGGCTTGGGTCCAACATGGGTCCGGTTCAATCGTTTTAGTTCGTTGGCCCAACTTTGGCAAAAAATATTTAAAATTAGTGTTTTAATTTGTATTCTAAATATTTTTACTTTTTTCAATTATAAAATTTAATTTTCTACTTTTCTTGGCTCGTTATTAATTTATTAGTTAACTATTTATTAATTAACCAGGTTTTACATCAGAAGGAAATTTCTAGTTCAGAAAAGTCAGGACATTCATAAGTTGGGTTTTTAGCTCTGCATCATGAGTGATGTCCTACAAGGGGCGATTAAGACAAACGAGGATTGTGTTAACTCTTTCAACGACCAAGGGATTAGGACCTAGTGGTGTTTGAAGCTCAAGAGAAGTAACTTCTTCCTCATGGATCGAAGTATTTGGTATTGACTCTTGAACTAGGGGCATAATGTTGGGCTCTGGACCTAAAGAAGATAGCGCCTTAGTTCCTTCTGAGGAATACACTTGTCGAGCTTCAGACAAAATATTGTTGAGGTAGAAATCTAGGTCAAAGTCTAAATCCCCTACTTCAAGAGAAGGAACAATAAACGAAGGGCCTAAATCTTGTTCAACAAGATGATATCCTTTCGGTATAACAGTCGAAATTGCTGCAGCATTTGTCGACGCAAGACCTAACTCTTGATGCGTTTTAGCATCACTTAGAAGAGGCATGTAACTCACCTGCAGAAGTAAAGGGGTAAATCATAGCATATAAAGTTATCATGATAGAGATGAAACTTGAATTGATTTACCAGTGAAAAATCAGTCGAAGCTTGAGAAGTAGTAGTTGATGGCACATGTTGAATAAGAGTCAAAATAAGGATGGGTGGAATAACCATCTGAGGATTAACAGGAGGTACAGATTGAGTTAGTTCGATCTCGATATTTGGTTGGTCGACTTCTTGATATGACTGGCTATCAACTTTAAATTTGGCTTTTAATCATTTTTTGGATTGTTTGGACTAAAAAGTAATAAATAATTACTAAGTATACATAATATATAAAGATGTTGAATGAATGACTTATGTATACCTTAGAAGAAGTAGCAAGCTGTGTCTTTTGGACTTTCTTGAAACCAGCACCCATGGAAATATTGACAGGACCTCATTTCCTGGAGGATAAAATGGAATCACTTGACTTCCCTCTGCCTCGACAGTTACCTCGTTTTGACTTTATTTTCTTTGGTGCAACATCTTCATATGAGTCCTAGCTTTCTTTGACTGGTTGTAGGTGAGAGGCAACTCCAATGATATTGGTTAGTCGAGTAGCTGTACATAAAATATAAGATTAGTGAGAAATATAACTACTTAAGACTAAAGAAAACACATGATACCTGGAGGATATCCACCGATCCTTGTTTGACCATGAATTGTATCACTAGTTCCCCGATAGTAGACAACACCAGTAGTACTGATACCCAATGTTCTTAGGTCTTTCTTTTGGAGTCTATAATTTACTCCTAAGACTCCTTTAGGAGGATCGGGTAGTCAATCAGCAAGGCCAAAAGGGGCATTATGAAAAGAAAAAAATTTAAAAGGACGCATAAAATATTTTCTCTGTGCCAAAGAATTTTGAGTAAAAGTCTGCAAATAACACTCGAAACATTCGTACAGGTGCATTTCCTTTTTCTTTTCCCATACCTCTAAGGCCTTATTGAAAACATACCTTACTATCTTGAAATATCATTTAACCTTGTAATATTTTTTGAACTTAACAATTTCTTCAACATACTCGCCTTTAGTTTTCTTCGACGCTGTTGCAATCAGTGCAGTAGGAAGAACCAAATTAGAAAGAACTTGGTCAGTCGATGAGCAATGAGAGGTATAATAGGTTGACCACCACTTATGAAAAGAGGATGTTGGAAGAAAACAACGGGTAAAGTAGAGCCTATGATATTGTCCACTCACTTTCTGGTGATTCAAGTCCAAGATTTGATCAAACTCCTCTAATTTTGACACTTCATAATGGATTATCTGTGCTTCAGAATCTAAAGATAGTGGAGAAGGGAGTGCTTGTGCTAGTCCAAATTGGCATGACACATATTGAGGAGAGTAAGTAACTAATTTCTTTTTCAAGGCCATTGTCGATTCATGTGGAAGTCCTACTGGGAGAATTTGAGGAGTTAATATTCTAGACCACAAGTCATTGACAATGAATTGGTTTTCTGATTTGGAGCTGGTAAAGGAATGAAGATACTCGATTGAACTCTGGCGGTAGGTGAAGGGATTAGGATAATAAGAGGTGTTGTCATCAACTTTAATGTCGAGAAGAAGAGTAATAAAATGACAAAAGGCAGACATATTTTTTAGTTTCGACCAAGACAAAAGAGAGTTAAATACCATCAATTGGAGTTTTTGGGATGTCAGAAGAAGAAGCTGTGAATTGAGGTTCAAGAACGGATTTCAACCATGGTTTACAACCCAAAGTAGACTAAAAGGGTTGATCAGAGTCTCACCTCAACGGATTTCACTAACTACTAAGGATGAAGTCTCATACAACAGACCTAAATTAGGGAAGGAAGGTCGATGTATTTGTTGTGATGAAGCATGATGGCCAAAGGAATGTAATTTTTTTTTTCTAAATCTAGATGAATTTTGGGCAGAAAACAAAAGCATTAAGCCATAAAAGCAAAAATGCCGCATGCTCACTATCAGTAACTAGCTCATCACCAGACCCCATATTATTTTGAATGAAACCCGACATAGAGGTTAAGTCAAAATTGATGCCAAATTCATTTTCAGGATACTCAGTGACCCATGACCCACATTCTCCTTCAAGAGGCATGCTATTCAAGGTAGATACCTCCATCAGAGTGAGACCTATCATCCCATAAGAAAAACGAAAATTATTAGTAGTAGGACACCAGAAATACAAGCTAGCTCCTAAGAGAGATGGAGTATATGATAGGTCAAAGGTGGCTAGCTTAAGAGATGAAGAAATCCCTACAGATTTTCATACGGTTTTGTAAGTGGTAGCTAATCTCGACATCCATGCCGAAAGTAGAGAACTAGACTCTTTTGGAGGGACAGTTCTGAATACTCGACTAGCAAAGTAAGAAGCCTTAGAAATGCTTAGGTGGGGATGGAAAGAAGGGAGAAATGGATGTAATTTGTTCTTAGGTGAAAAGAAGCCTTAGAAATGAATATAAGACACCAGTAACCTTGAATAAAAGGAATACATGGCTTCTCCATAGCTCTGTGGTCTCAATGTCTGGATTAGGGGCTCTTAGGCTTCCATCATCATTATAAAATTAGGACACATTCGCTACCAATGGAGGAAGATAAATGATTTAAACATCATCATCGTCCTCATGTCATTGAGAAGATTCTTCGATTGCGGTAGCTACACCAGATGCAGCAGCCATGGTTGCCGGAACAATAGAGGAAGTGACCATGGCGGCAGTGGCTGCAGAGGTGGAAAACATAGTAGTAATAGAGGGTGAAGCAGATTAGTGATGGGTTTATTGAGAATCCATGGAAATGGTTGAGAGAAATCTCAGAGAGGAAAAACACTTTTCCAAAAATATGAGAAATAATGAAAATAAATAAGGATCAATAAAGTAATAATACCCTTAAGAGGATTTGAAATTAAAGAAACGATGAAAGGCTCATTAAAGTCCATATGGAACGTCGCGTATTCTCAAAAAAATGCACGCATCATTTTAGAAACTGTGTAACTATCTTTTCAAATTCTGAATTTGAAAAGTAGCACATGATCAGCACATGGCATGTAAAACTTATCATTTTTTTAAAAATGATAAGTTTTAAGGGGCAATTTGTTAATACAAAATTTTAATTGATTGAAAATTCGACCATGATAGAGCACAATATCGACTATGAGAAGAGCCGAGTCGAGAAGGACCTAGGTTGAAATTTGATAATCGCACATGATTTTATCTGGTAGCACTATACAGAACGTAGAGTTTGGAGACCAAGGTAAAAGCAAAGACATGGTGTAACACCTTACCACATAGAGCTTTACGCTTAAGCCGTAGAATACAGATGGTGAGGTATTACGGCCTCTAAGAGTTTATATATATATAGTTGAAGCAATTCATAACTAGGAGCCTTGAAGAAAAACTTAAGCAAAAATCGCAAAAAGAAAAGCGCATCACACATGTAAACGGATAGCCAGATAAAAATAAAGGATAAAGCTTATATACATAAAGAGTAGGATATCAAAAGATACAAAATATCAAGCTCTAGACTCGACCTGCGAAGCCAAGGCCGGCCGGAGTATAATACATATATATACAACCCAAAATATCCCCAAACAGAAAACCGACAACTTGTTTCTCCAAGTCACCTCTAAGAGGGTCAAACATAAAATATATATAGAGAAAAATCTATATACATATATACATAGCATAAGTACAAAACACAACATCCCAAAATAGAACTTCGCTTGCTTAGGAGATCTGCAGACGCTCAGCGAGATGCCTCTCGACTTGCATCTGAAAAACAACAATATATGTATGAAATGAGAACCGGGGGTTCTCAACATTGTAAAGGTGCCAACATAGGTAATATATAAGGTCTCGAGAAATTCAGAGGTAATCATAGAACTTCGACACTCAGATTTAAACTTAAAGAAGTATATTAAACCAGAAATTCGAGAATCTATTTGTGGATTCTGGTTCTAATCTAACTCTTCACCTTTTGTCAACCCAAACCTTCTAAACACCGATGGAACTATCCTCAGCGTCACTTCCGCCAGCATGAGGAATCTCTCAATTGCAAATACATAAAAGACAAAGAAAGAAAGCACATATAGGATGTAATTACGGCAAGTAGAATAAGTAGCAGATAAGCAAACCAAAATAATGCACACTCAACCAAAACATATAAATTTACATGATATATGCCTGTCCTATGGCTGATGAGTTCATCTGTCGGTTATACAGGCAAACCCGACATGTCTAGTAGTTAACCTGAGCATTGTCTTTCTGTTGTGCAAAAATATCTTAGCACATTGGCTGACCATTAGAGGGAGAATGTCCTGTCACCATTAGAGGAAATAAGTGCCCTGTCATCATACAACCAGAGAGAAATTATAGACATACTCATCATCAATCATCCTGAATCATGTCTCATTCATCATATTCATTCTCAATCATATCTCATTCATCATTTATAACATTTCATCAAGTCCATTATTCACTTCTCAAATCCTCTTTGGTACCAAAACTAGCTCCATCAACACCTTTACCCTTATTCCATAGCCCTAAAACCGAGCTATTAGACTTTAAACAGAGTTTTCAGAGGTTTGAAAAATTAGAGGAATGATTGATAGTACCAAAATTGTGAATTTCCATCAAAACAGTAGTTTCGAAGGTTTACGAGCTTGCTGGGAAGGTCAAACAATAAAAACATAACTTTTGTGTAAAACAGAGCATCGTGCATACGCATCATGCATGCGTGCGCATGCACCACCAACTTTCTTAATGTGTGCGTACGCATCACCAGACGAACTTCCCATGCTTGTACGTACGCATCATAGTGTTCGTACGTATAACTTACAAAATCCACAGGGTGTGCATATGGACGCCCCTCGGGCGTACGCATGAGCTTATCCACATGCTCTGGACCATGCGTGCGCACGATAGCATTTTCTGCAACTTAGCCAAATTCAACTTTTTGAACCTAACTTCCAACCTCCATAACTTTCTCTACCAAAACTCCGATTTCCACAATCTTTAAATCGTTTTAAAACTCTTAAAATTATCTTCGATTTGAAACAAAGTCCACTCAAATTCAAAATGTGAGGCTCAAGTTATGATTCGTCGAAGTTGGTTAAAAATCTGTTTTTACCAAAAGAGTCCAAAACCTCCATTTTCAAAATCCTCAATTTCAAACCAATTGCTTTACAGTTAAAACAGCCCCATAACTCCAAAAATCATATTCACATATTTTCGAAACACCTCTCATCATCTCAACATACAATTTCATTAATACACTGGAAAATTTTTAATCCAACACAATCACACCAAGCTTCATTTACCGTACTTACCCAGACTCACTGGTCTCGGCCTCCAGCCCAAAATTTCTCATACTCGTCGTCATACTCATTATGAATCACAACCTTACTAACCATCATCAAAGCTCATATCACATTATTATCATGAACAAAATTTCAATGAAATTCACATATATACACACATTAATTCCGTTATACACATCATACACCACCATTATATATACATCTTATATATCCATATTACTCATCACATACATAGATACATATAACCCATTAAGTTTAACAATTCAACACATTCAAGGTTATCCTGTAGCATCTAGCCTAAATTTTCACACAAAATTATTAATTAACTATGAGAAACAAAAATCATACCTTAGCTAATTCCTCCCTAAGTCACAAATGCAAAAAATTCTTTTCTCCACAAGCCTCAAGGTCTTCACGTCTACTCAACTAGCTTACATCCACCACAACTTTGTTCCAAATCACCACTTTGACTCTAATTTCATATGATTTCAATCTAATACCACACAATTTCATATATAGCCACAATACCTAGCCTTATAAAAGTCAAATGGATATAAATTTCTCATTTTTTCACGGATGATTTGTACGAAACTCAACAATTTTTCATCACTAGAGTATACCTAAATCATCAAGAATACTAAATCCCTCAACATATAATATCCAAAATCACGAAATTGAAGAGGGTGAAAATTGGGCACAAAATCTCAAATTTCTTACCACTTTGTTCAAATGGTTTCAAAGAGAATTCTGAGATGAACGCGTGGCCACTGACGGTTCGTCAATCGGAGTTCCGGATTAAAAGTTACGTGAAATTGAATTTGAGAAGTGAAATTTGGGTATTTAGGTTTTTGGTTCCTTGAGCTCCTTTCTCTCTTCAACATGTATTTGCTGAATGAATGGGAAAAGTGGAGATTTTATTTAAGTGTGATGTGGTTTTGTTGGTTGGGCTTAGGCCCAATATAGACCCGATTTAACCGGTTTAATTTGTTAGTTCGGTTTTAAATTAAAATATTTAAAATTAATATTAAAATTTGTATTTTAATTATTTTTACTTTCTTAAACTATAAAATTTAATTTTTCTAATTTTTTTTTAATAATAATTAATATATTAATTAATTATTTATTAATTTCTAAGGGTTTACAAGTGGGGTGTCCACCTTGGAGAAGAAGGTCCTTCACAGTTAAAGCAAGGTTGTAGGTTGTGAGAACCTGAGAAAGGGAAGATAGATCATAGAAAAAGAGAGAAGTATTTTGCAGTCCACCTCCACCCTTATAATCTATAAATAGGAAAAGTTTAGAAGGGTTAAGGGACTTCAACCTGAGCACTTCATCATCACACAAAACTTTGCAAAATCCAAGTCACACTGACACCAAGAAAAATTATAAAATATAGAGTAAAGTATCGTTTTTGTCTCCAACGTTTGGGGTAAATCCTATTTGTGTCCCTAACGTTTAAATCGTCCTATTTGTATCTCTAACGTTTGTAAAAGTAATTCAATGTTATCCTGCCGTCAATTACACATCATAAGCGCTTTAGTTTGAGTTTTAAAAATCTCTTCTTGAAGTTAAAATACAAATGTTTGGGATAGAATCGATGATTTACTCCGAAAAATAACCCATCAAATGTTGAAATTAATTCCTACAACATTTACATAATTCACTTTTCTATGGAGATAATTGAATCTAAACACAAATAGTGGGTATAATATTAAAATCGACCACGTCCAAGTGAGACCTAATTGAGAATGAATACATCCAAGTGAGAATAATTGAAAAATATAATCTGATTTGTTAGTATAATTGATAGTAGGATAACATTGAATCACTTTTATAAATGCTAAGGATACAAATAGGATGATTTAAACATTAAGGACTGATAAACTACTATTTTATGACTTATCTTGTGCTCATTGAGTAGTTTTTATCAACTCTTTACCCACTTATTCATACTATTTGTATGGTTTTACATTTGCCTTCCTAATTATGTGCTTTGATTGAAAATATGCTTCTTTGGCCTTAAGTTTTCTATGTTTAATCCTCTCTTATTACCATTAGATGTCTTGATATGTGTGTTAAGTAATTTCAGAGATTACAGGGCAGGAATGACTCAGAGGATAGAAAGGAAGCATGCAAAAGTGGAAGGAATACAAGAAGTTTAAGAAATTGCTAAGCTGTCCAACATGACCTCTTCGCACTCAAACGACTATAACTTTAGCTATAGAGATCCAAACGACGCAGTTTCAATTGCGTTGGAAAGCTAACATTCGAGGCTTTGATTTGATATATAATATGCCATAGTTACCTTGGTTCTAGGTGACGCGAACGCATGCTCTACGCGGATGCATCGCAGTGACGAAAATCAGCGTGGCAGATTTCTTCTCCAGCGATTTCTGAGCTGTTTTCGACCCAGTTTGTGACCCAGAAAATACAGATTAGAGGCTATAAAGTGGAGGAATCCATTCATTCAAAAACATAAGCTCATAATTCATAATTTTAGGTTTTAGATGTAGTTCTTAGAGAGAGAGGTTCTCTCCTCTCTCTTAGGATTAGGATTTAGGATTTCTTTGCTTTCAGGATTGTTTCTTTCTATCAAGTTCAATATTCTTTTTAATTAATTATTTTCTCAATTTAATTTATGAACTTTTCTATGTTACAGATAATTCTCTTAATTAATGTTATTTGAGGTATTTCAGTTTATGATTGCTCTCTTTTATTTATGTTACTGTTACTTCTAATCTGAAGATATTTTTATTCAAGTAAATTTACTTTTTCCCTTTCGGTCTTGGCTAAGAAATCAGTAACTCAGGAGTTATCAAACTCAGCGTGATTGATAATTGTTATTCTTGCTAATTGAATTGAAGTTCAATAATTCCAGTCCTTTCTTAGGAATTGACTAGAACCTGAAGATCAGAATAATTAATCCACTTGATCTTCCCTTGCTTTAGTAAAGGCTAACTAAGTGGGATTAAGACTCAATTCTCATCACCATTGATAAGGATAACTAGGATAGGACTTCTAATTTCTCATACCTTGCCAAAAGTTTATTTTACAGTTATTTATTTATTTTAATTGTCATTTAAAATTACTTGTCCCTTACTTCCAAAACCCCAATTTACAAACTCATAACCAATAATAAGAACATACCTCCCTGCAATTTCTTGAGAAGACGACCCGAGATTTAAATACTTCGGTTATCAATTTATTAAGGAGTTTGTTACTTGTGACAACCAAAACGTTTGTAAGAAAGGATTTTTGTTGGTTTAGAAGCTATACTTGCAACGAGGATTTATCTGCGAATTTCTAGACCACGTAAAAGTTCCTCTGATCTCTTCAAAATGGCAACCTCCCCACACTTAAACATTAGCATGTCCTCATGCTAAGCTCAAGAGAAGCTATAAAGTGGTGAAGAGG
Organism: Arachis hypogaea; assembly: GCF_003086295.3. Lineage (NCBI taxonomy): Eukaryota > Viridiplantae > Streptophyta > Magnoliopsida > Fabales > Fabaceae > Arachis > Arachis hypogaea. The sequence continues at coordinate 112,558,879 of NC_092048.1, forward strand.
AATGGTAGAATGTATGAAATGCAACCTATGAATGCAACTAAATGCAAAATGTTTCTACCTACTTGGTTAAAAGTAAATAAGCTTTTCAAGACAAACATAAATCAGATTTCACTAATTCAAATTATACAATAAAAGACAAGTAAACTTGTAAGAAGATAGCTCATGAAAGTAAGGAACATAGAATTAAGCAATGAACCCTTACTGGTAGTGTATATCACTCTAACTCTCAAATGTCTAGGGTTAATCACTCTACTCTTCTCTAGTCATGCTTTCTAAACTTTGTTCTTCATCTAACCAATCAACAAAAATTTAATGTACCAATACAAACATCATGAGGTCTTTTCAAGGTTGTAATGGGGTTAAGGTAAGGGTGAGGGTATATATATATGGCTAAGTGAGTTATAAATTGAATCTTTAATTAACCTAAACTTTCACCTAACATACATATACTCTATGTAATTCTAATTCATGCCTAGCTACCCAAAATTCCCACTTTTGCATCACATACTCATGTATCAACTTTTCTTTTTAATTTATCACATGTGCATTGATTTTTCATTAACTTGACAAATTTTGTCCCCTTATTTAATTACTTATTTATTGAATTTTTCTTTTAAAATAAACATAACTTATCAATGCACATGGATTTTTAATTTTTCTAGTCTCACATGAGTAGGTACCCAAATTCCCAATATTTTATCAAATTAAAAACATAACACATTCCCTATTAACCTATGTTCCCATAATTTCCCCACACTTAATTGATACACAATCTCTATCTTAAGCTAACCAAATATTCAATTGGGATATTTAATTATTTTTCTGCTTAAGGCTAGTGATGTGGTTATAGAACAGAATAAATGGGGATAAAAAGGCTCAAGGTGGCTAACAAGGGTGATGTAAAAGGTAGGCTTATTTGGGATAAGTGAGCTAATAACAAGTAATGGCCTCAATCATATGCAAGCATGTAAATACACTAAATATTGGACATATAGAATGGAACAAAGCAAAGATTGCATTTATAGAGAAGAAAACACACAAGAATAAAAATTTATGGTTAAATAATGTAACCATGTAAATAAGCTCAAAATCTCACAGGTTGTGTGTTCTTTGGCTCAAAAACTATGTTCCAAATACAACTTTTGATAAGTTTAACAAAAAATTTTGATTTTAAATTAGTGAAATTTTTTTTAAAAATAGGGTCTTAAAAAAAACTTATTATTTCTCAACTAAGCAGTAGCTAAATGCATAAAATCAAACAAACATGCAAATACAATAATGAACAAACAAAGAAAATAAAACAATGGTGTTGAAAAGAAGAAACTAGCTAACCCATGGAGATCGGTATCGACCTCCCCACACTTAAAGATTGCACCGTCCTCGGTGCATACTAAGATGTGCAGGTGGACGGGTTGTTCCAACTGATGCTTTTCTTCAGGGATTGTGCAGATGGACATGTTTGTCTCCCCTTTTAGAAGTTTCTCCCTTTTTCTGTCTTCGGTGGCCAGCCTGAAAGAAGAGAAAAAGAAGAACAGTAACCCAGAAAGAAAGATAAGAAAATAAAGGAAGTATGGGTGGGTTAATGCCAAATGATAAGGGTCTCATTTACATGGAAGCTTCAACATGCAGTGAGAAAACAGTAGAAGCATACGGCATATCAATAGTGCAAGGATTGCAACAATGGGGAAGAGGGTGTGGGTAATGCAAAAATAGTGTAAGTGCATATCAATGCAAAAGGAGTATCAGTATTATAAAAATTAACATTGACTTATGAATAATAATACCCAATTAGCATAAAACAAGTCATGAAGCACCAGAATAATTCAAGAAAAGATGCAACAGTTGAATAAGAAAAATTTTAACACCAATAGAAAAAAATAAAAAATAAAAAATAAAAAATTTAGAAAAGAAAATAAAAGTATGCACAAATTTAAGATGCAATGAATGAAAATATGCAAATAAATTAAATAAAATATAATGAGAGTGCAAAAGGATGAGAAGTTAAAAAGATGAAGAAGAAGAAAGTAAGAAAGGATAAGAAAAATTGGGATTGGGGAAAAAAGATAAGATATTTTTGGCTAATTTAGATAAGCTGTGCGCGGCGCAGGCGACGCGGACGCGTGAGTGACGCAGTCGCGTGGTGCGCGATAAGATCAAGGACACAAATAGGATTTATCCAAAACGTTAGGAACAAAAACGATACTTTACTCTAAAATATAAGTACTTCTGAATGTCTGAAGTCAATTTTTAATTTATTTCGTTTTTTTTTTCTTCAAATATTTTTTTCTTCTCTTCAAACGTTCTATTTTTCTTTCAATTTTTATTTCACTTTTCTATTTATTTAAAGTTTTCATTTATTATATATATATATGTTTTCTTTTATTATAATTCTTTACATTATTTTTCACCATTTTACTAAGTCTTTTTTATATATTTCTTGCAAGTAATCATTCGACACATATATTAAGTAAATTTCAAATTGAGTCCACTCTTTTAAGAAGAGTCCTATTTGTTCTTTAAATTAAAATCTTGATACAATTTAATTCGGCACTATGTCAAAATTACAAAAAATCAAGGAAAACAAATACATATACACTACAAGGTTAGTACATACTTTTACAAGAAAGCAAGAAAAAGAAAGCTAGAAGCAAACAAGCCTGATTATTGAAAGGGTACTGCTGGTCAGGTTGATTCCAAACACAAAAAGTCCTGGCAGTCCACAGGGGCCTTTCTTGTCAACAGCCAAAATAATCTGCAGAGGTATAATCAAGTCCTAATCAAAGTATAATCTCACTCATTTCGTTCATTTATAACTACTCAATTATTCGCAGCCAAAGTTTATCCAAAAGGTAGCCTTGGCCTTCTGATTTGTTATTCTTTATGTTGCGTAATGTTGCGGACCATTATAATTTAGACAATTTTTAAACACGTACACGATGTCTGTTGTTTTCTGTCATTCGTACACATAGATGGCATGATTTTATAATCTGTTGCGTGTATCATACTTTTATTTGTATACTGTATTTATACTCTACTACCTGTAATCAAACTTCTACCGATCGAAGATATTCTAAATTATTGTACCCAGCTTTGGCGTAATTTGGTTCCTTGAACTGGACTTAATTAATTATATACTTAGGTATTGGTAAAACAGGTGACGCGATTCCCGCATTATCATATCATTTTGACGGCTGAATTTGTATCATTTCCACAGAAGATGCATTGTAATATACTAATATTGTATGGTAGTTCAGTAGTTGTAGCAGCTTTGAGCCGTGTACATTAATTGTCTAATATTCTCCTTCCTTTGATTCCTGGTCCTTTTACGTTAATTATCATTAATTCACTATGGCGTATCTATTATTGGACATTTTTATTGTTTAATATGTATGATTAATATGAAATTATTAACATAGTAAAGTCTATTTTTTTGGATTTTTAGTTTATGAAAAGTCACATTAATATTATTTAGTATAATTTTTTAAATATATTTTTTATTTTTCAAAAAATTGTTTAAGAATTTTTGAAGTTCTCTTTTTCAAAAACTATTTTATCATTCTTTTTTATTAAAACAATTTTAAAACGAATATTTTTATAATAAAAATCTAAATATAAAATAATTTATTTATAAATTACTTTTTATATAAATTTTTATGAAAAAAATTTAATTAAATTATTTACTCAAACTGACAGTAAATATTTTGTTTCTTCAGAAAATGGTTTCAGATTCAAATTATAGAAATCGTATTTTTTTTTTTGGGTATAAGTACATATATTAAGAATGATGTTTAAAAAAAAATTAGACACCAAACATATCTCGATCTCATTTATGTATACTAATTGACAGATATAGTCGCCCCTAAATGTGTGTGGATCGCGTAGAGTGCAATGCAATTGGCAAAATTGTACCACGAATGCATTATCCTATGCATATGCATTTCATATTAATAAACGACGTAAGCTCTTGACCAACCACACATTATATATGTACATAAAAAAATAGTATCATACTCAATTACTTTTCCTCGTATTTAATTTCTAAAGAGAATTTGTGAGGTTGATTAAACGTGGAAAGAAAATTGCACTTGTGTAAGGAAGATAACCACATTATAAAATAAATAAATAGAAATTAAAATCTCGTAACAAGCTTTGGAGTCATAACAGAATAGCGACGTTATCGAACAAAAAATTCCAACTTCCAAGTAATATATTAGTAGTAATAAATAATGCGTTACTCCTTTTTTTTTTTTTTTTTTAAAATTTAATAAACTTCCATGAATTTAATCTTAGATCCTTTAAAGTGAATAGATGACAAAGTGATAAAACTGAGAGATTAATCGTCATTAAATTTATAACTTCAAATTCAATTATCTTAATTTAAAAGTAATTAATCCTACATTTTATTACCTTACTACGTCTATCATTTTAAAATAATATTCTTTTGAACAGACATTTTAAAAGAACTTAATTTAACTTCTATGCACCAAAACACGAAATTCCAATCATAGATGGCTGCGGGGCCAATCTTGATAATTGTGGCAGCCATGGACCAATGATATGATGATCCAAAGTCCAAACAACGAAAATGTCTTATCGAAACTAAAGAGTTCACTCAAAAACATGGAAGAGGGAAGATTCCTTAAAAACGACAACGTTTCCATACATTTTGAGAAACCACATAGCTGGACTCAACAAACGAACAATGGGCCAACGCAAAAAAGAGTGTGCGAAGATTGAGATGAGAGAAAGGTGAATTTTGAAGGGATGAGATTATGAGAAGAAAGAAGAGTGGGTTTGGATTTAGAAAGAGAGAGGTGGGAATGAAAAAGTTAGCTTGAGTTGAAAGTTTTCTTCTTCCCTAACAAACTGTTTATTTTACAATTTACCAGTCATTGTCACGTTATTAAATGTCCTTATCTTAATATCATTGACTATTTATATATGTATTATTATTATGTAACATTGTACACACATTACACAATTGCACATGTCTTGCTCCTCTGTCCAACAATTCCCTTTCCCTTTTTATCCGTGTCTGTGTTTCACATATTTCCGCATTCAATCTCTTCTTCATTCTGGTGAGGAATTGCATTTTGATACTCTTGTTCTTCTCCAATATCCAGGTACTATCTTTAACTCTCTCTCTCTCTCCCCCTCTCTCTCTATATGTGTGTGTGTGAGATATATTATTATATTATTATAATTAAAGTGTATAGTGACTCAATTATTGGACACGGGTGTATAGTATAGAAAAACTTTCAAGTATACTGGTATATTAATATTTTAGTGATTTTTAACCATCAACAGTTGAAATTTACACTGGTATACTTGAAAGCTTTCCGTTAGTATAATATGAAGAGAAATTGGCCATGTAGCAAGAGCTATGTATGGCTAAATGCAGCTAGCTAGTTTGCTCACTTTGTACTTATATCAGCATAGATTTGTAAATTCATTGTGAAAAAATGAAAAACCTATTATCACACTATCAGATGATGCGATCTAGAGAATTCACCTTTACTTAATTTCGGAAAACATGGTGAATTAGTTGTAAGATATAAGTAAAAAAGTTCTGATCGCTTTTGTCAAATGTGGTCTCTGAAACTGATTTCAGTTTTGCGCAGGATTTTCCCATTTCCTATAGTTAGGGTGAAGATCACAGATAGATAACAGCTGGAAATAAGTTTTTCTCTTTGGCATGGAGAGAAGACCATCTCCTCTGGTTGACCAAACATGCACGTCGCGAATGTTCGGAATTTTTAATTTTCTTGGAGGTCATTTCAGCAGAAGATTGGTTTTCAGTGGGAGGCATTTGAGTAGAGATAGCACTGGTAAGAGTTATAATTTGCACATAATTTCATTTTTTTAATTTCCTGAAGATGAGGAACTACATGTCTACAATTTTGCTACTCTAAAATCTGGCATTTCTGCTTTTTGTTATCTCAGATGCAGGAAACACAAGCAACAGAAGTAGCTCAAGTGAGCTTAGTGCGGTTGATGAAAAGTACCCTCACATTGGTGTAAGTTCTGATCATACATAAATTTTGAGGATCCAGCAACTAATTTCATGAAAAATGTTAATTTAGCTTTAGAGTTGCATGTTAATTTATAATTATATTACCACTGATGAAAGAGTTCTTCTGACTACAGGTAAATTCCAGAAGAAGAGATTATGGTTGTAAAAGTGTCAGTTGTGTGGAGAATGCTCAGGTGGCGGCAGATCAAGGAAATAAAGTGACAAAGATGACTATTGATCCAAAATTTGTCAATAAAAACTATCTAAGCAAAGAAGGTGCAGAATGTCAACCTGATCAACTCTTGGATGCTTTACAGATATTATACTCAAACAAAGAGCTTTTCCTAAAACTTCTACAAGATCCAAACTCTCTGCTGGTGAAACAGATAAGTGGCTTACAGAGTTCTCAAATGAATAAATATCAAAACAGTAATGGAAGAAAATCTGGAAAGCCAGTTAAATCTTCCTTTGATAGACATGATTCCGGTTCAAATATTGAGCCGGAACTTCCTGAGAAAATAGTGGTTCTGAAACCTACCACAAATAAGGAGAAAAATTCTGCTGCCACTAGATTTGATAGTCCATGGCTGCATTCTCATCGAAGCTTGATTCATAATCCACAAAATGTAAAGTTTTCACATTTTCCACTTGGTCATATAAAGAGGAAGTTGAGATACGTCATGAGAGCAAGGCGAAAAGAACAGAAAACTGATGGAAAGCCTGAAAATGATCCCTGTGATTGCAAGGCCTTGCAAGATGGCAAAATATTAAAAGAATTGAAAAGTGTGGGAAATTCACTTGAGACTTCCCCTTCAATTTTTGAGAAAAGGTTCAAAGATTCTGAATTGTCCATAGGAGAGGAGGTTGCCTCAGTTAGCGAAAGTTGCAATAGGATGACAAATAATGCTTCAGTCAGCCCTTCTGAGCAAAATACACTGGACATGCCTGTTAAAGATAGGAAAAGTCTATCTGTAAGGAGAAAGGAGCATCTTCCTAACTTTGAGTCCATATCAAGCTTGCAAAGGTACTACAATCATGGTTATATCACTGAAGGGATGAGATACTTGGACAACTATCAAATGGACCATAGAACCAAGTTGGGGCTTCAAAAAGAAAGGCAAAATGGTTGTTCCATTAGATTTTTGGGACATAAAAATGCACCAAGAGATACCATTAAGACATTTAGTGATAAGTTGAAGCCTTTTGGTACTGATATTAGAACCCAAGAGAGTCTTCCTGGAGGCGATCTACATGCACAGTCTGATAATCCTAGAGGTATGCTAAAACTTTTTATTTGAACCTTATTGGCAAATTAGACATTGATGAATACTTGTCTAATCTATATATATATATGCTTTGAGAAGCTTATAAAATCTTGTTTTGATCCATTTAAGAGAGAAATTAAGATGTGTTCTTCTGAATCAGATGATGGATATAATGACAGTCCAACTTTCAACTTGGATAAAAGTAATTCAACCGGAGAAATTGAGCATTTTCAAGTAAGTTTCTTCTTACGTCTTTGACAATCTCATTGAAACGACATAGAGATGCTAAGTTCTATCTTCTTACATCTATCAATTATTCACATCTTTTGTTTTTCATCCTTAATATGAATAATGAAGTTCGATGTTTATTAGGATTCACATCCAGAGATCCAAATTCTGTCCTTTCCACCCAAAGTTGTTTCATCAAGCCCATTTTCCACTGAAAGAATAGAAGAAAGGACTGAATTTGTTGTTGAGCATTCCACATTACAACCAGGTATTTTTATTTATTTATTTATTTATTTGTCGAGAGATATATTCAACTCTACTTTCTTGTTCTCTCTGTTATCAAAGCCAGTTCATGATTTAGGAATTATTGCAGATGAATATCTGGTACAAGCAGTGTACGAACAAATCGAAGATATCCATTTTGCAGAACTTGTAAGATCCTCCTTAAATGGAACAAACAATCTAGCCTCCTCCAAGGACATGTTGGACTGCTCAAGGGAAATTGTTAAGGTTTTCAGCTTGAAATGGGATGAACTCGTGATGAAGTGCGAATCAGCCGATATGCACGATCCATCCACATTTGATGAACTGAAAGGATCGATCGGTCAACTTTCTTGCAATGCAATCTTGCTTGACTGTGTCATGCAAGCATTCATGGAAGTATATCAGAATTGTGGTTTCCCATTTAACATTGCAAGGAAAAATCCACACTTCCAAGCATATGTTGCAAAGAAAATTCTTGCTCAAGAGATTGCTGAAGTGATTAAATTGCATTTTGTGCCTCATCCATCACAAATAACATTAGACCAGCTGGTTGGAAAGGACTTAGAAAGAAGTGAATCTTGGCTAAATATCCAAGTTGATATAGAACATATTGTGAAAGAAGTGGAGGAAGATGTGCTTGAAGATTTGGTATTGGAAATGGTATCTGAGATGGACATCAGAGACTTGAAAACTTTGCATGAACATCAAACAAAGCATAGAGGAAAATAATGTTTTAGTTTTTTTGGAATAAATCATACATGTGGTGAGTTGCGCATCCTGAGATAGTGAGATATAACTAAACTTGTATAGTATAAAGGACGTTATACCCAATCTTTGCATCATTAGATTTATTCTCGAATTTTATGATTGTACTCTTGTCTAGAAAAATATCTTGAGTCTCAGATGCAATTTAATATATTATATATGAAATTTTTTAGGATAAAATAGAATGTAGATAATCTATTTCAATATCTTATTTTGTATTACTTTTATGTATTTATTTGCGTTTCCAAAATAACACTAGACTTGAAGTTCCGAAAAAGAAAACGAAGTTATAGAAAGTTTATGAAATTCTCAGCTAAAAAAGAAAGACTTCAACCAAACCCAATTGATAATTTAATCATTACGTTTCAAATAAATTAAGTGCTTATATTTAGTTTGTAGTACTTGGTTCATCTTCTAAACATGAGAATGGACCAATGATAATGATAACTGATAGTCTGATACTTGAGATTGATGAAAAGCATACAATTTTCAGCAAAGTAAACGAAAAAAGCACACCTTCACCTTAAAAATAACCACTTAAATGAAGACATTGCTTCTGTCTTCCGCTGAAGTCCCTCCTCTGATTCTAGCAAGTGTCGAAATCAAATGCTTTAGTTAAAGGAGGATTTGCTTCTAAATTTGGGTTTGGTTTTAATTGTATTGAACCTTGTTGAATTAAACCGTTGGTTCAAATTATATGGTCAAAATTTAAAAATATCAATATAATTTTAGATTAATATTTATGCCAATAAATTTACTTGATCTTTTTTTTTTCCTTCAATAATAGAAATAGAGAAACGAAAGAATCAGTTATAGTTTATATATCTAAATAGAAATAAATTATACTAAAATAAATCATATTAAAAAATATGAATTAATTAAATAGTTAATTTAAATTTAAAAAGTTAGACAATTATTTATGTTTATAATTAAATTAAATACTTACTAAGTGTTAATAATTACAATTTCATTAGTTATTGAAATATTGTTGTTATAATAAAAATTAGAAATCTAATTTAAAGTTAAGGATGCTATTTCAATTTTAATTTACGTGTTAAGTATAGTTTTATTTTATTTAAGATAAATTATTATTTCATTTAAAGTACACTATTTTAATTATAATTAACTGTACAATAGTAATCTGAACTAAATTTAAAACATGAATTGATAGAAAACATATTATTTAACTTATAATTAATTATAAATTAATGATTTTAATTTAATTTAGAGTATGATTTGATTTAAAATTTTTATTTATATATGTAAATAAATAATAATTAGTGATATGATCAAATAAAAATTTAAGCATAATTTAATTTGAAGTTCATAATCATAACAAGGAAAAACTACCAAAAGTACCCATGAAGTTTACGAACGCTGATAAAAGTATCCATAAACTAAGGAAATTAACGCTGTACCTATGAAAGATGGGTTTCGTATGACAAAAGTATTCAAATCCTATTTTTTTGTTGATTTTTTAATAAAATTCCTAAACTACCCCACCCTAACCCCATTCTACCGTCACTCCATCTCTTCTCTTCTTCCTCTCTCCTCACTTATCCCTCAAAAACCCTCATAGAGTCACAGAAACTCTCCTCCTACCTCCTCATTGCCGTCCGCCACCCACCTACTCCATTACCGCCAATCTCTTCCCCTCTCACTGCTTCTCCCTCTCACTATTAAGGTGACTACAACACCTCCATCGCACACCTGTGACCTAACCTGAAGAGAATGCTGCCGTGGCGCGCCTGTTACAGCCGAGGAGAACGTCGTCGTGGCGTGTCTGACCCAACCGAAGAGAACACCGTTGTCGCACATCTGAGAAGAGAGAGGGGTCGTGGTACTCTTGCATGCAGAAAGTGGGTTCGGTAAAGAGAAATCAGAGAAGAAAGGGAGGCGGCACTGTGGATGGAGGTTCTGCCATTGACGATGTTACAGTCGGCCGGTGAAGAAAAAGGTATTTTTTTAAAACATTTTTATTTTATTTTTCTTCTCTTTCAGAAATTGATTTAGTTACTACTAAAATGATACTGTTCTATTTTTTTTTAATCTGCTTCTATTTTTTTATGAAGGCTAAGATTGATTTATAGAAGATTCAGTTGATGGCTACTTCTACTTCTTATTTTTGCTGAAATAAATTTCAAATTTAATAAATGGATTTGTTAATTTTTTATGGTTGATGGCTTTTTCTATTTCTAATTTTGCTAAAGTAAATTGAAATTGGATGAATGGATTTGAAAATTTTTATGTTTTGAGTATTTTTTGGTGTTTGATTAATTTAGTTTATGTATGGATTATAAACTTATGAGTGAATCGGTTGAGGTCCAATCTTCTACCACCACCACCATTACCATTGATTTTGGTCTGGTTTGTTGTAGGAGTAGTTTTGGACTCTATGGCAAGAGTTGGTACAAATTGAGTTATGAAAAGTTGAAAAAGTGAGTTGAGGTTGAGTGTAGGGTAGTTTAGGAATTTTATTAAAAAATCAACAAAAAATTAAGATTTGGATACTTTTGTCATACGGAACCCATCTTTCATGGGTACAGCGTTAATTTCCTTAGTTTATGGGTACTTTTGTCAGCGTTCGTAAAATTCATGGGTACTTTTGGTAGTTTTTCCATCATAACAAACTAAAGTCTTAATTAGTTCTTAATATCAAATTCAGAGTATGATTTGATGTAATCATCTAGGCGCATTTGGTTTGGTTTTAAAAATAAGACAAGATAAGACATTAAAAACAAAACACAAATGATCGAAATACAAAAATTAGTATCTTTGTATTTTGTTTGGTGACAAAATGAATATAAGATAGAACAAATACTAAAAAGTCTAATTTCATTTATTTTTTCGTATAAAATTTAGAATAAAAAAATAAAATAATAAAAAATATGATTATAAAAATTTAAGAGTGATAATAAAAGGAAAAATTAAAAAAAAAATAAATTGTATCTCCGATTAATGTTTCTATGTTATTCCTGTTAAAAAAAATACAAAATACATTAATTTAGTGTCTCAGAATACAATATCTTTATCCATAATTCGTCTGTCAAATACAATTTTATACGCTGTATCAATGTCTCAGTGTCTTGTTTTCAAAATCAAACGCAGCCGTAAAGTACTCTTTTGCACTTCCAACTAAGTGTGAATTAGTAATTTCCATCGAAGCTAAAGCATTACTACATATCTCTTGCACTCAAAATTAAGCATTAATTTATTCTTGAGATCCAATATAGACCATAATTTATTGTAAAGTTCACTATTAAATCTCTAATTAAATGTGAATTAGCGATTTAAATTAAATTTAGAGCACCACTTTATGTAAATTAATGATTAAGATAAAATTTAAAAATAATTTTGATATAAACTATAATCTCACATCTCTCACACATCTAATTAAGCATCAATAAGTAATTTGAATTAAATATAGAGTTTTGCTTTATGTATGATTATTTCTAAACCTAAAATTAAAAGTTAATTTGTTATTGAGATGATATTTAAAATATTATTTAATGTGAATTAACTATTATTTTTTTAATTAAGTGTTAATATCAAGTTTAGAATATTATTTTATAACAAGTTTACTCTTGCATCCAAAAATTAGCATCAACTGATTTTTGATGAGATTAAATTTTGAACATTTATATTGTGTTTTGATAATACAATATAAATGAGAGAGAGAGAAAGATTCTTAAAATTTGATTTCTACATCATTTAAATTGATTTTGTTGTGAAATTAAATGAAACGAACTATTTTTACAAAAAAATAATTGTGACAATTAATTAAAGAGAGATATGCAACGTTAGTGAGAGTGTTATTGTCATGGTCCGGACCCAGCGCGCTTGGTGCGGTAATTTATAACCACATTTACTAACCGGCAAGTGCACCGGGTCGTACCAAGTAATATCTTACGTGAGTAAGGGTCGATTCCACGAGGATTGATGGATTAAGCAAAACAATAGCGTTTGATAGGATTAGTTAGACAGACAGAAAATAGTGTTGAGATACAATATAAAAGACATTAAACAATATCAAAAATATTAAAGAAAGGCAAGTAATTAAGATGAGAATAATATATGGAGAAGATAGTTAAGGTTTTAGAGTTATCTATTTTTCCGGATTAACTTTTCTTACTAACTAATTTAATTATGCAGGATTTAATTTATGGCAAACTGTATGTGACTAGACCCTAATTCCTTAGACCTTCCTAGTCTCCCCTAAAATTCATTAACTGCCAATTCCTTGGTCAATTAATTCCAATTAGAGGGTGATAATCAATTTCTAGTTTATATGCCACAAAAATTCTAATTATCCAAGAGGTAAAATGATTATATGTCACATATCCTATTAAATTCAGATAATTAAAATTTAGGAGAAATAGTTTTCAAGCTGTTGTTCAGGTAAAGAGCTTTTCCAAGTTTTATAAGAACTCAAATAGAAAGAGGGTCATACTTTCGTTCCACCCAAATTCATAAAATAAAGAGCGAAAACAATTCTTAAATTATAAATCCACACATAAATTAAAATAGTAAAAGCAATAAAATTAATCCATAGAAATAGACAGAGTTCCTAACCTTAACAGTGGAGGTTTAGTTGCTCATGGAAAAGAGAAAATAAGGATTCAGGTAAAAATGTACAGAGTTTCAATCTGATGGCATCAGATCCCTTTTTATAACTAATCCTAATAAATTTAAAATCTAATATTTAAAATTAAACTTAAAATAATATCTTTTCTTAATTTAAGATTTGAATTTAAATTTGAATTAATTAACAGATCTTCAGTTGATGGGTGGGGACCACTTGTTCTGTCTATTCTGCAGCTTCTAATCTGTGTTTTCTGAGTTGAAAATTGAGTTAAAACAGCCCAGAAATCGCCCCCAGCGTTTTTCTGCATTTTCTTCACGTGGCACATGTGATGCGTCCGCGTCGTCTACGCGTTCGCGTCATTTGTGCAGATTCCAGTCCATGTGTTCGTGTCAGGCACGCGTTCGCGTCATTGCGATTTCCTCCATTCCGCGCGGTCGCGTGAGCCATGCGTCTGTGTCGGTTTTCGCTGGTCATCTCCTTGGCTTCTTCTCTTTCTCTGCAGAAACTCCATCAAATTCCGCCAAATGCTACCTAAAATAAACAGTATTGTACAAAACTCAAAATAGCATCCATAGTGGCTAAAATATAATTAATTCTTAATTAAATTCAATAATTTAGATGCAAATTCACTAGGAAAAGATAGACAAGATGCTCACGCATCACAACACCAAACTTAAACTGTTGCTTGTCCTCAAGCAACCAACACTAATATAAGCTTAGGATGTGAATTTGCATGAGAATGAGAGTTCGATTAAGCTCATGTCTCTTCTTATAGTGGGGTTTACAACTGCAATCCTGAATAGTTTTGGCATCTCATTTTATCCTTTGAAGTTCAGAATGATTGGCATCCATAGGAACTCAGAATTCAGATAGTGTTATTGACTCTCCTAGTTCAGTATGTTGATTCTTGAACACAGCTACTTTATGAGTCTTGGCTGTGACCTTAAGCATTTTGTTTTCCAGTATTACCACCGGATACATAAATGCCACAGACACATAACTGAGTGAACCTTTTCAGATTGTGACTCAGCTTTGCTAGAGTCCCCAGTTAGAGGTGCCCAGAGTTTTTAAGCACACTCTTTTTGCTTTGGACCACGACTTTAACCACTCAGTCTCAAGCTTTTCACTTGACACCTTCACGCCACAAGCACATGGTTAGGGACAGCTTGATTTAGCCGCTTAGGCCAGGATTTTATTCCTTAGGGCCCTCCTATCTATTAATGCTCAAAGTATTGGATCCTTTTTTACCCTTTGCCTTTTAGTTTAAAGGGTTATTGGCTTTTTCTGCTTGCTTTTTCTTTTTCTTGTTTATTTCTTTATTTTTTTAAATTTTTTTTCGCAAGTCTCGTGTTTTTCACTGCTTTTTCTTGCTTCAAGAATCAATTTTATGATTTTTCAGATTATCAATAACATTTTTCTTTTTCATCATTCTTTCAAGAGCCAATAATTTTAACATTCATAAACTTCACTATCAAAAAAATTATGCACTGTTCATGTCATGTATTCAGAATCACATAAAATACCACCACATTTAAGACTATTATTCAATATAGACCCACTTTCTCATGCAATATATCACTCCTGTATTTTTTATTTGAAATTAAGCTTAGTGAGTAATACATGAGACATTTTTTTTTTCAGAATTAAAGCAATAGGGAGAACTAAACTAGTCCTAGGATTCTAACTAATAAAGGATCATGCAACAAACAAAGAAAAATAGCAGAAAACTGGAACATAACATAGACAAAGAGGAAAGGAAAAAAAATGAAAGAAACTCAACCACCTTAGTTATCCTAGCAGTCGTTTATTCTTCAGGTTGTGCTCCTCAGTGAAGATGATTTGCCTCCCTTTTGGTGCCATAGGAATAAACAAAAACCTTATAAGCGAAGGGTCAACACCAAACTTAAAGGTTTGCTTGTCCTCAAGCAAAGAAGAACTGAAAATAGAAGAGACAAATGTTAAAATGAAAGAAAAAAAATAAAAGAATAAGAGAATAAGAGAGAATTAGGATTGGGAGAGAGAGAGAAGAAAACTGGGCAGCGCAAGCGACGCGTTCGCGTCAATAACGCGATCGCGTATGTCGCGCATTCTTCATAATGACGCGATGGCGTCAGGCACGCGTTCGCGTGGATGGCTGATGAGCGGATAATTTATACGCTTTTTGGCATTGTTTTTAGTATGTTTTTAGTAGGATCTAGTTACTTTTAGGGATGTTTTCATTAGTTTTTATGTTAAATTCACATTTCTGGACTTTACTATGAGTTTGTGTGTTTTTCTGTGATTTCAGGTATTTTCTGGCTGAAATTGAGGGACTTGAGCAAAAATCAGATTCAGAGGTTGAAGAAGGACTGCTGATGCTGTTGGATTCTGACCTCTCTGCACTCAAAATGAATTTTCCAGAGCTACAAAACTCAAAATGGCGCGCTTCCAATTGCGTTGGAAAGTAGACATCCAGGGCTTTCCATAAATATATAATAGTCCATTCTTTGCCCAAGTTTAGACGACACAAACTGGCGTTCAACGCCAGCTCTCTGCCCAATTCTGGCGTCCAGCGCCAGAAACAAGCTGCAAAGTGGAGTTCAACGCCCAAACTGGCACAAAAGCTGGCGTTCAACTCCAAGAAGGACCTCTACACGTGCAACATTCAAGCTCAGCCCAAGCACACACCAAGTGGGCCCCGGAAGTGGATTTATGCATCAATTACTTACTTCTGTAAACCCTAGTAGCTAGTTTATTATAAATAGGACCTTTCACTATTGTATTAGACATCCTGGATCTTTGGATTATCTTTTGATCTATTGATCACGTTTGGGGGCTGGCCATTCGGCCATGCCTGGACCTTCATCACTTATGTATTTTCAACGGTAGAGTTTCTGCACTCCATAGATTAAGGTGTGGAGCTCTGCTATTCCTCAAAGATTAATGCAAAGTACTACTGTTTTCTATTCAATTTATCTTATTTCACTTCTAAGATATTCATTCGCATTTCAACCTGAATGTGATGAATGTGACAATCATCATCATTCCCTATGAACGCGTGTCTGACAACCACTTCCGTTCTACATTAGATTGAATGAGTATCTCTTAGATCTCTTAATCAGAATCTTCGTGGCATAAGCTAGATTGATGGCGGCATTCATGAGAGTCCGAAAAGTCTAAACCTTGTCCATGGTATTTCGAGTAGGACTCTGGGATTGAATGACTATGACGAACTCCAAACTCGCGAGTGCTGGGCGTAGTGACAGACGCAAAAGGATAGTAAATTCTATTCCAGTATGATTGAGAACCTCCAAGATGATTAGCCATGCAGTGACAGCGCATCGGACCATTTTCACAGAGAGGAATAGGATGCAACCAAAGACAAGGGTGATGCCTCCAGACGATTAGCCGTGCTGTGACAGAGCATTTGGACCATTTTTCCGAGAGGATTGAAAGTAGCCATTGGTACCGGTGACATCCTTACATAAAGCCAGCCATAGAAAGGAGTAAGACGGATTGGATGAAGACAGCAGGAAAGCAGAGGTTCAGAGGAACGAATGCATCTCCATATGCTTATCTGAAATTCTCACCAATGATTTACATAAGTATTTCTATCCTTATTTTAGTATTAATTTCGAAAACCCCATTACTATTTTATATCTGCCTGACTGAGATTTACAAGGTGACCATAGCTTGCTTCATACCAACAATCTCCGTGGGATCGACCCTTACTCACGTAAGGTATTACTTGGACGACCCAGTGCACTTGCTGGTTAGTTATGCGAAGTTGTGAAGATATGTTTAGACCATGGTTCTGTGCATCCGTTTTTGGTGCCATCGCCAGGGAATCAATTTCGAACAATAATTCACAACCTGAGTAACAATTTCGCATACCAAGTTTTTGGCGCCGTTGCCGGGGATTGTTCGAGTTTGGACAACTAACGGTTCATCTTGTTGCTCAGATTAGGTAAATTTTCTTTTTGTTTTATCTTCAAAAATTTTTCAAAAATCTTTCAAAAATTTCTCCTTTGTTTTCGAAAAAAAAAATAAATATAAAAATATTTTCAAAAATATATTTTTCTTCAGAATTTTTAAGAATGAATTCTAGTGTTTCATAAAGCATGTTGAAGCCTGGCTGGCTGTAAAGCCACGACTGTAGGGCATGTTAGGCGTGTCATGTCTGAGTTACATACTAAAGCTTGGCTGGCTATTAAGCCATGCCTGACCCTTTGATTGGAGCTTTAGATTAAGAGCATAAGATTCCTGGAATTCATATTAAAAATTTTGGAAGCCTTATTTTTGTTTTTCAAATAATTTTCGAAAAAATACAAAAAAATTAGAAAATCATAAAAATCAAAAATATTTTTTGTGTTTCTTGTTTGAGTCTTGAGTCATGTTATAAGTTTGGTGTCAATTGCATATTCATCTTGTATTTTTCGAAAATTCATGCATTCATAGTGTTCTTCATGATCTTCAAGTTGTTCTTGGCAAGTCTTCTTGTTTGATCTTGATGTTTTCTTGTTTTGTGTTGTATGGTATTTTTCATATGCATTCTTGAATTCTTAGTGCCTAAGCATCAAAGAATTCTAGGTTTGGTGTCTTGCATGCTTTCTTTGCATTAAAAATTTTTCAAAAATATGTTCTTGATGTTCATCATGATCTTCATAGTGTTCTTGGTGTTCATCTTGACATTCATAGCATTCTTGCAAGCATTCATTGTTTTGATCCATAACTTTCATGTATCGCATCATTTTTCTTGTTTTTCTCTCTCATCATAAAAAATTCAAAAATAAAAAAAATATCTTTCCCTTTTTCTCTTTTAAAATTTCGAAAATTAGATTTGACTTTTTCAAAAATTTTTAAAAAAAATCTAGTTGTTTTTATGAGTCAAATCAAATTTTCAATTTAAAAATCTCATCTTTCTCAAAATCTTTTTCAAAAATCAAATCTTTCTTTTTTTCAATTTTTTAGTTATTTTTAAAAATTTCAAAAATATTTTTCAAAAATCTTTTTCTTAATTTTACACATAATTTTCGAAAATAACATCATCAATTAATGTTTTGATTCAAAAATTTTAAAGTTTGTTACTTGCTTGTTAAGAAAGATTCAAACTTTAAGTTCTAGAATCATATCTTGTGATTTCTTGTGAATCAAGTCATTAATTGAGGTTTTAAAAATCAAATCTTTTTCAAAAACTAATTTCTATCATATCTTTTCAAAAATATCTTCTTATCTTACCTTTTTCAAAAAAGTTATTGCAAAATATCTTTTCTAATTTCCTAACTTCTTATCTTTTCAAAATTTGTTTCAACTAACTAACTAACTTTTTATTTGTTTCTTACCTTTTTCAAAACTACCTAACTAACTCTCTCTCTCTAATTTTCAAAAATATCTTTCCTCTTTTTCAAAATTTCTTTTTAATTAACTAATTATTTCAATTTTTTATTTTAATTTTCGAAAACCACTAACCTTTTTCAAAAACTATTTTCGAAAATCACTAACCCTTTTTCAAAAATAATTTTCGAAAATCCTCTCCCTCTCTCATCTTATTCTATTTATTTATTCATCTACTAACATCTCTTCCTTACATCACTCACCAAATTCGAACCCTCTCTTCTATCTGTGTTCGAATTTTTTTTTTCTTCTTTCCTTCTTCTACTAACAATAAGGAACCTCTTTACTGTGACATAGAGGATTCCTCTTCTTTTCTTTTTCTCTTCTCTTTCTTATGAGCAGGGACAAAGAAAAAGGCATTCTTGTTGAAGCTAATCCAGAACCTGAAAGGACTCTGAAGAGGAAACTAAGAGAAGCTAAATTACAACAATCCAGAGACAACCTTATTGAAAATTTCGAACAAGTAAAGGAGATGGCAGCCGAACCCAACAACAATGCAAGGAGAATGCTTGGTGACTTTACTGCACCTAATTCCAATTTACATGGAAGAAGCATCTCCATTCCTACCATTGGAGCAAATAATTTTGAGCTGAAACCTCAGCTAGTTTCTTTGATGCAGCAGAACTGCAAGTTTCATGGACTTCCATCTGAAGATCCTTTTCAGTTCTTAACTGAATTCTTGCAGATCTGTGATACTGTTAAGACTAATGGAGTTAATCCTGAAGTCTACAGGCTCATGCTTTTCCCTTTTGCTGTAAGAGACAGAGCTAGAATATGGTTGGACTCTCAACCCAAAGACAGCCTGAACTCTTGGGATAAGCTGGTCACAGCTTTCTTAGCCAAGTTCTTTCCTCCTCAAAAGCTGAGCAAGCTTAGAGCGGATGTTCAAACCTTCAGACAGAAAGAAGGTGAATCCCTCTATGAAGCTTGGGAAAGATACAAGCAGCTGACCAAAAAGTGTCCTTCTGACATGCTTTCAGAATGGACCATCCTGGATATATTCTATGATGGTTTATCTGAATTATCAAAGATGTCATTGGATATTTCTGCAGGTGGATCCATTCACCTAAAGAAAACGCCTGCAGAAGCTCAAGAACTCATTGACATGGTTGCTAATAACTAGTTTATGTACACTTCTGAGAGGAATCCTGTGAGTAATGGGACGCCTATGAAGAAGGGAGTTCTTGAAATTGATACTCTGAATGCCATATTGGCTCAGAACAAAATATTGACTCAGCAAGTCAATATGATTTCTCAGAGTCTGAATGGAATGCAAGCTGCATCCAACAGTACTCAAGAGGCTTCTTATGAAGAAGAAGCTTATGATCCTGAGAACCCTGCAATAGCAGAGGTAAATTACATGGGTGAACCATATGGAAACACCTATAATCCATCATGGAGAAATCATCCAAATCTCTCATGGAAGGATCAAAGGCCTCAACAAGGCTTTAATAATGGTGGAAGAAACAGGTTTAACAATAATAAACCTTTTCCATCATCCACTCAGCAACAGACAGAGAATTCTGAGCAGAATCCATCTAGCTTAGCAAATTTAGTCTCTGATCTATCCAAGGCCACTGTAAGTTTCATGAATGAAACAAGGTCTTCCATTAGAAATTTGGAAGCACAAGTGGGCCAGCTGAGTAAAAGGATCACTGAAATCCCTCCTAGTACCCTCCCAAGCAATACAGAAGAGAATCCAAAAGGAGAGTGCAAGGCCATTGACATAAGCACCATGGCCGAACCTGTAAGGGAAGGAGAGGACGTGAATCCCAAGGAGGAAGATCCCCTGGGACGTCTAGTGATCAATAAGGAGCTCCCCTCTGAGGAACCTAAGGAATCTGAGACTCATCTAGAGACCATAGAGATTCCATTGAACCTCCTTATGCCATTCATGAGCTCTGATGAGTATTCCTCTTCTGAAGAGAATGAGGATGTTACTGAAGAGCAAACTGCCAAGTTCCTTGGTGCAATCATGAAGCTAAATGCCAAATTATTTGGTATTGAAACTTGGGAAGATGAACCTCCCTTGTTCACCAATGAACTAAGTGATTTAGATCAACTGACATTGCCTCAAAAGAGACAGGATCCTGGAAAGTTCATAATACCTTGTACCATAGGCACCATGATCTTTAAGGCTCTGTGTGACCTTGGTTCAGGAATAAACCGCATGCCCCTCTCTGTAATAGAGAAACTGGGAATCTATGGGGTGCAAGCTGCTAAAATCTCATTAGAGATGGCAGATAATTCAAGAAAACAAGCTTATGGACAAGTAGAGGACGTGTTAGTAAAGGTTGAAGGCCTTTACATCCCTACAGATTTCATAGTCCTAGATACTGGGAAGGATGAGGATGAATCCATCATCCTAGGAAGACCTTTCCTGGCAACAGCAAGAGCTGTGATTAATGTGGACAGAGGAAAATTGATCCTTCAAATAAATGAGGACAACCTTGTGTTTACAACTCAAAGATCTCTCTCTGCATCCATGGAGAGGAAGCAGAAAAAGCTTCTCTCAAAGCAGAGTCAACCAAAGCTCCCATAGTCAAACTCTAAGTTTGGTGTTGGAAGGCCACAACCAAACTCTAAGTTTGGTGTTGAACTCCCATATCCAAACTCTAAGTTTGGTGTTGGAGAGTCTCAACAAAGCTCTGCACATCTATGAGGCTCCATGAGAGCCCACTGTCAAGCTATTGACATTAAAGAAGCGCTTGTTGGGAGGCAACCCAATTTTTATCTAATTTCTATTTTTATTGTTTTTCATCTTTTATTAGGTTCATGATCATGTGGAGTCACAAAATAAATATAAAAATTGAAAATGGAATCAAAAACAGCAGAAGAAAAATCACACCCTGGAGGAAGGCCTTACTGGCGTTTAAACGCCAGTAAGAAGCATGTTTTGGGCGTTCAACGCTAGAACAGAGCATGGTTCTGGTGCTGAACGCCAGAAATGGGCAGCATCTGGGCGTTTGAACGCCAGAAATGCACCCTGGAGAAGAGCTGGCGCTGAACGCCCAGAACAAGCATGGTTCTGGCGTTCAACTCCAGAAATGGGCTACAAATGGGCGTTCAACGCCCAGAACAAGCACCAATCTGGCGCTGAACGCCCAGAGTTGTGTGCAAGGGCATTTTGCATGCCTAATTTGGTGCAAGATTGTAAATCCTTGAACACCTCAGGATCTGTGGACCCCACAGGATCACCTCAGGATCTGTGGACCCCACAGGATCCCCACCTACCTCCACTCACTTCTTCTCACCCCTCTTTCACACAATCCCATAAACACTCTTCCCCAAAACCCTTCACCAATCACCTCAATCTCTCTTCCCCATCACCTCTTAACCACTCACATCCATCCACTCTTCCCCATAAACCTACCTCATAAACTCCACCTACCTTCAAAATTCAAAATCAATTTCCCACCCAAACCCACCCTAAATGGCCGAACCTTTACCCCCCTCCCTTCCCTATATAAAGCCTTCCATTCTTCCTCATTTTCACACAACACAACCCTCTCTTCTCTTCTTGGCCAAAACACACCTCCCCCCTCTTCTCCATTTTTTCTTCTTCTTCTTCTTCTTCTTCTTCTTCTTCTTCTTCTTCATCTTTTCTTTCTTCTCTTGCTCGAGGGCGAGCAAAATTCTAAGTTTGGTGTGGTAAAAGCATAAGCTTTTTGTTTTTCCATTACCATTGATGGCACCTAAGACCGGAGAATCCTCTAGAAAAGGGAAAGGGAAGACAAAAGCTTCCACCTCCGAGTCATGGGAGATGGAAAGGTTCATCTCCAAAGCCCATCAAGACCACTTCTATGATGTTGTGGCCAAGAAGAAGGTGATCCTCGAGGTCCCTTTCAAACTCAAGAGAAATGAGTATCCGGAGATCCGACATGAAATCCAAAGAAGAGGTTGGGAAGTTCTAACAAACCCCATCCAACAAGTCGGCATCCTAATGGTTCAAGAGTTCTATGCTAATGCATGGATCACTAGGAACCATGATCAAAGTAAGAACCCGAACCCAAAGAATTATATCACCATGGTTCGGGGGAAATACTTAGATTTTAGTCCGGAAAATGTGAGGTTGGCGTTCAACTTGCCAAACATGGAAGAGAACGCACGCCCCTACACAAGAAGAGTCAACTTTGATCAAAGGTTGGACCAAGTCCTCATGGACATATGTGTAGAAGGAGCTCAATGGAAGATTGACTCAAAAGGCAAACCGGTTCAACTAAGAAGACTGGACCTTAAGCCTGTAGCTAGAGGATGGTTGGAGTTCATTCAATGCTCAATCATTCCCACTAGCAACCGGTCTGAAGTTACTATAGACCGGGCCATCATGTTCCATAGCATCATGATTAGAGAAGAGGTGGAAGTTCATGAGATTATACCTCAAGAACTCTACAAGGTGGCTGACAAGTCCTCCACTATGGCAAGGTTAGCCTTTCCTCACCTCATTTGCCACCTATGCAATTTGGCTAGGATTGACATAGAGGGAGATATCCTCATTAAAGAGGACAAGCCCATCACTAAGAAAAAGATAGAGCAAGCAAGATAGCCCATTCATGGAGCTCAAGAGGAACAGGAAGCTCATCACCATGAGATCCCGGAGATGCCTCAAATGCATTTTCCTCCACAAAACTATTGGGAGCAAATCAACACCTCCCTAGAAGAATTAAGTTCCAACATGGGACAATTAAGGGTGGGACATCAAGAGCACTCCATCATCCTTCATGAAATTAGAGAAGATCAAAAAGCAATGAGGGAGGAGCAACAAAGACAAGGAAGAGACATAGAAGAGCTCAAGGACATCATTGGTTCCTCAAGAAGGAAACGCCACCATCACTAAGGTGGATTCATTCCTTGTTCTTATTTCTTTTGTTTTTCGTTTTCTATGTTATGTGCTTATCTATGTTTGTGTCTCCATTACATGATCATTAGTAGTTAGTAACTATGTCTTGAAGTTATGAATGTCCTATGAATCCATCACCTCTCTTAAATGAAAAATGTTTTAATTCAAAAGAACAAGAAGTACATGAGTTTTGAATTTATCCTTGAATTTAGCTTAATTATATTGATGTGATGACTAGGAGACATGTTATTTGATAATCTGAAAAATCATAAAAATGATTCTTGAAGCAAGAAAAAGCAGCAAAGAACAAAGCTTGCAGAAAAAAATAGGCGAAAAAAATAGAAAGAAAAAGCAAGCAGAAAAAGCCAAAAGCTCTTAAAACCAAGAGGCAAGAGCAAAAAGCCAATAACCCTTAAAACCAAAAGGCAAGGGCAAATAAAAAGGATCCCAAGGCTTTGAGCATCAGTGGATAGGAGGGCCTAAAGGAATAAAATCCTGGTCTAAGCGGCTAAACCGAGCTGTCCCTAACCATGTGCTTGTGGCGTGAAGGTGTCAAGTGAAAACTTGAGACTGAGCGGTTAAAGTCAAGGTCCAAAGCAAAAAAACAAAAGAGTGTGCTTAAGAACCCTGGACACCTCTAATTGGGGACTTTAGCAAAGTTGAGTCACAATCTGAAAAGGTTCACCCAATTATGTGTCTGTGGCATTTATGTATCCGGTGGTAATACTGGAAAACAAAGTGCTTAGGGCCACAGCCAAGACTCATAAAACAAGCTGTGTTCAAGAATCATCATACTGAACTAGGAGAGTCAATAACACTATCTGAACTCTGAGTTCCTATAGATGCCAATCATTCTGAACCTCAATGGATAAAGTGAGATGCCAAAACTATTCAAGAGGCAAAAAGCTATAAGTCCCGCTCATATGATTGAAGCCATGTTTCATTGATAGTTTGGAATTTATAGTATATTCTCTTCTTTTTATCCTATTTTATTTTCAGTTGCTTGGGGACAAGCAACAATTTAAATTTGGTGTTGTGACGAGCGGATAATTTATACGCTTTTTGGCATTGTTTTTAGTATGTTTTTAGTAGGATCTAGTTACTTTTAGGGATGTTTTCATTAGTTTTTATGTTAAATTCACATTTCTGGACTTTACTATGAGTTTGTGTGTTTTTCTATGATTTCAGGTATTTTCTGGCTGAAATTGAGGGACTTGAGCAAAAATCAGATTCAGAGGTTGAAGAAGGACTGCTGATGCTGTTAGATTCTGACCTCCCTGCACTCAAAATGGATTTTCTGGAGCTACAGAACTCAAAATAGCGCGCTTCCAATTGCGTTGGAAAGTAGACATCCAGGGCTTTCCAGAAATATATAATAGTCCATACTTTGCCCAAGTTTAGACGATGCAAACTGGCGTTCAACGCCAGCTCTCTGCCCAATTCTGGCGTCCAGCGCCAGAAACAAGCTGCAAAGTGGAGTTCAACGCCCAAACTGGCACAAAAGCTGACGTTCAACTCCAAGAAGGACCTCTACACGTGCAACATTCAAGCTCAGCCCAAGCACACACCAAGTGGGCCCCGGAAGTGGATTTATGCATCAATTACTTACTTCTGTAAACCCTAGTAGCTAGTTTATTATAAATAGGACCTTTTACTATTGTATTAGACATCCTGGATCTTTGGATTATCTTTTGATCTATTGATCACGTTTGGGGGCTGGCCATTCGGCCATGCCTGGACCTTCATCACTTATGTATTTTCAACGGTAGAGTTTCTGCACTCCATAGATTAAGATGTGGAGCTCTGCTGTTCCTCAAAGATTAATGCAAAGTACTACTGTTTTCTATTCAATTCATCTTATTTCGCTTCTAAGATATTCATTTGCATTTCAACCTGAATGTGATGAATGTGACAATCATTATCATTCCCTATGAACGCATGCCTGGCAACCACTTCCGTTCTACATTAGATTGAATGAGTATCTCTTAGATCTCTTAATCAGAATCTTCGTGGCATAAGCTAGATTGATGGCGGCATTCATGAGAGTCCGGAAGTGTAAACCTTGTCCGTGGTATTCCGAGTAGGACTCTGGGATTGAATGACTGACGAACTCCAAACTCGCGAGTGCTGGGCGTAGTGACAGACGCAAAAGGATAGTAAATTCTATTCCAGTATGATCGAGAACCTCCAAGATGATTAGCCATGCAGTGACAGCGCATCGGACCATTTTCATAGAGAGGAATAGGATGCAACCAACGACAAGGGTGATGCCTCCAGACGATTAGCCGTGCTGTGACAGAGCATTTGGACCATTTTCCCGAGAGGATTGAAAGTAGCCATTGGTACCGGTGACATCCTTACATAAAGCCAGCCATAGAAAGGAGTAAGACGGATTGGATGAAGACAGTAGGAAAGCAGAGGTTCAGAGGAACGAATGCATCTCCATACGCTTATCTGAAATTCTCACCAATGATTTACATAAGTATTTCTATCCTTATTTTAGTATTAATTTCGAAAACCCCATTACTATTTTATATCTGCCTAACTGAGATTTACAAGGTGACCATAGCTTGCTTCATACCAACAATCTCCGTGGGATCGACCCTTACTCATGTAAGGTATTACTTGGACGACCCAGTGCACTTGCTGGTTAGTTATGCGAAGTTGTGAAGATATGTTTAGACCATGGTTCTGTGCATCCATCGCCAGGGAATCAATTTCAAACAATAATTCACAACCTGAGTAACAATTTCGCATACCAATGGCTATATATGCAACTGACGCGAACGCGTCAGTCACGCGTCTGCGTGACCAAATTTGTGCTTTTAGCACACTTCTTGTCCCAAGCTGGCACAACTCTCTGCCCAAACGCTCTTTTACGTCGAATTTGCAGGTCACGCGATCGCGTCGGTGACGCGACCGCGTGAATGACGAAAATCACAAACGACGCGAACGCGTGAGGTACGCAATCGCGTGGGATTGTTTGTGCGAAAGGCTCCATTCTGGCGTCACTCCTGCGCAACTCTCTGTAACTTTTTATTTTTTCTCGCACCCCTAGATGACGCGTTCGCGTCAACGACGCTGGCGCGTCGGGTGCTCTTTTTTTTTTAAATATAGCTTGAGGTGTTCGGTTCCTGGAAGAACATAGCTGCATGATCAGAAAAGTAGTAAGAACTCAAAAAAATAAAATAAAATAACTAAGAAAACTACTACTACAAAAAATAGCTAAGGATACGAATTTATCGGGTTGCCTCCCGACAAGCGCTTCTTTATCGTCACTAGCTTGACGGTCAGCTCCTCTAAGGAGGAGGATCATAGGGGCTCAGCTCTTCACCCCTTACTTTGAAATTCTTTCGTGTGTGTCCATAACGTAGCTCAATATGCTCCAGAGAGAGGATTCTGATTACTGTATAAACCCATGCTGGATTGCTGGTCAACACCACCTTCATTCTTGGGGAGAAACCTTCAGTGGGGATCTTTTTGTTTCTCCATCCTCTAGGTATTTTTTTCTTTTTGGGGACCTCCTCCTTGGTGGATGACGCAGTTCCAACACCAAACTTAGGTTTGATATCAGGCGGAATTTTATCGGTTGTCACCACAGGAGGTTTGAGTTGCAAATTCTGCTGTGCATCATTCAGGGGTTCTTGAAGGTTTGGATCAATAAGCTCATCCTGCATGCACCTCTCTTCTT
This sequence comes from Arachis hypogaea, assembly GCF_003086295.3. Taxonomy (NCBI): domain Eukaryota; kingdom Viridiplantae; phylum Streptophyta; class Magnoliopsida; order Fabales; family Fabaceae; genus Arachis; species Arachis hypogaea. The sequence goes on from NC_092048.1 coordinate 112,585,903, forward strand.
CACCTGTTGAATGTACATCTTTGAAGACATGAAAGACCAGTTGCTCATTATGCACTCTAAGCACTAATTCACCCACTTCTACATTAATCAGAGTTCTTCCAGTGGCTAGAAATGGTCTTCCTAGAATTATAGAGGCATTCTCATCCTCCCCTGTGTCAAGAATCACAAAGTCTGCTGGGAGGAAGAACTTACCCACTTTAACCAAGATGTTTTCCACTAATCCGTATGCAGACTTCATAGATTTGTCTGCCATCTGTAATGCTATCTTTGTGGGTTGTGCCTCTTGGATTTGCAGCTTCTTCATCACAGATAAGGGCATTAGATTTATGCTTGCCCCTAGATCACATAGGGCTTTCTCAAAGGTTGTGCTCCCAATGGTGCATGGAATTTGAAAGCTCCCTGGATCTGGCATCTTCCTTGGCAAGTTATTCTGAATGACAGCACTACATTCCTTAGTCAGGACTACTGTCTCATCTCCCTTTAAACGCTTTTTCTTTGACAACAACTCCTTCATGAACTTGACATAGATAGGCATTTACTCCAAAACCTCAGCAAAAGGAATATTGATTTGTAACTTTCTGAAGATTTCCAAGAACTTTGAAAACTGCTTGTCCTTGGTCTTCTTTTGAAGTCTCTGAGGATACGGCATCTTAGGCTTGTACTCAGGAGCCTTTGACAGTGTAGGATAAGTGTCAAGAGAGTCTGGGAATGGGTTGTCTGCACGCTTTGGAGGGGCGTGCTCTACTTCTTCCTTCTTCTCATCTGGAGCTTCTTTTTCAACTAGCTCTTCATTGGCCTTAGTCTCAGAGCCAGCTACTTTACCACTTCTCAATTGAATACCCTTGCAATCTTCTCCTGGGTTCACCACTGTATCACCTTGAAATGTACTTGCAGACCTCTCAAGTATTTGCTTGCTCAGTTGGCCCACTAGCACCTCTAAGTTTCTAATAGAGGCTCTGGTTTCTTGTATAACTTGTGCTTCCGTACTTGCCACTTGTTCACTTATTACGGTGATAGCCTTGCATTCCTCTCTTGGATTTGGAATTGTGTTACCAGGAAGGCTATTAGTGGTCCTCTGATCAATTTTATTAACCTTTGTGGCTAGTTGACCCATTTGAATCTCCATGTTCTTGATGGATGCTCTGGTTTCCTGTCTAAAACCTGTCAATATTGCTTCCAAATCATTGTTCTGCTGGAAACCGCCATGAGAACTATTGTTGAAGTTCTGAGGTCTCTGAGGTTGGTCCCTCCATCCAAAATTTGGGTGATTCCTCCATCCCTGGTTGTATGTCTTAGAATATGGATCATTGTTGGGATTCCTAGGACTACTCCCCATGTAATTCACCTGTTCATAAGAAGGTTGAGCATAATCATGATTATCATTTTGGACAAAATTACCTGCCATGTCATAGGAGATTTCTTGGGGTGGATTTTGAGTGTTTATAGCTGAGACTTGCATGCCACCCATCTGTTGAGTAAGTAGATTTATCTGCTGAGACATAAGCTTGTTTTGAGCAAGAAGAGCATTAACAGCTTTCACTTCCAACACGCCTCTCTTCTGAGAGGTATCAGAGTTCACAGGATTCCTGTTAGATTAGTACAGATATTGGTTGCTTGCAACCAATTCAATAAGCTCAATAGTCTCCTCTGGTGTCTTCTTCTTGTGCAATGAACCACCTGCAGAAGTGTCTAGGCTCATCTTTGACATCTCTCCTAAGCCTTCATAAAAGATATCCAGTTGAGTCCACTTGGAGAACATGTCCGGAGGGCATTGCCTAGTCAGCAGCTTGTACCTTTCCCAAGCTTCATAAAGAGTTTCACCCTCCTTTTGCTTGAAAGTCTGAACCTCCAACCTAAGCTTAGTCAGCTTCTTTGGTGGGAAAAATTTAGTGAGAAATTCTGTGACAACCTTTTCCCACGTATTCAGACTCTCCTTTGGTTGGGAATCTAGCCATAGCTTTGCTTTATCCCTCAGAGCAAACGGGAAAAGCATTAGTTTGTACACCTCTGGGTTCACTCCATTTGTCTTCACAGTATCACATATCTGCAAAAAATCAGATATAAATTGATTTGGGTCTTCATGAGGAAGACCATGATACTGGCAATTTTGTTGCACCAGGGTGACCAATTGTGGCTTCAACTCAAAGTTGTTTGCAGTTATAGGAGGCACCACAATACTTTTTCCATAAAGATCCGCAGTAGGGGCAGAATAAGAGCCAAGCACTCTCCTCTATTGATCATCCCCATTCGGATTTACCACATTGGCATTAGCATTATTTGCCATAGCGGATTCTGCAGCCTTGCAAAGTCTTGCTTGTTGTAAACGTTGCCTGAAAGTTCTTTCAGGTTCAGGATCAAAGTCTAAGAGCTGTTCTTTATCTCTATTCCTGCGCATACACAAGCAGAAAACAAGAAAAAAACGGGACTCTCTACGTCAGAGTGCAGAGAAGTCCCTGTGAGGTAACCTGTGTAAAATAATAAAATAAAAATACTAAATAAATAACTAAAAAATTCAAAAATTAAAAAAAAATTAAACAGAAAAATTAAAATAACATTAACTGAGTAACACCAAACTTAAATTCAGAAATTAAGAAAAGAAAAATATTAATACTAAAATATTTATTTATTTATTTATTTAATTATTTATTTATTTTTTTAATTTTTTTAATTTTTTATTTTTTTTAGCAAAACAAAAAAAAAAAGAAGAAACGAAGAAGAAGGAACAGGGGAGGGGGCAGGAACAAAAGAAAAAAATGTAATGGAAAAGAAAAAATAAAACGTAAAGGAAAAGAATTTTTTTTTCGAAAATACTAATAATAATAAAACAAATTTAATTAAAAGAAAAATTATCTAATCTAAGCAATCAAACAACGAATAGTTATCAATCACAGTCAATCCCCGGCAACGGCGCCAAAAACTTGGTGCGGTTTTTTTTATAACCACACTTACTAACCGGCAAGTGCACCGGGTCGTACCAAGTAATACCTTACGTGAGTAAGGGTCGATCCCACGAGGATTGATGGATTAAGCAACAATAGCATTTGATAGGATTAGTTAGACAGACAGAAAATAGTGTTGAGATGCAATATAAAAGACATTAAACAATATCAAAAATATTGAAGAAAGGCAAGTAATTAAGATGGGAATAATATATGGAGAAGATAGTTAAGGTTTTAGAGTTATCAATTTTTCCGGATTAACTTTTCTTACTAACTAATTTAATTATGCAGGATTTAATTTATGGCAAACTGTATGTGACTAGACCCTAATTCCTTAGACCTTCCTAGTCTCCCCTAAAATTCATTAACTGCCAATTCCTTGGTCAATTAATTCCAATTAGAGGGTTAATCAATTTCTAGTTTATATGCCACAAAAACTCTAATTATCCAAGAGGTAAAAGGATTATATGTCACGTATCCTATTAAATTCAGATAATTAAAATTTAGGAGAAATAGTTTTCAAGCTGTTGTTCAGGTAAAGAGCTTTTCCAAGTTTTACAAGAACTCAAATAGAAAGAGGGTCATACTTCCGTTCCACCCAAATTCATAAAATAAAGAGCGAAAACAATTCTTAAATTATAAATCCACACATAAATTAAAATAGTAAAAGCAATAAAATTAATCCATAGAAATAGACAGAGCTCCTAACCTTAACAGTGGAGGTTTAGTTGCTCATGGAAAAGAGAAAATAAGGATTCAGGTAAAAATGTACAGAGTTTTCAATATGATGGCATCAGATCCCTTTTTATAACTAATCCTAATAAATTTAAAATCTAATATTTAAAATTAAACTTAAAATAATATCTTTTCCTAATTTAAGATTTGAATTTAAATTTGAATTAATTAACAGATCTTCAGTTGATGGGTGGGGACTACTTGTTCTGTCCATTCTGCAGCTTCTAATCTGTGTTTTCTGGGTTGAAAATTGAGTTAAAACAGCCCAGAAATCGCCCCCAGCGTTTTTCTGCATTTTTTGCACGTGGCACATGTGACGCGTCTGCGTCGTCCAAGCGTTCGCGTCATTTGTGCAGATTCCAGTCCACGCGTTCGCGTCAGGCACGCAATCGCGTCATTGCGATTTCCTCCATTACGCGCGGTCGCGTGAGCCATGCGTCCGCGTCGGTATTCGCTGGTCATCTCCTTGGCTTCTTCTCTTTCTCTGCAGAAACTCCATCAAATTCCGCCAAATGCTACCTAAAATAAACAGTATTGTACAAAACTCAAAATAACATCCATAGTGGCTAAAATATAATTAATTCTTAATTAAATTCAATAATTTAGATGCAAATTCACTAGAAAAAGATAGACAAGATGCTCACGCATCACGTGAAAGTTGAATGCTAATTATTAAGTCAAAGAGTTACATTGAAGCCTCAATAATAATAGAAACTCAAAAGTTGAATGCTTTCTTTACTCATTAGTATGAACTCCTTGATTTGGGGTTGTGAAAAATAAAAATTTACTTTGGATATAGATAATATATTAAAATAGAGATAAAATAAAAGGGTAAAATGAAATTTGGTGTGTTGTGGTTGGATGAAGATTTTGAAATGAAGAAGATGGAATGGAAGAGGAGATAAAGGAAAAGAGAGGGTTTGGTTTTGATTTGTATGAAGAAAATGAAAATAAAAGAGGGAAGGATCAGGGAAGGCTCGAGAGAATAAGAAGGGGGAAGGGGTTTAAGTGGGGGCATGTGCCCCCACGTGACTATGCACTTCTGTTTCCTTTTTTTTTCTTTGTGGGTATAACATTCCCTCCCCCTTAAGAAATTCAGTCCCCGAATTTTGAACTCATATACTACGATAGATGTGATTATTACCTTCAGACTCAAATAAATACGGATATTTATCGCGCATGGCATCCTCTACTTTCCAAGTTGCTTCTTCTATCGAATGATTCTTCCAAACAACTTTCACAGATGCTACTCTTTAGAACGTAGTTTCTTTACTTGGCGATCGACTATAGCCACTGGTTCCTCTTCAAATGATAAATCCTCCTTTAGCTCTATGGCTTGTGGTGCAAGCACATGAGATGGGTTGGGAAGGTATTTGCACAACATTGATATGTAAAAAACTGGATGAATCATAGACAACTTCAACGGTAGTGCCAAGCGATAAGCAACTGCACCTATTCTGTCCAAAATCTCAAATGGACCAATGTAACGAGGATTAAGCTTGCCTCTTTTTCCAAACCTCATCACTCCTTTCATAGGCGACACTCGAAGAAATACCTGATCACCCACTGAAAACTCTAAGTTACGCCTTCTGTTATCAACATAAGCCTTCTGCCTACTCTGAGCTGCTAATAAACGTTCTCTTATTATGCGAACCTTCTCAACTGCATCTTGTACCAAATTTGGCCCCAAAAGCTTAACCTCACCAACTTCAAACCACCCAATAGGTGACCTGCATCTTCTCCCATAAAGAGCCTCAAATGGTGCCATTTGAATGCTGGCTTGATAACTATTATTATAATAGAACTTGATCAAAGGTAGATAGCTGTCCCAATTTCCACCAAAATCTAGAACACAATACCTTAACATGTCTTCCAATGTCTGGATCGTCCTCTCTGATTGTCTATCGGTTTGAGGGTGAAAAGTTGTGCTAAGATCCAGATGAGTACCTAACGCTTTTTGTAAAGATTTCTAAAAATGAGAGGTAAAATGGGGCCCGCAATCTGAAATAATGGACACTGGACTTCTATGTAGTTTAACTATCTCATCAACATAAAGTTGAGCATACCGAGCTGCACTGAAAGTTGTTTTCACCAGAAGAAAGTGAGCTGACTTCGTCATTCTATCCACAATTACCCAAATTGAATCAAAACCTTTAAAACTACAAGGTAAACCTGTTACAAAATCCATCGTAATCCTTTCCCACTTCCATTCAGGTATCTCAATTTGTTGCAATAACCCAGCAGGTCTTTGATGTTCAGCTTTAACCTGTTGGCAGGTTAAGCAATGAGAAACAAAAACTTCTATGTCTCTCTTCATGCCTTCCCACCAAAACAATTGTTTCAAATCTTGATACATCTTATTGGAGCATAGATGAACGGTATACTTAGAATTGTGAGCCTCCTCCAAAACAGCTTTCTTCAAGTCATGGTTATCTGGCACACATAAGCGTTCACCACAACGCAAAACATCTTGATCAAGAGAAAAGTTTGAGTCCCTCTGGTGCACAAAAATTACTTCACAATGTAATTTCGCACAACTAACCAGCAAGTGCACTGGGTCATCCAAGTAATACCTTACGTGAGTAAGAGTCGAATCCCATGGAGATTGTTGGTTTGAAGCAATCTATGGTTATCTTGCAATTCTTAGTCAGGAAATCAATTATATTTATCAGTTGAATTGCGAATAAACAAGAGAGCATGGATTAAAGGTTACTTGTTATGCAGTAATGGAGAATATGTTGGAGTTTTGGAGATGCTTTGTCTTTAGAATCTCTGCTTTCGTCTGTCTTCTGATTCACGCATGCACGTCCTCCTATGGCAAGCTGTGTGTAGGTGGATCACCGTTGTCAATGGCTACCATCCATCCTTCCAGTGAAAAGGGTCCAGGTGCGCTGTCACCGCACGACTAATCATATGCAGGTTCTCAGTCGTACCGGAATAGGATTTACTATCCTTTTGCGTCTGTCACTACGCCCAGCACTCGCGAGTTTGAAGCTCGTCACAGTCATCCAATTCCAGAATCCTACTCGGAATACCACAGACAAGGTTTAGACCTTCCGGATTCTCATGAATGCCGCCATCAATCTAGCTTATACCACGGAGATTCTGATTAAGGAATCTAAGAGATATTCATTCAATCTGATGTAGAACGGAGGTGATTGTCAGACACACGTTCATGGATTGAGGAAGGTGATGAGTGTCACGAATCATCACCTTCTCCATAATTAGGCGCGAATGGATATCTTAGATAGGAACACTCATGTTTGAATGGAAAACAGAAATACTTGCATTAATTCATTGAGACACAGCAGAGCTCCTCACCCCCAACAATGGAGTTTAGAGACTCATGCCATCAAAGAGTACAAAGTTCAGATCTGAAATGTCATGAGATGCAAAATAAGTTTCTAAAAGTTGTTTAAATACTAAACTAGTAGCCTAGGTTTACAAAATGTGAGTAGACTATGACAGATGGTGCAGAGATCCACTTTTGGGGCCCACTTGGTGTGTGCTGGAGCTGAGACTTAAACAATTCACGTGCATAAGGCTGTTTTGGGCATTCAACGCCAGGTTTGGATCCATTTCTAGCGTTGAACTCCAACTTTTAATCCTTTTCTGGCGCTGGACGCCAGAATTGGGCAGAGAACTGGCGTTAAACGCCAGTTTACGTCGTCTATCCTTGAGCAAAGTATGGACTATTATATATTGCTGGAAAGCCCTAGATGTCTACTTTCCAACGCAATTAGAAGCGTTCCATTTCGAGTTTAGTAGCTCCAGAAAATCCACTTTGAGTGCAGGGAGGTCAGAATCCAACAGCATCAGCAGTCCTTTTTCAGCCTGAATCAGATTTTTGCTCAGCTCCCTCAATTTCAGCCAGAAAAATACCTGAAATTACAAAAAAACACACAACTCATAGTAAAGTCCAGAAATATGAATTTTTCCTAAAAACTAATGGAAACAAACTAAAAACTCACTAAAACATACTAAAAACTATATGAAATTAACCCCAAAAAGCGTATAAAATATCCGCTCATCACCCTCCCATTGCGAACATCTTCTATAAGCTTCCTTAGTTTTGGGTCATCACGTTGTGCAGCCTTGATCTGTTCTATTAGGGAAGATTGGGCTCGAACATGTGCTAAGAAAACTCCTGATTCTCCAAGGTCAAATTGAATTCCACCGGCCTCCAATTGATGGACTTCTTTAACAATTGGTCTCCTTGCAAGAGTGATATGGGCCAAGCTACCCATAGATTTTCTAATGAGGGCATCTGCTACAATATTTGCTTTTCCAGGATGATACAAAATAGTACAATCGTAATCTTTTAGCAACTCCATCTATCTCCGTTGCCTCAAATTTAAATCCTTTGGTTGAAATATATACTTCAAACTCTTGTGATCCGTATAGATCTCACAGGTCTCACCATGAAGGTAGTGTCTCCAAATCTTTAAAGCAAAGACGGCCGCTACCATTTCCAGGTCATGAGTTGGATAATTCTGCTCATGCTTCTTGAGTTGTCGCGAGGCATAGGCAATAACGCTGCCATGCTGCATCAATAGACAACTCAGTCCTATCCGAGATGCATAGCAAAAGACTGAGAATCCCCCAGACCCAGAAGGTAAAACAAGAACTGGTGCTGAGGTTAGACAAGCCTTAAGTGTCTGGAAACTTTCCTCACAAGCTTTTGACCATTGAAACTTCACATTCTTCTGAGTTAACTTGGTTAATGGTGCCAAAATTCTCGAGAAGTCCTTGATGAATCACCGATAGTAGCCGGCCAACCGTAGAAAGCTACGAGTTTCTGTCACTGTAGTAGGCCTTGGCCACTTCTGAACGGCTTCAACCTTTTTTGGATCCACCATGATTCCATCTTTTGATACCACATGTCCCAAAAATGTCACTTGATCAAGCCAAAACTCAGATTTAGAAAACTTAGTATAAAGCTTGTGATCCCTTAAGGTTTGTAACACAATCCTCAAATGATACTCATGCTCCGTAGCACTTTTCGAATACACCAAAATATCATCGATGAAAACGATAACAAAGCGATCTAAGAAAGGTTTGAAGACTCGATTCATTAAGTCCATGAAAGCTGCAGGCGCATTCGTCAGATCAAAGGACATTACTAAGAACTCATAGTGCCCATAGCGAGTACGAAAAGAAGTTTTTGGAATATCTTCCTCTTTTATCTTCAATTGATGGTACCTTGAACGCAAGTCGATTTTTGAGAAACAGGTAGCTCCTTGAAGTTGATCAAACAAATCATCAATCCTTGGCATAGTTATCTTATTGAGCTGACGATACCCGGTATGTCAAACTTCACAGTTTTGGAATAACAGCCCACATCAGCATGACAAGCTGCTAACCAATCCATGCCTAGGATGACATCAATATCTTCCATTGGTTCTAAAAGGATCAAATCAGCTAAGGTTTTAACCGTATTAATTCTAACAACACAAGACCGAAACACGACTCGAACCACCGTGGAGACTCCAAGTGGAGTGCCAACATGAAATGGGTGGGATAACAGTTCAGGTTGTTTATCGAAATGAGATGCAAGATGTGGAGATACATATGAATAATGAGAACCCGTATCAAATAACACTTGAGCATCTAAAGAACAAACTTGTAAAGTACCTGCCACCACAGCATTAGAAGCCTGAGCATCTTGACGTGTTAAAGCATACACACGTGTCTGACCTCTTACTCTTTAGCTCCCTCCTCTGTTATAAGTCTGACCCCTACCACTAGCTCCTCTACCACTAGGACCAGAAGAATTTCGAATAGACATAGCTGAAGAAGATGGCATTGGTGTGGTAGGACATGCAATACCTGGAGCAAAGCCTCCTCTAGGATTTGGACAATCCCTCCTAAGATGACCAGATTGACCACAACCAAAACATGCACCAGTAGCCTTGAAACATATACCGGAATGGTAGATCCCACACCACTAACAGTAAGATTTAGTTGGTCTTGTCTGATTAGAACCATGTCCGCTAGATTGAGGGGTGCCCCCAACAAAAGGTCTTGGACTTGAAACACTCATAGGAACAGATCCAGAAGAAGCAACCCCACCGAAAGATGTTTGAGGACGAGCTCGATAATCCGAATAACCTTACTGATTAGTCTGACCATGATGAAACTGAAATCCTCCTGAACTAGATCCACCAGAAAATTGTCCCTTCATCTTGGGCTTCTTACCAACATCCTTAAAAGCATTTCTCTCCACTATCCCAGCTTCAATTCCATAAGCAGAGTTTAGGACATCCTTAAAAGACATGCGTCTAACTTCAGGCATAAGAGTAGTGAACATAGGTTCTGCCAGTCCACGAACGAAACGACGAACCTTCATCTCTTCTGAATTCACCAAGTACGGAGCACTCTTAGAAAGTCTAGTAAACTCCTTAGCATACTCAGTCACTGTTATATTCTCTTGCCTTAATCTTTCAAAGGCAATTGCATCTTCTGCTTGCTTGTTAGCTGGATAAAATCGAGCGAGAAACTCTTCAGTGAACTCTTCCCAAGAAGGAGGAGGAAGTTCAGCTGCTTCTTTGCTCTCAAGAAGAGACTCATACCAATATCTTGCTGAACCACGCAAGTTGTAGGATACTAACTCAACAGCCCATTCCTTGGAGCACTTGAGAGCTCGAATAGCTTTCTTTGCATCCTCTAGATATTGTTGTGGATCTTTATCCAATGAATCTCCATTGAAAGTGGACGAATTCAACTTCAAATATTCTTTAATTGGCGGCTCTTGATCCCCAAACAATTGATGAACTCTATGAGGCTGAGGATTTAGCATATTAAGAATTTCTGCTCTGCTCCTATTTTGATTTGTTAGAACCTGTAATACCGCATTAAGGGTTTGATTCATTCCCCTTAATTTAGCTGCTAAGTCCGGTTGAGTCTCTCTTACTACGGGGTTCTCTTGAACTCTCTCGCGGGGTATCTCTCCTTCGCGCCTATCAGCTATTCTTTGGCTCCTTGGCCTTTGTCGAAGTGCTCCAAGTGGCGGAGAAACTGCCCTATTGGATTCAGCAGTATCAGGAACACCAACAGCTCCACCATGTCTTTTCTTAGGTGGCATCTTCCACCTATCGAGTAAGTAAAGTGATCGAATCACCAACGACATATGTATATGGAGTTCAAAGAGAATAGGACAGACAGAAAGAATTATGAGAACAAAGGATTGATGACAACTTCCTATAGGCCTCTAGTAACATCACACTTTGTGAAAATGGACCGGCTTCCATTTGCACAATTGTGATCTTACTAAAGAACACTTATTCCATATTACACAGGAAAACCTAAGACTCTGATACCACTATGTCATGGCCCAAACCCAGCCATGACTGACGCTCAAGAGACAAGTCCCTCAGCAAGCCAAACGACCAAATTTTCAGAAAAACAGACAGAATCTCCTCTGTTTCTAGGACCTTACCCACATAAATATTAAATCTCTCTATCAACAATAAACATCCATTTTCAAAGACAACAACAACAACATGCTCCAATCATATAGTTAAAACCATAAGTCTTACAACACGAAATCATAATTACTACCTAAACAATTCAAGATTCAAAATAACATAACCCACATGAGGATCCTGCCTGTGACATATGGAGCATTGACATAATCTAAATTTTGAGCAAAGGTTCCATTACATAATTACTTAGCCCTTGGAAAGAAGAAGGGCTCACCAAAATGACTAAGAGGTGGAATGGAACCTGGAATGACTCCTGTATCTGAAAAACATAGGAATATAGTAGGGTGAGTTTTGCAACTCAGTGAGCAAACATTACATCTATAACCCACACGAGACAATACAAAATTTATCTTGAAAATTATATTTCCTTTCAGAGATGAGAAATTTATATTAATTAATTATGCAAACAAATAGATAAGTAGTTAAGCGGATGAACTGAAATGGGAGTTCTCATTTCAGAAGTCAAATCAAATCAAATATTACATATCTAGGGCGACTCTACCTCTAAGGGTAGCCCTTTCCTCTAGTGTGCCAGTACGGTATAACAGATCCAACGTGTGGCCTACACGTTGGGCTAGCAACACCCCTGCTAGCTGAGGTCTGAGTTAGATGCATCTAAGTTAACGTCATAACCGCTGTAACTACGGTTTTCTAGTCAGAGTCTCCCAAACCAATCCAAACCAAATCATTTATAACAAATCTCTAATAATTATAACATATTACTAAATTTTCATATTAAATAAAAAATATATATAAGAATGCATACTAAAATTTAATTAAGTCAAATAAGAAAACATGTATGCTTTACAAAATATATAAATATTGTCTCTTGTGTATTTTTATAAAATTGTAAGTTTCACAAATCAATATTTATTTCAAAAATTCAAAAATCACAATAATAAAATATTTTCAAACTCCAAAATTAATTATTCAACAAAAATATTGATAATAATATATTTAAAAATAATTATAGATATAATATCCACTCACAACTTGATTCTAAGGAACCGGAAGCAACTCTGAGCGCGCCACTGAGCTACCACATGATGTCCAATCACTCTACAACTCTAGAAATATGACAACAATAATATTTGTGAGCTACTAATGTAGTCAATTAACACATTCTTACTCACTTTGACAAAAGTCCCAAATTTTCTAATCCTAATAACCCTAATTTCGGATTTTGCTATACCCCCAAGTATGGGGATGCTAAAAATTTGAGATATAGCTAATTATTGAGTCAAAGAATTACCTTGAAGCCTCAATAATAATAGAAACTCAGAAGTTGAATGCTTTCTTTACTCATTAGTATGAACTCCTTGATTTGGGGTTGTGAAAAATAAAAATTTACTTTGGATATAGATGATATATTAAAATAGAGATAAAATAAAAGGGTAAAATAAAATCTGGTGTGTTGTGGTTGGATGAAGATTTTGAAATGAAGAAGATGGAATGGAAGAGGAGATGAAGAAAAAGAGAGGGTTTGGTTTTGATTTGTATGAAGGAAATGAAAATAAAAGAGGGAGGGATTAGGGAAGGCTCGAGAGAATAAGAAAGGGGAAGGGGTTTAAGTGGGGGCATGTGCCCCCCACGTGACTATGCACTTCTGTTTCCTTTTTTTTTCTTTGTGGGTATAACAGTTATTAACTACTAAGTAAAATTTTTTGTTTGTCATTTGCTACTCTTCGCTATATTACTCAAAAACAAAGTATGGTCATTATCGGATGAGTAGTAGTCCTGGTATTATTATAGTATAAAAATGAATTACCTTGTGGATCCTTGATTGAGCTTTGATTTTGTACGTGTTTTAGAAGATGTTTGTAACACCCTACCACCCAAAGTCTTACGCTTAAGTCGTAAAGTAGATATGGCGAGGTATTACAAATTCTAAAAGTAAAATATGTACTTAAATATAGTTGAAAGAATTCATATCTAGAAGCGTTGAAAAATAAGTTAAACAAAAGCGAAAACAGAAAGTCGTGTCACACTCGTAAAGATATGTGTAAGCTGGATAAACGAGATCAAAAGGGAAGATAACCCACACAAACGTACATAAATATAGTTGAAATTATTCATATATAGAAGTCTTGAAAAATAAGTTAAACAAAAGCGAAAACAGGAAGTCGCGTCACACTCGTAAAGATATGCGTAAGCTAGACACACACACACACACACACACACACACACACACACACACACACACGACTTCCAAAGATACATATATCAAGCTCCAAACTCAACCTACGAAGCTAAGGCCGACCGGAGTGCGAAACTAAGGCCAACCGGAGTATATATATATAATCCAAAGTTATTCCACAACATAAATAAAATACCTATTTCTCCAAAAGTAACCTCTAAGAGGGAAAAATACAAAATATACATGCGGAGATTCTATATACATATATACATAGCCTAAAACAAAATTTAACAGCCCAAAAGACAGTTCTTCGCTTGTAAGGAGGGTCTTCAAATGCTCAACGAGGTGCCTCTCGACCTGCATCTGAAAAACAATAGAAATATGTATGGAATGAGAACCGGGGGTTCTCAATATGGTAAAGATTTCTTCATAGATAATATAAAAGGTCCCAAGAAAGCCAGATGCATTCCTAGAGCTTCGACACCTAGATTAATCTTAAAATTTATTCTGAACCAATAATATCAGTAATCTAACTAAAGGATCCCAACCCTATTCTAACTCTGCACCTTCTATCAATCTAGTTCTAATCTAACTTTAACTTAAACATTTTTCTTTCTATCTCCTCTAACCTTCTGAATTATCAGTAAGGCAGCCCTCTTTCACTCCTCCACCAAGAGAGGGCCTCTCAAAAGTATACACATACAGTTCAAACAAGGAAAAATACAGATAAAGGTACAATTACATCAAGTAGAATAAGTAGAAAATAAGTAGAGTTAAGTAGTTAAGCAAACCAAAATAATGCACACTCAAGAAAAATAGACGAATGCATATGTCCGTCCTATAGCTGATGAGTTTCATCTGTCGGTTATATACTGGTGCACGAAATTGTGATGTCCAGGCTCGAACAATCCCCGGTAATGGCTCCAAAGCTTGGTGCTCTGATCTTAATTCATAATTGTCACAACTTCGATACAACTAACCAGCAAGTGCACTGGGTCGTCCAAGTAATACCTTACGTGAGTAAGGGTCGAATCCCACGGAGATTGTTGGTATGAAGCAAGCTATGGTCACCTTGCAAATCTCAGTCAGGCAGATATAAAGTGATAATGGTGTTTTCGAATATTAAATAATAGAATAGGGATAGAGATACTTATGTAATTCATTGGTAGGAATTTCAGATAAGCGAATGGAGATGCTTTTCGTTCCTCTGAACCTCTGCTTTCCTGCTATCTTCATCCAATCAGTCTTACTCCTTTCCATGGCTGGCTGTATGTAAGGGCATCACCATTGTCAGTGGCTACATCCCCTCCTCTCAGTGAATAATATGCTCACGCACCCTGTCACGGCACGGCTATTCATCTGTCGGTTCCCGATCATGCTGGAATAGGATTCACCCTCCTTTTGCGTCTGTCACTAACGCCCAGCACTCGCGAGTTTGAAGCTCGTCACAGTCATTCAATCATTGAATCCTACTCAGAATACCACAGACAAGGTTTAGACCTTCCGTATTCTCTTGAATGCCGCCATCATTCTAGCTTACGCCACGAAGATTCTGGTTAGGAGATCTAAGAGATACTCATTCTAGCTTAATTCATGTAGAACAGAAGTGTTTGTCAGGCACGCGTTCATAAGGGGGAAGGATGATGAGCGTCACACATAATCATCACCTTCATCACGTTCTTGGGTGCGAATGGATATCTTAGAAGCGAAATAAGATGAATTGAATAGAAAACAGTAGTACTTTGCATTAATCTTTGAGGAACAGCAGAGCTCCACAGCTTAATCTATGGAGTGTAGAAACTCTACCGTTGAAAATACATAAGTGAAGGTCCAGGCATGGCCTAGATGGCCAGCCCCCTAAACGAGATCAATAGTCTCCTAAGATGAACAATGGAATAAAACTGAGACCAAAGATCGTCAAAAAGACTAGTAAGAGGTCTTATTTATAATAAACTAGCTACTAGGGTTTACATGAGTAAGTAATTAATGCATAAATCCACTTTCTGGGCCCACTTGGTGTGTGTTTGGGCTGAGCCTAAATGTTGCACGTGCAGAGGCCATTTGTGGAGTTGAACGCCAGTTTCTGTGCCAGTTTGGGCGTTCAACTCTGGTTTTGGATCCTTTTCTGGCGCTGGACGCCAGATTTGGGCAGAAGGCTGGCGTTGAACGCCAGTTTACGTCGTCAATTCTTGGCCAAAGTATAGACTATTATATATTTCTGGAAAGCCCTGGATGTCTACTTTCCAACGCAATTGGAAGCGCGCCATTTCGAGTTCTGTAGCTCCAGAAAATCCACTTTGAGTGCAGAGAGGTCAGAATCCAACAGCATCAGCAGTCCTTTTTCAACCTCTGAATCTGATTTCTGCTCAAGTCCCTCAATTTCAGCCAGAAAATACCTGAAATCACAGAAAAACACACAAACTCATAGTAAAGTCCAGAAATGTGAATTTAACATAAAAACTAATGAAAACATCCCTAAAAGTAACTAGATCCTACTAAAAATATACTAAAAACAATGTCAAAAAGCGTATAAATTATCCGCTCATCACAACACCAAACTTAAATTGTTGCTTGTCCCCAAGCAACTAAAAATCAAATAGGATAAAAAGAAGAGAATATACTATAAATTCCAAACTATCAATGAAACAGAGCTTCAATCATATGAGCGGGACTTATAGCTTTTTGCCTCTTGAATAGTTTCGGCATCTCACTTTATCCATTGAGGTTCAGAATGATTGGCATCTATAGGAACTTCAGATTTCGAATAGTGTTATTGACTCTCCTAGTTCAGTATGATGATTCTTGAACACAGCTTCTTTATGAGTCTTGGCCGTGGCCCTAAGCACTTTGTTTTCCAGTAATACCACCGGATACATAAATGCCACAGACACATAATTGGGTGAACCTTTTCAGATTGTGACTCAGCTTTGCTAAAGTCCCCAATTAGAGGTGTCCAGGGTTCTTAAGCACACTCTTTTTTTGCTTTGGACCTTGACTTTAACCGCTCAGTCTCAGGTTTTCACTTGACACCTACACGCCACAAGCACATGGTTAGGGACAGCTTGGTTTAGCCGCTTAGACCAGGATTTTATTCCTTTAGGCCCTCCTATCCACTGATGCTCAAAGCCTTGGGATCCTTTTTCTTTGCCCTTGCCTTTTGGTTTTAAGGGTTATTGGCTTTTTCTGCTTGCTTTTTCTTTTTCTTTCTATTTTTTTCGCCTATTTTTTTCTCTTTTTTTTTTCTGCAAGCTTTGTTTTTTGCTGCTTTTTCTTGCTTCAAGAATCATTTTTATGATTTTTCAGATTATCGAATAACATGTCTCCTAGTCATCATTCTTTCAAGAGCCAACATATTTAACATTCTTAAACAACAACTTCAAAAGACATATGCACTGTTCAAGCATACATTCAGAAAACAAGAAGCATTGTCACCACATCAATATAATTAGGCTAAGTTCAAGGATAAATTCGAAACTCATGTACTTCTTGTTCTTTTGAATTGAAACATTTTTCATTTAAGAGAGGTGATGGATTCATAGGACATTCATATCTTTAAGACAAAGTTACTAACTACTAATGATCATGTAATGAAGACACAAACACAGATAAGTACATAACATAGAAAATAAAAAACAGAGAAAGCAAGAACAAGGAATGAATCCACCTTAGTGATGGTGGCGTTTCCTTCTTGAGGAACCAATGATGTCCTTGAGCTCTTCTATGTCTCTTCCTTGTCTTTGTTGCTCTTCCCTCATTGCTTTTTGATCTTCTCTTATTTCATGAAGCATGATGGAGTGCTCTTGATGTTCCACCCTTAGTTGTCCCATATTGGAACTCAATTCTCCTAGGGAGGTGTTGATTTGCTCCCAATAGTTTTGTGGAGGAAAGTGCATTTGAGGCATCTCAGGGATCTCATGGAAGTGAGCTTCTTGCGCCTCTTGAGCTCCATGACTGGGCTCTCTTGCTTGCTCCATTTTTTTCTTAGTGATGGGCTTTTCCTCTTTAATGAGGATATCTCCCTCTATGTCAATCCCAGCTGAATTGCATAGGTGGCAAATGAGGTGAGGAAAGGCTAACCTTGCCATGGTAGAGGACTTGTCAGCCACCTTGTAGAGTTCTTGAGGTATAATCTCATGAACTTCCACCTCTTCTCCAATCATGATGCTATGGATCATGATGGCCCGGTCTATAGTAACTTCAGACCGGTTGCTAGTGGGAATGATTGAGCATTGAATAAAATCCAACCATCCTCTAGCTATAGGCTTGAGGTCCAATCTTCTTAGTTGAACCGGCTTGCCTTTGGAGTCAATCTTCCATTGAGCTCCTTCTACACATATGTCCATAAGGACTTGGTCCAACCTTTGATCAAAGTTGACTCTCCTTGTGTAGGGGCGTGCGTTCTCTTCCATGTATGGCAAGTTGAACGCCAACCTCACATTCTCCGGACTAAAATCTAAGTATTTCCCCCGAACCATTGTAACATAGTTCTTTGGATCCGGGTTCTTACTTTGATCATGGTTCTTGGTGATCCATGCATTGGCATAGAACTCTTGAACCATTAGGATGCCGACTTGTTGGATGGGATTTGTTAGAACTTCCCAACCTCTTCTTTGAATTTCATGTCGGATCTCCGGATACTCATTTCTTTTGAGTTTAAAAGGGACCTCAGGGATCACCTTCTTCTTGGCCACAACATCATAGAAGTGGTCTTGATGGGCTTTGGAGATGAACCTTTCCATCTCCCATGACTCGGATGTGGAAGCTTTTATCTTCCCTTTCCCTCTTCTAGAGGATTCTCCGGTCTTGGGTGCCATCAATGGTAATGGAAAAACAAAAAGCTATGCTTTTACCACACCAAACTTAGAATATTGCTCGCCCTCGAGCAATAAACAAAAGAATAGAAGAAGAAGAAGAAATATGGAGAGGGAGAGGGAGATGTGGTTTCGGCCAAGGAGAGTGTAGAGGGGTGTGTTGTGTGAATTTGATGAAGAATGGAGGGCTTTATATAGGGAAGGGAAGGGGGGTTAAGGTTCGGCCATATGGGTGGGAAATTGGTTTTGAATTTTGAAGGTAGGTGGAGTTTATGAGGTAGGTTTATGGGGAAGAGGAGATGGATGTGAGTGGTGAAGGTTTAGTGGGAAAGAGAGTTTATGGGGTTGTGTGAAAGAGAGTGGTGAGAAGAAGTGAGTGGAGGTAGGTGGGGATCCTGTAGGGTCCACAGGTCCTGAGATGATCCTATGGGATCCACAGATCCTGAGATGATCCTGTGGGGTCCACAGATCCTGAGGTGTCAAGGTATTTACATCCCTGCACCCATTAGGCATGTAAAAATGCCTTTGTACCCAACTCTGGGCGTTCAGCGCCAGGTTGGTGGCCATTTTGGGCGTTCAACGCCCATTTGTGTGCCATTTCTGGCGTTGAACGCCAGAACCATGCCTGTTCTGGCGTTCAGCGCCCAGCAGCTGCCCATTTTGGGCGTTCAGCGCCAGAACCATGCTCTGTTCTGGCGCTGAACGCCAGACAGATGCTCTTCCAGGGTGTGATTTTTCTTCTGCTGTTTTTGATTCCGTTTTCAATTTTTATATTTATTTTGTGACTCCACATGATCATGAACCTAAGAAAACATGAAAAATAATAAAAATAAGAATTAGATAAACATTGGGTTGCCTCCCAACAAGCGCTTCTTTAATGTCAATAGCTTGACAGTGGGCTCTCATGGAGCCTCACAAATGTGCAGAGCTTTGTTGAGACTCCCCAACACCAAACTTAGAGTTTGGATATGGGAGTTCAACACCAAACTTAGAGTTTGGTTGTGGCCTCCCAACACCAAACTTAGAGTTTGACTGTGGGGGCTCTGGTTGACTCTGCTTGGAGAGAAGCTTTTGCTGCTTCTTCTCCATGGTTGCAGAGGGAGATCCTTGAGTTTTGAATACAAGGGAGTTCTTATTCCATTGAAGGACTATTTCACCTCTGTTAACATCAATCACAGCTCTTGCTGTGGCCAGGAAAGGTCTTCCTAGGATGATGGATTCATCCTCTTTCTTTCCAGTATCCAGGACTATGAAATCAGTAGGTATGTAAAGGCCCTCAACCTTTACTAATACATCTTCTACTTGTCCATAAGCCTGTTTTCTTGAGCTGTCTGCCATCTCTAGTGAGATTTTAGCAGCTTGCACCCCATAGATTCCCAGTTTCTCTATTACAGAGAGGGGCATGAGGTTTATCCCTGAACCAAGGTCACACAGAGCCTTAAAGATCATGGTGCCTATGGTACAAGGGATTATGAACTTTTCAGGATCCTGTCTCTTCTGAGGCAATGTCAGTTGATCCAGATCACTTAGTTCATTGATGAATAAGAAAGGTTCAACTTCCCAAGCATCAATACCAAATAATTTGGCATTCAGCTTCATGATTGCACCAAGAAGCTTGGCATTTTGCTCTTCAGTAACATCCTCATTCTCTTCAGAAGAGGAATACTCATCAGAGCTCATGAAGGGCATAAGGAGGTTCAATGGAATCTCTATGGTCTCTAGATGAGCCTCAGAGTCCTTTGGTTCCTCAGAGGGAAGCTCCTTATTGATCACTGGACGTCCCAGGAGGTCTTCCTCCTTGGGATTCACGTCCTCTCCTCTCCTCACAGGTTCGGCCATGGTGCTTATGTCAATGGCCTTGCACTCTCCTTTTGGGTTCTCTTCTGTATTGCTTGGGAGAGTACTAGGAGGGATATCAGTGACCCTTTTACTCAGCTGGCCCACTTGTGCTTCCAGATTTCTAATGGAAGACCTTGTTTCATTCATGAAACTTACAGTGGCCTTAGATAGATCAGAGACTAGATTTGCTAAATTAGAAGCATTTTGTTCAGAGTTCTCTGTCTGTTGCTGAATTGATGATGGAAAAGGCTTGCTATTGCTAAACCTGTTTCTTCCACCATTATTAAAGCCTTGTTGGGGCTTTTGATCCTTCCATGAGAAATTTGGATGATTTCTCCATGATGAGTTATAGGTGTTTCCATAAGGTTCACCTACGTAGTTCACCTCTGCTATTGCAGGGTGCTCAGGATCATAAGCTTCTTCTTCAGGAGAAGCCTCTTGAGTACTGTTGGATGCAGCTTGCATTCCATGCAGACTCTGAGAGATCATATTGACTTGCTGAGTCAATATTTTATTCTGAGCCAATATGGCCTTCAGAGTATCAACCTCAAGAACTCCCTTCTTCATAGGCGTCCCATTACTTACAGGATTCTGATGCCAAGGCATCATAGGCTAGTTTCACTAGCATTTTTCTGTTAGTTTTAGTTGTTTTATGCATTTTCTTGAGCTTAAAGTAACCAAAAATGGTTAAATGAAGAACAAAGTAATGAACCATCCAAACAATATGATTTTGATGCAAATTCCATGAGTTTTAGTTGTATTACTTAAATGCTATGAATGAAAGATTTCTCATGAAATTTTGCAAGACTTTGATGCAATTGTTTGGATGATTTCAGGGAAGAAGAGGCTAAGCAAGGAAGCAACAAAATCAATAAAGGAAGCTTGAATATCACATGTGGAGTTTAAGTTCCAGTTTAAGCCTAAACTGGAGCTTAAACGCCAAAATCATGAAGGATAAGAAATGCTGGGATTGAAGTTTAACCTCCAGTTTGACCTCAAACTGGAGGTTAAACGCCAGAATGAAAAGCCTCACTTAAGGAGCATTCCACGTTTAACCTCCAGTTTGACCTCAAACTGGAGGTTAAACGCCAGAATGAGTATGCCACCCAGGGAGGAGTTCCACGTTTAACCTCCAGTTTGACCTCAAACTGGAGGTTAAACGCCAGAACCAGGAAGAGTACCAGGGGCCATTCCACGTTTAAGCTCCAGTTTGACTCAAACTGGAGCTTAAACGTGTTCGATAGTTTTTTCACTCCAAGGTTGCTCTCTCCATCTCCACGTTTAACCTCCAGTTTGACCCCAAACTGGAGGTTAAACGTGTTCGACACCTCCAGGGCCACCATTCCAAGCTTCCACGTTTAACCTCCAGTTTGACCTCAAACTGGAGGTTAAACGTGTTCGACCTCCAGTATGCCTCCACCCCTTTCCACGTTTAACCTCCAGTTTGACCTCAAACTGGAGGTTAAACGTGTTCGATCCCCAGGGCTACCCTCTTCCATTTCCACGTTTAAGCTTCAGTTTAACCTTAACTGAAGCTTAAACGTGCTTCTACAAATGGCCTCACTGGAAGTGTCTGGCGTTTAAGTTGCAGTTTAAGCTTAAACTACAACTTAAACGCCACTCTTGAAAAGGGTTTCTGGGCCAAAAACATTGTGATTTAAGTTAGTCTTTGAGCACAATTATTAACTTAAACTTACTTTGGTATGAAACCCAATTGAATATCATGGTTTATGGGATTGGGCCTGAAGGATTGATGAGTTTGAAATCTCAATTTATTGAGTCATGTGTCATTATTTGATTATCACTAAGTTGGCTCAATAAATGTTACAGGATCTGGATCAACAACCTCATCAAGATTATGGATCATAAACCCAAGGCAAAAGGAAAGCAAGGAGAGGCCTCAAAGCCCAAGAAGCACAACTGAAGCTCAATATAGAAAGTGTATAAATAGGATAGAAGTTAAGTTAGAGGGGACTTTTACTTTCACTTTTAGCTAGTTTCTTTTTCTTTGTAATTGAATTCAGAGCTATGATTCACTAAACCCCCTTTCATTGGGTTAGGGAGCTCTATTGTAATTCAATGAATCAATAATAGTTTATCTTCTTCTTCAATCTTTTCTCTTGAATTTTGTTAGAAAGCTTCTCGATCTAATTCCATTGAGTAGTTGTCTTGGGAAAGAGACTACTCATACTTGGAATCCTTCGGAGCCTTGGGAAAGGAATGAAGGATTCATGCTAGAGAAGCTTTCTCACAGTGGATTGGATTGGGGTTTGGATGGATATTGTGACATGTAATCCTACCAAATTGTGGTTCATGAAATTGTGTGGTATAATCAGTGATCAAGCCTCATCTCTTCTTATGAACATTTAAACCAAGGGATTGGGAATTTGTTTGTTTTTAGAGAGCATTGGTGAGCCAAGGAATTGGGATCCAATCATATAAGATTGCCAAGCAAATTTCAATGAATGCATTGGTTGAGGAAGAGATTTACATGTTTGATTCGGAGATTGCAATATCTCCTAAACCCAATGAATTCCCCATTTCTGATTTCCACTTTCTCTTTACATTCTGCAATTCAATTCTTGCAATCATCCCCATCCCCTTTTAATTTCAGCAATTTACATTCTGCTCTTTAATTCATGCAATTTAAGATTCAGCCATTTAATTTTCTTGTCATTTACTTTTCCCGCCAATTTTACATTCCGCAATTCTCATCTCAAATCTTGATTCTGCTCAACTAGAACACACTTCTAATCCGAATTGCTCACTCAACCAATCCTTGTGGGATTCGACCTCACTCTATTGTGAGTTTTTACTTGACGACGATAACCGGTGCACTTGCCGGAAGGAATTTTGCCGATCGTGCAATTTCCTAAATCGTAGCATAACACGTTTATGCGCATCAAGTTTATGGCGCCGTTGCCGGGGATTGGTTTTCGATTGACAATTCTCAAATTGGAAGCTAACTAGATTGAGCAATTTTCTCTTGCTTTGTTAATTCTGTTCTAGATACTTGTTGAATTTTAATTTCTGCACTTGGTTACATGCTTTCTTTCTTTACGCCTTTAGATTCATGCAACTAACTCACTGACTCACTAACTGTTT
The DNA here is from genome assembly GCF_003086295.3 of Arachis hypogaea. Taxonomy (NCBI): domain Eukaryota; kingdom Viridiplantae; phylum Streptophyta; class Magnoliopsida; order Fabales; family Fabaceae; genus Arachis; species Arachis hypogaea. The sequence goes on from NC_092048.1 coordinate 112,608,953, forward strand.
GATTTAATTCCTCAATTGATCTAACCATACTCTTCCATTAACCAAGAGTATTTCACTTGTTTGTGTTTGAGCTGTGTTCTTGTATGACAGGTAGGAGAGGAGAGACATCAACTCCTCCATATACCGAACCAGAGAGGACTCTTCATAGACTTAGAAGGGAAGCAAGAGGGAAGAGAGTAGTGGGAGAAGAGGAATCTGAAGGAGAATCTGAGGACAATTTTGAGGAAGCTTTAGATCTCAACATGGATAGAGAAGTTCATAACCATGAGAGAGCTGATGGAAACAATGCCATTCCTGAGAGGAGGGTTCTTAGTTCATACATAAACCCAACCTCTGGGAATTGTGGTAGTAGCATCCAGAAACCACCCATTCAGGCCAACAATTTTGAGCTCAAGCCACAGCTAATATCATTGGTGGAAAATCATTGTTCCTTTGGAGGAAGTGCTAATGAAGACCCAAACCAACATCTCACAAAATTCCTGAGAATTTGTGACACTGTGAAGTCCAATGGAGTCCAGGAAGATGCCTATAAACTGCTCTTGTTCCCATTTTCACTTAGGGACAAGGCAGCTAAGTGGCTGGAATCATTCCCAAGGGGGAGTCTAACCACATGGGATGAGGTGGAAGGCAAGTTTCTGGCACGTTTCTACCCTCCACAAAAGGTCAATAGGCTTCGATCTGAGGTCCAGACTTTTAGACAACAAGATGGCGAAACTCTCTACGAGGCATGGGAGAGATTCAAGGACTTGACAAGGAAATGCCCACCAAACATGTTCCATGATTGGGTGCAATTGCACATCTTCTATGATGGGCTCTCTTATGAATCAAGGAAGGCTGTAGACCATTCATCAGGAGGTTCATTGAACAAGAAAAAGACCGTGGAAGAAGCCATTGAAGTGATCGAGACAGTGGCTGAGAATGAGTACTACTATGCATCAGAAAGGCACAACACTAAGGGAGTCATGGAGCTGAACCATGTTGATACAATTCTAGCCCAAAACAAGGTGTTTGCCAAGCAACTAGCAGAGCTTACCAGGCAATTAGAAACAAAGCAAGTGGTTGCAATACACACACAAGATCAAGAGGAAGTAGGAATTGAAGGAGGTGATTGGGATGAGGTTAACTATGTGGGAAACCAACAAAGGCAATCATATGATCCACACTCCAACACTTACAACCCAGGCTGGAGAAACCACCCAAACTTTGGGTGGGGAAACCAACAAACCCAACCACAAAACCACAAACCTTACAACCACAACCAACAAAACAATTCCACATACCAAAACTCCAACCAAAGATCATACCAAGCCACACAAAACACTTACCCCCAATCATCATATCATGGCCAAAATAATCAACATACCCAACCTAATCCGAACCAACAATTTCAAGATCAATTAAACCGGATGGAAGGAATGCTTGCAACCATGAGCCAAGACATAATTGAATTGAAGGCTTTTAAGGAAGAAGTAAATTCTAACTTGCAAAACCAAGGAGCTGCCATCCAGAAGCTAGAAAATCAAATTTTGTATTTGACTAAGCAAGCCCCTGGGACAAGCAGTTCTCATACTGTTAAGGCTATTGCAAGGGAGGAATGTAAGGCCATAACCCTCAGAAGTGGAAAGAATCTAAAGGAGATTTCAAGGGAAACCACAGAGGATGAAGTAAAGGAAAATGTGAAAGACAAAGAACAAGGACAATCTGTTACACCGTTTGCAACAAAAGAAAAAGAAAAAGAGGTCTTGAAGCCTTACACACCTAAAGCACCTTATCCTCAACGTTTGATGAAAAGTGAAAAGGATGGCCAATTCTCCAGGTTCTTGGAGATTTTCAAGAAGCTTCAAATCAACATTCCCTTTGCTGAAGCAATAGAGCAAATGCCACTCTATGCAAAATTCTTAAAAGAATTGATGACCAAGAAGAGAAGCTGGAGAAATGAGGAAACTGTGTTGTTAACTGAAGAATGCAGTGCCATCATTCAGCACAAATTGCCTCAGAAATTGAAGGACCCAGGCAGTTTCCAAATCCCCTGTATTATAGGAGAAGTCATGGTGGAGAAGGCCTTGTGTGATTTAGGGGCCAGCATCAATTTGATGTCGCTAACAATGATGAAAAGAATGAAGATTGAAGAGGCCAAACCAACAAGAATGGCCCTCCAATTGGCAGATCGAACTTTTAAATTCCCTCATGGGATAGTTGAGGATTTGTTGGTGAAGGTGGGAGAATTTATATTTCCTGCTGATTTTGTGGTGTTAGATATGGAGGAAGAAGCCAAAGCTTCAATAATTCTGGGAAGACCCTTCCTAGCTACTGCTGGAGCCATCATAGATGTACAAAAGGGTGAACTCACTCTTAGACTCCATGATGAGAAATTGGTGTTTAATGTATTCAAGGCAATGAGCTATCCATCAGAATCACTAAGGGAATGCATGAGGGTTGATGTAGTGGACATTGCAGTACAAGAAACTTTTGAGGAAACAATAAAGGAAGTGGCAGAGGAGGAGTTCACCAAGGATATTGAAGTTAGTGATATCAAGGATGATGACACAACTATGCTAAGCAGGCCAGAGAAAGTGAAAGAAGAAAAGGAAGCACCAAAACCTGAACTCAAAGCATTGCCCCCTAATCTCAAGTATGCATACTTGGGTAGTGATGAGAGTCACCCTGTTATCATTAGCTCGGCCTTGAGCCAAGAACAAGAAGAAGAATTGATCAAGGTGCTGCAAACTCATCAAGATGCCATTGGATGGACCCTAGCTGATTTGAAGGGGATAAGTTCATCCATATGCATGCATAAAATCTTGTTAGAAGAAGATGCTAGACCCTCCATTCAAGCTCAAAGAAGATTGAATCCCGTCATGAAAGAAGTGGTACAAAAGGAAGTGAGGAAGTTATGGCAGGCAGGGGTAATCTACCCCATTTCTGATAGCCCATGGGTTAGTCCCATCCATGTAGTTCCCAAGAAAGGTGGCATAACGGTGGTGCCAAATGAGAAGAACGAACTCATACCCACAAGAACCGTTACTGGGTGGAGGATGTGCATAGACTACAGGAAGCTCAATGAAGCCACCAGAAAAGATCATTTCCCACTCCCATTCATGGATCAGATGCTTGAAAGGCTTGCCGGACATGCTTACTATTGTTTCTTGGATGGATATTCAGGCTACAACCAAATAGAATTTGACATTGAAATCAAAGACAAGAAGGGTGTAGAGAACAAGGTGGCAGATCATTTATCAAGGATACCATGTGAAGACGGAAGCACACAAAGCACACATGTAAATGAGTGCTTTCCTGATGAACAACTCATGCTAATTCACAAAGCACCCTGGTTTGCAGACATAGCAAACTTCAAGGCCACTGGGAGTTTACCTTTGGAATTTAACAAACATCAAAAGAAGAAATTGGTAAATGATGCCAAATACTTCATCTGGGACGAACCATACTTGTTCAAAAAATGTTCCGATGGCATACTCAGAAGATGCATATCCGAGGAAGAAGGAAGGGAAGTTTTATGGGACTGCCATGGCTCCACTTATGGAGGGCACTTTGCAGGGGAAAGAACAGCAGCTAAGGTGTTGCAGTGTGGTTTTTATTGGCCTACTATTTTCAAAGATGCAAAAGAATTAGTGAAGCACTGCCCTGAATGCCAGAAAGCTGGGAACCTGCCAAGAAGAAATGAAATGCCACAACAATTCATTCTGGAACTTGAATTGTTTGATGTATGGGGGATAGATTTCATGGGACCATTTCCCTCCTCATACTCGAATAATTACATTCTTGTGGCAGTAGATTATGTCTCCAAATGGGTTGAAGCAATAGCAACTCCAACCAATGATAATAAGGTAGTCATGAACTTCCTCAGAAAACACATTTTTTGCCGTTTTGGGGTTCCAAGAGCAATCATCAGTGATGGAGGAAGCCACTTTTGCAACAAACCATTAGAGGCATTGCTCCTAAAATATGGAGTCAAACACAGGGTAGCCACACCATACCATCCACAGACAAGTGGGCAAGCCGAAATATCTAACAGAGAACTCAAAAGAATCCTGGAAAAAACTGTAGGAACTTCAAGAAAGGACTGGTCGATTAAGCTAGATGATACTCTTTGGGCATATAGGACAGCTTTCAAAACACCAATTGGAATGTCTCCTTACCAACTAGTATATGGAAAAGCTTGCCATCTGCCACTGGAGTTGGAGCACAAGGCATACTGGGCCTTGAAACTTCTGAACTTGGACAACAAAGCTGCTGGAGAAAGAAGGATGTTGCAAATTCAAGAATTGGAAGAATTCAGAGCGGAAGCTTATGAGAATGCCAAAATTTACAAAGAAAGAGCAAAGAAGAAGCATGACAGCAACATAGCCCCAAGGAAATTTAAAGAAGGGCAAAAAGTATTGCTCTACAATTCTAGGCTAAAGCTATTTTCAGGGAAGTTAAAATCAAGGTGGTCTGGACCATTCCTTGTCACCAAGGTCTCCAACTATGGACAAGTAGAAATCATGGAAGAAAAGTCGCAACGAACCTTCATTGTTAACGGTCAAAGACTCAAACATTACTTGGGAGATGTGGAGGAGAAGGACAAAGTTAAATATCACCTCAACTGAGGAAGCTGACCGTCAAGCTAATGACGTTAAACAAGCGCTTGTTGGGAGGCAACCCAACCTGAGGTAATACCTTTTTGCTGTTTCTTTTATTTGTTTCAATAAAAGGGGTAAAGTAGTTTCTGTGCATTGCAAAGAATTAAGTTTGGTGTTTCACACCAAACAATGAATTCATGGATCCATAAGTCAAAGGGGAATGTGTGACTCTAAGTTTGGTGTTCCACCATAAAGACCAACTGAACACAACAACCTTTGAATTATGTGAAAGGAACAACTATTCTAAGCAGTCACAGAAATGCTTAAAACCCTTAGTAGCAACATCATTCCAAGATAACTCAAGGATTCAAAGAACACAGAGAAGTAAGTGGGAGACTAAGTTTGGTGTTCACACACCAACTTAAGAATCCGATACTTACCCACACATAGTTGAGCTAACCACTTAAGTGCTTGAGGAGCAAGCAACTTCATTACTCTTTGCAGGAAAGGAAACAAGAACCTTAAAGCATGAAGCAACATTTAGGAAGAAGAAGAAGGAGAAATCAAAGTGTTTCCTGACAACAAAGAGAAAACAAGGAATTTCACAAGGTGGTATTATTCCTTGATAATTCTTTAAAAAGGTTAAACAAAAGCATGCGTGTTCTGGTTTAAACTGTAAATGTTGACTCTTTCTGGAATGTGTAGTTTTTTTTTGTTAATTGCTTTGAATAAAGTGAATGCTTAGATGTTTGGATATAACTTCACCTTCTTAAACAATTGCCTGCCATGCTTGTTCTGTTTCCAAAAATAAAAGAAAAGTTTGAACAAAAGTAACTTGGCTAAATTAGTAACAAATCAAGTAGAATTAAGTGGTGGTATGCATGCTTGATTGTTTAGTCACATCACTAAAATTAGAGTGTAGAATTATCATTTTTTATGTAGAAGTAAAAATTGTCTATGGATCTTGATGAATAAATGTCTTTGGCCATGAAAAAGAAAGAAAAAGGAAAAGAAAAAGCCACGGAAAAAGGCAACCAAAAAGCAAAAAAAATTGAGAAAATAAGCTAGGCACCAATGGTTTGAACTTCTGAGACAAATGCCTGTGGTGTTTATGTATTAAGGATATGCTTGGATGAATAGGTTCTGAGGAGTGTTTCAACACTTGGTAACTTGGGTTAACTAACCCGGGATTATCAACCAAAAGTCCATTATCAAGAGCAACCTAAATACAAAATATTTAGTCACACAAAGAGGTGCTGGGCACCAATGTCTCAAGAAGGAATGTGAACTAAAATGCCTAAAGTGGATATGTGTAGTGCACTGATAAGAAAAAGAAAAGGCCAAAGGCTTGTGCAACACATGACACTAAGCAAACAAGGAGCAAAAGAAGCTCTAAGAAAAAGAAAAGAAAAACAAAAGAAAAGTGCCAAAGACATAAGAATAACAGGAGGCCATAGCAATTTTTGATGGATGCAATGAAAAAGTGATAATCCTACCTGATAAGTATGAAAAAGTGATGCTACAACTTTCTGCATAAAACCCTTCTGATGAACTTCAAATGCTTGCTAATATAGCCAATTTAATTACTCTCTGTTCATACTTTCTTCTCAAATAACTCAGGACTTGCTTAGGGACAAGCAAGTATTAAGTTTGGTGTTGTGATGCCAAGGCATCATAGGCTAGTTTCACTAGCATTTTTCTGTTAGTTTTAGTTGTTTTATGCATTTTCTTGAGCTTAAAGTAACCAAAAATGGTTAAATGAAGAACAAAGTAATGAACCATCCAAACAATATGATTTTGATGCAAATTCCATGAGTTTTAGTTGTATTACTTAAATGCTATGAATGAAAGATTTCTCATGAAATTTTGCAAGACTTTGATGCAATTGTTTGGATGATTTCAGGGAAGAAGAGGCTAAGCAAGGAAGCAACAAAATCAATAAAGGAAGCTTGAATATCACATGTGGAGTTTAAGTTCCAGTTTAAGCCTAAACTGGAGCTTAAACGCCAAAATCATGAAGGATAAGAAATGCTGGGATTGAAGTTTAACCTCCAGTTTGACCTCAAACTGGAGGTTAAACGCCAGAATGAAAAGCCTCACTTAAGGAGCATTCCACGTTTAACCTCCAGTTTGACCTCAAACTGGAGGTTAAACGCCAGAATGAGTATGCCACCCAGGGAGGAGTTCCACGTTTAACCTCCAGTTTGACCTCAAACTGGAGGTTAAACGCCAGAACCAGGAAGAGTACCAGGGGCCATTCCACGTTTAAGCTCCAGTTTGACTCAAACTGGAGCTTAAACGTGTTCGATAGTTTTTTCACTCCAGGGTTGCTCTCTCCATCTCCACGTTTAACCTCCAGTTTGACCCCAAACTGGAGGTTAAACGTGTTCGACACCTCCAGGGCCACCATTCCAAGCTTCCACGTTTAACCTCCAGTTTGACCTCAAACTGGAGGTTAAACGTGTTCGACCTCCAGTATGCCTCCACCCCTTTCCACGTTTAACCTCCAGTTTGACCTCAAACTGGAGGTTAAACGTGTTCGATCCCCAGGGCTACCCTCTTCCATTTCCACGTTTAAGCTTCAGTTTAACCTTAACTGAAGCTTAAACGTGCTTCTACAAATGGCCTCACTGGAAGTGTCTGGCGTTTAAGTTGCAGTTTAAGCTTAAACTACAACTTAAACGCCACTCTTGAAAAGGGTTTCTGGGCCAAAAACATTGTGATTTAAGTTAGTCTTTGAGCACAATTATTAACTTAAACTTACTTTGGTATGAAACCCAATTGAATATCATGGTTTATGGGATTGGGCCTGAAGGATTGATGAGTTTGAAATCTCAATTTATTGAGTCATGTGTCATTATTTGATTATCACTAAGTTGGCTCAATAAATGTTACAGGATCTGGATCAACAACCTCATCAAGATTATGGATCATAAACCCAAGGCAAAAGGAAAGCAAGGAGAGGCCTCAAAGCCCAAGAAGCACAACTGAAGCTCAATATAGAAAGTGTATAAATAGGATAGAAGTTAAGTTAGAGGGGACTTTTACTTTCACTTTTAGCTAGTTTCTTTTTCTTTGTAATTGAATTCAGAGCTATGATTCACTAAACCCCCTTTCATTGGGTTAGGGAGCTCTATTGTAATTCAATGAATCAATAATAGTTTATCTTCTTCTTCAATCTTTTCTCTTGAATTTTGTTAGAAAGCTTCTCGATCTAATTCCATTGAGTAGTTGTCTTGGGAAAGAGACTACTCATACTTGGAATCCTTCGGAGCCTTGGGAAAGGAATGAAGGATTCATGCTAGAGAAGCTTTCTCACAGTGGATTGGATTGGGGTTTGGATGGATATTGTGACATGTAATCCTACCAAATTGTGGTTCATGAAATTGTGTGGTATAATCAGTGATCAAGCCTCATCTCTTCTTATGAACATTTAAACCAAGGGATTGGGAATTTGTTTGTTTTTAGAGAGCATTGGTGAGCCAAGGAATTGGGATCCAATCATATAAGATTGCCAAGCAAATTTCAATGAATGCATTGGTTGAGGAAGAGATTTACATGTTTGATTCGGAGATTGCAATATCTCCTAAACCCAATGAATTCCCCATTTCTGATTTCCACTTTCTCTTTACATTCTGCAATTCAATTCTTGCAATCATCCCCATCCCCTTTTAATTTCAGCAATTTACATTCTGCTCTTTAATTCATGCAATTTAAGATTCAGCCATTTAATTTTCTTGTCATTTACTTTTCCCGCCAATTTTACATTCCGCAATTCTCATCTCAAATCTTGATTCTGCTCAACTAGAACACACTTCTAATCCGAATTGCTCACTCAACCAATCCTTGTGGGATTCGACCTCACTCTATTGTGAGTTTTTACTTGACGACGATAACCGGTGCACTTGCCGGAAGGAATTTTGCTGATCGTGCAATTTCCTAAATCGTAGCATAACACGTTTATGCGCATCAGATTCCTTTCAGAAGTGTACATGAACTGGTTATTAGCAACCATGTCAATGAGTTCTTGAGCTTTTGCAGGCGTTTTCTTTAGGTGAATGGATCCACCTGCAGAAGTGTCCAGTGACATCTTTGATAGCTCAGATAAACCATCATAGAATATATCCAGGATGGTCCATTCTGAAAGCATGTCAGAAGGACACTTTTTGGTCAACTGTTTGTATCTTTCCCAAGCTTCATAGAGGGATTCACCTTCTTTCTGTCTGAAGGTTTGAACATCAGCTCTAAGCTTGCTCAGCTTTTGAGGAGGAAAGTACTTGGCTAAGAAAGCCGTGACCAGCTTATCCCAAGAGTTCAGGCTGTCTTTGGGTTGAGAATCCAACCATAATCTAGCTCTGTCTCTTACAGCAAAAGGGAAAAGCATGAGCCTGTAGACTTCAGGATCTACTCCATTAGTCTTAACAGTATCACATATCTGCAAGAATTCAGTTAAGAACTGAAAAGGATCTTCAGATGGAAGTCCATGAAACTTGCAGTTCTGCTGCATCAGAGAAACTAATTGAGGTTTCAGCTCAAAGTTGTTTGCTCCAATGGCAGGAATGGAGTTGCTTCTTCCATGTCAATTGGAATTAGGTGCAGTAAAGTCACCAAGCATCTTCCTTACATTATTATTATTTTCGGCTTCCATTTCCTTTTCCTGTTCGAAAATTTCTGAAAGGTTATCTCTGGATTGTTGTATTTTAGCTTCTCTTAATTTTCTCTTCAGAGTCCTTTCAGGTTTTGGATCTGCTTCCACAAGAATGTTCTTATCCTTGCTCCTGCTCATATGACAAAAAAGAAGGCACAGAAAAATAATAATAATAATGGAGATCCTTTATACCACAGTATAGGGATTCCTGTGTGAGTGGAAGAAGAGGGGGAGACAAAGAATGTAATATAATGGAAGAAACACAACTGTGAGGATGGAAGAGAGGTGAAATGAGATGTTAGGATATGAATGAATAAATAGAATGAGATGGGGGAGGGATAATTTTCGAAAATTTATTTTGAAAAAGAGTTAGTGATTTTCGAAAATGGTTTTTGAAAAATGTTAGTAATTTTCGAAAATTTTTGAAATCAAAAATAAAAATAATTAGTTAATTAAAAAGAAATTTTTGAAAAAGAGGGGAGATATTTTTGAAAATTAGAGAGAGAGAGAGTTAGTTAGGTAGTTTTGAAAAAGTTAAGAAACAAACAAAAAGTTAGTTAGTTAGTTGAAACAATTTTTGAAAAGATAAGAAGTTAGGAAGTTAGAAAAGATATTTTGAAAAGATATTTTTGAAAAAGATAAGTAGATATTTTTGAAAAGATATGATAGAAATTAGTTTTGAAAAAGAGTTGATTTTTAAAATCACAATTAATGACTTGATTCACAAGAAATCATAAGATATGATTCTAGAACTTAAAGTTTGAATCTTTCTTAACACGCAAGTAACAAACTTAAAATTTTTGAATCAAAACATTAATTGATTATGGTATTTTCGAAAATTTGATATAAAAATGAGAGAAAGATTTTTGAAAATTATTTTTGGAATTTTCGAAAATAACCAAGAATTTTGAAAAAGATTTGATTTTTGAAAAAGATTTTGAAAAAGATAAGATTTTCAAATTGAAAATTTGATTTGACTCATGAGAAATAATTTGATTTTTAAAAATTTTTGAAAAAGTGAACTCAAATTTTCGAATTTGATGAGAGAAAAAGGGAAAGATATTTTTTTTTGATTTTTGAATTTTTATGATGCAAGAGAAAAACAACAAAAAGATGCAATGCATGAAATTTTTAGATCAAAACATGTGATGCATGCAAGAATGCTATGAATGTCAAGATGAACACCAAGAACACTATGAATATCAAGATGAACATCAAGAACATATTTTTGAAAAAAATTTTTAATGCAAAGAAAACATGCAAGACACCAAACTTAGAATTCTTTAATGCTTAGGCACTAAGAATTCAAGAATGCATATGATAAACATGAAAAGACACAAAACAAAAAATCATCAAGATCAAATAAGAAGACTTACCAAGAACAACTTGAAGATCATGAAGAACACTATGAATGCATGAAATTTTCGAAAAATGCAAGATGCACATGCAATTGACACCAAACTTATGATATGACTCAAGACTCAAACAAGAAACACAAAAATATTTTTGATTTTTATGATTTTCTAATTTTTTTTTGAATTTTCGAAAATTAATTGAAAAAGGAAAATAAGGATTCCAAAATTTTTAATATGAATTCCAGGAATCTTGCATTCTTAGTCTAAAGCTTCAGTCCAGGAATTAGACATGGCTCACTAGCCAGCCAAGCTTTCAATGAAAGCTCCGGTCCAAAACACTAGACATGGCCAATGGCCAGCCAAGCTTCAGCATGTAATTTAGATATGACATGCCTGACATACTCATTCCCAAAGGAATAGACATGGCTTTACAGCCAGCCAGGCTTCACATGCTTCATGAAACACTAGAATTCATTCTTAAAAATTTTGAATCAAATTTTTGAAAACATTTTTATTATTTTTTTTTTCTCGAAAACAGATGAGAGATTTTTGAAAATATTTTTGAAAAGAAAACAAAAAGAAAATTACCTAATCTGAGCAACAAGATGAACCGTCAGTTGTCCAAACTCAAACAATCCCCGGCAACGGCGCCAAAAACTTGGTGCACGAAATTGTGATGTCCAGGCTCGAACAATCCCTGGTAATGGCTCCAAAGCTTGGTGCTCTGATCTTAATTCATAATTGTCACAACTTCGATACAACTAACCAGCAAGTGCACTGGGTCGTCCAAGTAATACCTTACGTGAGTAAGGGTCGAATCCCACGGAGATTGTTGGTATGAAGCAAGTTATGGTCACCTTGCAAATCTCAGTCAGGCAGATATAAAGTGATAATGGTGTTTTCGAATATTAAATAATAGAATAGGGATAGAGATACTTATGTAATTCATTGGTAGGAATTTCAGATAAGCGAATGGAGATGCTTTTCGTTCCTCTGAACCTCTGCTTTCCTGCTATCTTCATCCAATCAGTCTTACTCCTTTCCATGGCTGGCTGTATGTAAGGGCATCACCGTTGTCAGTGGCTACATCCCCTCCTCTCAGTGAATAATATGCTCACGCACCCTGTCACGGCACGGCTATTCATCTGTCGGTTCCCAATCATGCTGGAATAGGATTCACCCTCCTTTTGCGTCTGTCACTAACGCCCAGCACTCGCGAGTTTGAAGGTCGTCACAGTCATTCAATCATTGAATCCTACTCAGAATACCACAGACAAGGTTTAGACCTTCCGGATTCTCTTGAATGCCGCCATTATTCTAGCTTACGCCACGAAGATTCTGGTTAGGAGATCTAAGAGATACTCATTCTAGCTTAATTCATGTAGAACAGAAGTGTTTGTCAGGCACCCGTTCATAAGGGGGAAGGATGATGAGCGTCACACATAATCATCACCTTCATCACGTTCTTGGGTGCGAATGGATATATTAGAAGCAAAATAAGATGAATTGAATAGAAAACAGTAGTACTTTGCATTAATCTTTGAGGAACAGCAGAGCTCCACACCTTAATCTATGAACTGTAGAAACTCTACCATTGAAAATACATAAGTGAAAGTCCAGGCATGGCCTAGATGGCCAGCCCCCTAAACGAGATCAATAGTCTCCTAAGATGAACAATGGAATAAAACTGAGACCAAAGATCGTCAAAAAGACTAGTAAGAGGTCTTATTTATAATAAACTAGCTACTAGGGTTTACATGAGTAAGTAATTAATGCATAAATCCACTCTCTGGGCCCACTTGGTGTGTGTTTGGGCTGAGCCTGAATGTTGCACGTGCAGAGGCCATTTGTGGAGTTGAACGCCAGTTTCTGTGCCAGTTTGGGCGTTCAACTCTGGTTTTGGATCCTTTTCTAGCGCTGGACGCCAGATTTGGGCAGAAGGCTGGCGTTGAACGCCAGTTTACGTCATCAATTCTTGGCCAAAGTATGGACTATTATATATTTCTGGAAAGCCCTGGATGTCTACTTTCCAACGCAATTGGAAGCGCGCCATTTCGAGTTCTGTAGCTCCAGAAAATCCACTTTGAGTGCAGGGAGGTCAGAATCCAACAGCATCAGCAGTCCTTTTTCAACCTCTGAATCTGATTTCTGCTCAAGTCCCTCAATTTCAGCCAGAAAATACCTGAAATCACAGAAAAACACACAAACTCATAGTAAAGTCTAGAAATGTGAATTTAACATAAAAACTAATGAAAACATCCCTAAAAGTAACTAGATCCTACTAAAAACATACTAAAAACAATGTCAAAAAGCGTATAAATTATCCGCTCATCATATACCCAACCCAAAATGTCCTGGTAGCTAACTATTGGACAGTCCCTCTGTACATGCATCCCCAAGCTAAAAAATATCCATGGAAAAAATTCCAAACTTAATTTATCCATGGGTGAGACAACCCAAGCTCAAATTCATATATATGTATGTCCATGGGGGAACCCGGGGAGTTAAAGTGTCCGGTCACATCTTGTGACAGAGGGTCAACAATTAGTATCAAATATAAAATCCACATAATAATATATTTTTGTTTAAAATAATACTTCAATCAAATCTTCAATTTTTATAGAAATTTTGGCAGCATATCCTCAAACTCAAACTTCTGCCACCCTTCAAGGGTCCCAACCACCAAACCAAACACCTTTTGTCATTTAAATCATTTCTAGTATCAAATCATTTTAAAATCAAACCAATTCTAATATTAAATCTTTTCCCAAAACCAACCAAATCCAATAGCAAATCGTTTACAAAATTAAACCACACATCTCTCAACCAATCCATTCAATTTAATTTCACTAGCCCACCATCAATCCTCAACACATCAACAATCATCATTATTTTATACTCATCAAAGTCATAATCCAACATATACGAATTCATTCATCCTTTATACACACATTATATACCATATACACAATCCATCAATAATTTATTCAATTCATCTTAAGGTCTTCTAGCCTAAGTTTTCACGTGATATTAAATATTAACTACGAAAAACTAAAACTATACTTTGGCCGATTCCTCTCTAAACTCAAAACACCTAAAAAATGCACTCTTCCACTAGCTCCAAGTCCCCAATTACCAATTTCGCAAGCTTAATCACCCAAATTTCGTTCTAAACTGCCCAATAATTGAACTCCAAATCAATAAGAATACAATCTAACTCACACAATATCACTATAATCATTATAGAGTTCACTAATTCAATGATTCACAAAAGTTCAACAGTTTCTTACCTTGCCCACAGATTAATTAAACAAAACCCAGTGATTTTTCGCTGCTAGAGTTCACCTAAACCATCAATTACACAATTCCTCGATATCAAAAACCCAAAATTCACAAAATTGATGACGGGAAGAACTGGATGATATAACAACCTGAGTTTTTAAAACTAAATAATGAGTGATTTATGATTTATTATAATTATTGAGAATTTTATTTAAAAAAAAATTATTTTTACAAAAAGTAATTAAATTAAATTTTATGATATTTTAAATTTAAAATTTATTAAGATTTCTAAATAATTTTTATTATAACGAAATAGTTCAAAAAAAGATAAAAGAACTATTATTATTATTATTATTATTATTATTATTATTATTATTATTGCCGAAACCTCTAAAGGAACAAAAAAAAATGGAACTTATGCATGTATGCACATATATTTAAAACCAAGCCACGTTTCCTTTATATATATAAAACACCAATGACACATGTTTCCTTACTTCCACTAATCAACACCTATGCTTCATTCATTTCATCCTTAACCACCGAAAAGAGAAAGGAGTGACCGACAGAGAAGAGAGAAACTGTGAAAACCCTTGAGCTTCTGGCTTCGATTTTTTGTGATCCGTAACTCTAATAAAAAATCTAATCCGGTAAAAGTATTTGTGTTCTCTTTTTTTATACATTGGTGTTACTTTCGTCCAATAGAAGTTGACAGTAACGTAGTTCTTTTTTTCCTTGAGTTTGGCCAATTGGAGTTCTAGGAAGTCCAGACGATTTCTAACGTTTTCTTCTTCAGTAACTCGGTCAGAAAGCTTCTCCGGAGTCTCGAGTATTTTGATTTCATACAAAGGTAGGATTTGGTAATTTTATAATAATTAAACGTGAATTTTATAAGTAAATATTGATTTGATTAATTATTGTTGAGTTTGATTGAGTTTTGTGTTGAATTTAGTTGAATTATTGTTATTTTTGAGATTATGATTTGGCTTTGGTGGATTCAGCCCAAAATCAAACTATTTTGAGTGAATTTTGGAGCTGGTTTATGTAAAAATACTGAAAAATATTGATGAGGTCTGATGGCTGAGAGATTAAATTAAAAGTTATGAAAAGGCGGTAACTTTAAAGCTCGAAAATAGACTTAAAAATGAAGCAAAAACTTGATGAGTTTTGGGAATGGGATTCGGTCCTTCGGTAAAGCTATAATCATAGAAATAAAATTTATATTTAAGATTGAAATAGTAATTAAATAAAAATTTGAAGTTAGTTTTGTAATTATATACGTTTTGGGGTATTTTGGATAATAATTAATAAATTTAGAGGTAAAATGGGTACTTTATAAAAGATGGAAGGTGATTTTGGTAATTATATTATATGTAAGAGTATTTTAATAAATTATAAAATATATTGAGGTAAGAATATAAATACTTTAGGAAGCTCAAAGATACAACATAATTTATAAAAGATTAAGAACAAAGCTTAAGTTAATAAATTTTGGGTAATACAGAAAATTATTATTATTGTTATTAATTTATTAAGATTATTATCAATGTATTTTTGAAATATATTATATATTAATATTTTATTTAAAATATATTATTTTATTTATGATGTACTAAAAGGGTAAGCAAAAAACTGTCCTAAAAGTTTTAGAAAGACAAATATAAATTAAGAACCTTTGATACTCTTTCCATAAGACACTTAGAGAAAGGCGAGGGAATAATGCGAAGACAATTTATATTGTGAAATGATAAGAAAGAAGAGAAAGAAAGAAAGAACGAGAAGAAAATGAGATAAGCAAAGATATGGTGGTGAGCCCACTGAGATTTGCTTTCCAGAGATACATCGGCCAATCCAGGGGATGGTCGCACCTGTAAGACAGAGGTTGCTTACAAAGGTTATCAATACATATATTGGCTAGAGAGAGCCTCACCTGTAAGACCGAGGTTGCTTACAGAGGTTATGTTTGCATACATCAGCTCAAGAGAGTCGCACTTGTAAGACAGAGGTTGCTTACAGAAGTTATAGCACTAGAAGCCAAAATTAGACAAAGGTTGCTGAGTTAAGTAAAAATATAATTCAATAAAAAATAGAAAACAAAAGAATTAAAACAATAAAAGAGACTAAAGAACCTCTGCCACATGAGAGCAGAGAATATAAGAGAAATGAATGTATTAATTAAAGAAATCTCTGCCACAGGAGAGTAGAAAATAAAGATTAAAAGAATCTAATGAACGTCTGCCACAGTAGAGCAGATAGAAAAGAAGGTGTTAATTAAAGAGACCTCTGCCGCAGTAAAGTAGAGAGCAAAGATTTAAAAGAAATTGAGTGCTATTTGGGCCTTAGTGCCAAGTGTCTAGTGGGGACGGCGATGCGTAACGCTCACTTGATACTATAGGGATGGTTCAGTAAGGACAGCGATGCGTAACGCTCACTGGAGACTGAAAGGAAGGTTCCCCCATGAGGACGGTGATGCGTAACACTCATGGAGGGGACGTTGGCTGAGATAAAAACGGCGGTACGAAATGCTTATCTCAGGACCAGTGTCGGGAATCGGGCAACAAACTGACACATGAGCTCATGGCCTGTATAGGACTAGACATGCATCATAAGTGTTTGCATATATTTGTTTGGGATTGTGTTTTCTATAATTGTGTGTGCTTGTGATTTGATTCTATGTTCTGTAATTGCTGAGTTGGATTATATTTTATTGACTGTTGTTATTGACTAAGAACATAATAAAACGAACTTAACTTCTAACCTCGACCCTACTAAGAACTTCCCAATTCTTACCCCCTATTTTCACCCCTTTCAGCTACAGGTGCGACAATTTAGTGCAGAGCTACAGCAGCATAGAAGATTATATTCACGAGTTGAATTGTTAGAATTTATTTTCCCCTTGTCGTTTATTATTTTGGTTTTTAGAGGGGTAGGACTTGTAATTTAGGTCCTTTGAATAAGACTATGTATATAAAGCTATGTGAATATATATACTTTTGTGACTAAGTGATTTAAAATAAAGTCTCCTTTCAATTTCTTAATTAAAGTTTCAGTTCGTATTTGCGAAGACTCAATATTATATAAAGATAGTATAAAGTAAAAAGGTTTAAAGGTACGTGACGCCTAGGATTTTAGTACGATCATGGGTTGTTAAAAGTTAGGGTGTTACAGATGAGAAATACAAATTTCTTACCACTTTATTCAGATAGAATTGAAGAGAATTTTGAGATGAACACGTGGCCACTGACAGTTCCTCAATCAGAACTCGGAATTGAAAGTTATGGACGATTGAATTTTGGAGGTGAGGATTAGGGTTTTTAATGTTAATTTCTCTTCTTCAGCATAACTCCAGCAATGAAGGGGAGGAAAACTCATTTTTGGTGTTTTATAAGTTGGGGCTTGGACCCAGTTCAATCGGTTTGGCTTGTTGGACCGGTTTTGGATCAAAATCTTTCGAATTAGTGTTAAAATTTATATTTTAATTATATCTACTTCTCTAAACTATAAAATTAAATTTTTTTAATTTTTTTAAATAATAATTAATTTATTAGCTAATTATTTACTAATTTCGCGGGATTTGCAAGGCTTCTTAGCGAGCAATCGCAAATAATGTAGGCCAAGTGGATCATGCTGGTACACTTATAATTAGAATAAAGGTAATTAATAAATTTGTCTGCTATTGGTTGAGCTGAATGAGAAAATAATTCTGAAAAATATAATAAGTAGATAATCTTAAAGAAAATTAATTGTGTATGTAAGTATGGCTAAGCTTATCATTAGATATGTTGGCAAGAAACTTTCTCCATTGAGTGTGTAAATCACTTGAGTTTGTCCTCTCCCTTGGTTTGGCATTGTGTATGATCACGTTGGGATGATTCTATTTTCAGATACTTTGCTGGATGGGAAGAGTTGTTCTACTAAACTGCTATCGTGATGCAAGGACAACTATGAACATTATATCTAAAATCCTCTTATAAGGAAGTAGAGAAGGATGGTTGCTCCCTGTACAAAGTAATTCATGAATATGACACTATGTGTTGGTGGGTCCCAATTCAAGTGGGACCCACAAATAAATAAATAAATAAATAAATAAAATAAAAGAAGTGGCAAAAGCCACAATAAGAAGAAAAAGGGAAAAGTGAAGAGAGAGGAGAAAAGGATAGGTTCAATTTGATTTCATTAAACTAATAAATTTGCTCTCTTTTTTTTAATAAAATTTTAATATGTTGTTTTGGTATAGAGATGAACATTAGGATATAATTTTCTAGTTGTATTATCTTCTCTTTTGTCTAATTTGAGATACCCACTTTGTAGAGGATTTAGGTTGATTCCATCTATTTTGATGATGTATTTTGTTGATTGTTGAGATGCCCTAATGCTACTAGAAAGACTGACTATGTACCTATTATTTTGAAGTGAAATATTTTACTGGACTAGGTCCCGTAAATTTTTTGTCCCTCTTTTAGGAGTTTTTCCACAATAAAAATTCTGATGTTTAATTATTTAATTTCTGCCATTATATTTGTTGCTTGGAGTATATTTTGAGTTGTCTATTTAATTGCACAGGTTGTGAAAAAAATAATTTAGTGCTTCCACTGTTAGGTAGGTTCTTATCTGAAGCTCAATTTTTCCAACAAAGTAGTATCAAAGCTTTGGTTGCTTATTTCTGTGCTGATTAAATGGAAAAAATATTCAAGGGACAAATATGGTCAAATTGAATTCCAAAAATTATTCAATTTGGAAGATCCTCATGGAAGATATGTTGTATAGCAAGGACTTGTATAATCCTGTGGAGGGGAATAAATCCAAAGATACCAAAACCAATGTTGAATGGAAGAAGCTGAATCGGAAGACGGTTTCTTTGATTAGGCAATGGCTTGATCTTAGTGTGTATCCGCATGTTGACATTGAAACTAATGCTGAGAAGATGTGAAAGAAATTAAAGGAGTTATATGAGAGAAAATATGTGCAAAATAAAGCATTCTTGATTTGGAAGCTAGTAAATATGAAATATATTAAAGGTAAATCAATGCTCGAGCACTTGAGCATATTTCAGGAGACTGTAAACCAAGTGATAAATAATGACATCACTTTAAATGATGAGTTGTAAGTCTTGTTGTTGCTGAGTTCCTTACTTCATAGTTAGGAAGTTCTGGTTGTGACACTGGCTAACTCAGTTTCAAAAGAGAAGTTGACGTTAGCAATGGTTAAAGAGAGCAAGTTGAATGAAAAAGCCAGAAGAAGAAGAGAGGATTGATTAATGCCTCCACCCAATCAGAAGCACTTGTTTTAGAGTTACGAGGGAGAAGTCAAAGTAAAAAACCTGACAGCTCTGACATGTCAAAGAGTCAAAGCAAGTCAAGAGAAAAGTACAAACCAAGAAAGGAGTTCATTTGTCACCATTGTGGCAAGTCGGGGCATATCAAGAGATACTGTAGGTTCTTGAAAAGGGAACAGTCAAGGAAAAGAAATGAAGATAGAGGTAAAGATGGTGATAATGTAACACCCTACCATACAGAGTCTTATGCTTAAGTCATAATTCAGAGATGGCAAGGTATTACGACCTCTAAAGCAAAAATTTAATATGTATAGTAGTATGAATAATTGATTATAACTAGGAGCCTTTGTAGAAAAAGGGGTAAACAAAAACCGTAACTCGAACGCGCAACACTCCGATCGATAACGTAATGAGCAAAGGATAATCTAACGCAAGATCATATATATAAAAAGAGTGTCAAAAAAAGGGAATATCAAGACTCAAAATCCGGCTGCGAAGATAACCGGTCCGAGCATAGCAATATATACATATAATAAAATAAGGAAAACCCAAAGGAAACCCAAAGGGACACAAATACAGAAATCTAATCTCCAAAATCCCCTCTAGAAGGAGTCATCACAGTTTGTATTATTCAATGGAGATAAAAGTATCTATGCAAAACATATAAACCAAAACAGAGCCCCGAGAACAAATATCTTCGCTAATCCGGAAGTCTCCAGCATGCCTTAACGAGAAGCCTCGCGTCCTGCATCTGAAAACAACAAAATCCGCATGGGTGAGAACCAGAGGTCCCCAGCACGGTAACAGATTCCACATATATAATACATAATAATAGAGGAAAGCCGAAGGCAATCCTAGAACTTCCTCCAGATAATATCAAGGCTTATAAACAAACTAAACCGTAAGTGGCAACTGACTAAAGATCCTTCAGTCTAACTAATACTTCCCTTTCCAATTCCTTCAGACCTCCCAACCACCAGCAGGAGTATAATATAGCAAATACAGTTATATCAGACAAGAGATTTACAAATAGGAACAGATAAGGCATTTACACAATTAGCAAGTAATATGCAGTCAAATAGGCAATCTCAAACAATTCATGTAGTATGCTTATGATGCATGCATGTCCCTAGTGGCTGATGATATCATCTGTCGGTTATAGAGCCAACCCGACAAGTCTTGGTAGCTAACCATTGGACTGTCCCTCTGTTGCGCATCCCCAACTCGAGTTATACTCATCATAAACTTGATCATAATCAAGATCCATATCCATCACCCTCACTGGTGAATATTTACGGGGGCGAGCTCATCCGGGCCTTTCACAGTGCCCGGCCACACTTACGACATAGGGTCAAAAGAGCTTCGAGTCTCAACCTGGAGCACGTGGTGGCTAGCCACTGCTTCCTCCTAGGGAAATCCTCATCTCCGATGGTGGAAGTGCAAACATTCACAATTCATTCAACATCATATATGCATTTATACTTAGCCATAATCATGGCTCCGCTGTAACACGGTAATAATCTAGCCATCCGGCTCACGGTTAAATCCATAACCAGCCAATTCATTAACAATTACAGCCCTTCGGCCCATGGCACAACAAGCACTTCCACCACCATCCTCCGCATCTCACATAATCATCTTTGATCCTCAATGATCATTCATTTTTCCCCTTGTTTGACTCGCAAGTTACCACATTCACTAGCCCTTTTTCTCATGCTAGGCATATCATAATGATTCAAGACATAAGTGGTGAGATCGGAGGCTTAGAAGTATGAAATTTGGCTTTTAAAACACAAAAATCAACTTTGGGATGAAAACAGGGCCACGCGTAAGCAAACTCCACGCGCACGCGTGGATGACCTTAAAACTCATCGACGCGCAAGCATCATACGTGCAAATGCATGGATTGAAAATTAGCGAAATGACGCGCAAGCATCAGCCACGCGTACGCGTGGGTGCTCTTGCGCCCCAGGCACAAAACTGGCACAACTCTAGCACAACTCTCGGGAAAATGGCTGGGCATTTGGTGCAGCGCATCGACGCGCCCGCGCACACCACGCGCACGCTTGGATGGTGCTTTCTCGAAGAACGGCGTGTATGCGCCAAGTGCGCCTACGCGCGGGGGTCATTCTGCTAAAAATTTTCTAAGTTAAAAGCTGCAGAATTCACAGATTCAACCCCCAATCTTCCGACGGACATAACTTTCTCATTTTAAATCGTTTTTTCACCGTTCTTCGAACGACATGGACATCCTGGATCCAATTTCATTTCTAAATAGATTTGGTACAAATCAGAGATCCGTAGTCCAAGTTATGTCCCGTCAAAGTATGCCCAAAAACCGTGTTTTCATACAAAACCATAAAGTGCCATTTTCAAAACAAACCACTTTCAACTCTTTTCAAAATCAATCAAAACATGCCAATTTCATCCCTTTTCTTTGAAATCAATCAAAATGTACCAAAATCAACATCAAGCCCTCTTCAACTAACACATTGACTTTTTACCAAATTTTCCAAAATCACCATCCAACCATTTTAACACTTCTCAATCAAATGGCTAAGGGACAAACACAATATCATGTCATACATCCTCCCTCATCCCAATTTCCAATAATACCATTTCCAATCAACCATCATTATACATAATCAACATCATACTCACCATCAACATGGTATCACCCATCAATTCAACCTCAATCATCCATCAAGCATATATCACAACATGCATTTCTCATATATCACACAATCAAGGCATCAATATTCATAATCACATATATGATCACATCATATATCTCAACCATTCAACAATATCAACAATTCAATGCCTATCTTAGGGCCTCTAGCCTAAGTATTTCCTACCACATTACATATTAGATACGGGAAACCGAAACCATACCTTAGCCGATTTCCCACGCTCAACCGGAGCACTTCCAAACCACTTGTCCACAAGCTCTCAAGGTCTCAATACCTCCAAGAACAGATTTTATCACACAAAACCCTCTTCCAAGCTTTCCAAAATCACCAATCAAGCTCCAATATTCACATATACACAACCTAAGCCACAATCATCATACCCATACACATCTCAATACCCAAACATCATAGAACAACAAATTACACTAGGGTTGAGAATCTTACCACACCCAAGGTCCAAGGAGACAAGATTAACCTTCTCCTTCAAGAGAGTTGGGTCCTATAACATCAAAGAACCCAAAATCTCAACATTTCACCCATGAAACTCGAAAACAAGGGCTGGAATTTCGAAGAGCAAAACGTGGCTTACCTCAAGATTGATTGTATGGGTTTTGTAGAGATCTTCGTGGTGAACGCGTGGCCGCAAACGGTGCGGCAATCGGAGCTCTAGATCAAAAGTTATGGTGGTTTGAAGATCAAGTGAGAGATAGAAGTTTGAGAGAGTGTTCTTCCCCTCCCTTACTCCATTTCAGCGTGTTTGAGTGATAAGTGAGGAGAGAGAGCACTGAAAACTAGGTTTTTGGTTTAGTTTAGTTGGGCCAAGGGCCCATTTTCGGTCTGATTGGACCGGTTTGGCCCGTTCAGTCAAATCTTGGTCCGATTTCTATAAAATTGGTACCGAAATTCTCGTCTCAATCTTCTCTATCATATTAAGCCATAAAAATAACATTTTTGGCTTTCTAGAATAAATTCTCATTTATGGGTTAATTAGCCGTTAATTAACTGGGTCTTACATCCTACCCACCTAATTGGGAATTTTGCCCATAAAATTCAAATCCAATTACCTGAGAATAAGTGCGGATAATCCGTTCGCATCTCCGATTCAAGTTCCCAAGTGTGTTCCTCAACACCGCCTCGACTCCATGCCACTTTGACCAATGAAACCTCTTTTCCATGCAACCGTTTGATACTAGTATCATCAATTCTGACTGGAGCCACTTGAAGTGTCAAATCTTCCCTTAACTGAACCGATTCAGGTTCTAACATATGGCTAGCATCAGGAGTGTACTTCCGAAGCTGTGACACGTGAAACACGTCGTGCAGGTTCGAAAGATGAAGTGGTAGAGCCATCCGATACGCCACCGGTCCAATCTTCTCCAGGATCTGAAATGGACCAATGTATCGAGGATTCAACTTCTTTGCTTTAATCGCCCTACCTATTCCTGTGGTTGGAGTAACCTTCAGGAAAACATGATCTCCTTCTTCAAATTCCAAGGGCTTCCGCCTCTGATCGGCGTAACTCTTCTGGCGACTCTGCGCCGTAAGCATCCTATTTCGGATTTTCTTAACTTGTTCAGTGGTCTCAGCTATCATTTTCGGCCCCAACAAGCCTTTCTCTCCAGCTTCATACCAACATAGCGGAGATTGACATTTCCTCCCATACAATGCCTCATATGGAGCCATTCCGATGCTCGCCTGGTAACTATTATTGTATGCAAACTCCACTAATGGCATATACCTATCCCAACTCGCCGGTTGGTCTAAAACACAAGCTCTCAACATATCCTCTAGGGTTTGGATCATCCTCTCGGATTGATCATCTGTTTGAGGATGGTAAGCTGTACTCAAGCTTAATCGGGTTCCAAAAGCTTTCTGAAATGCACCCCAGAACCTCGAAGTGAAACGAGGATCTCTATCAGAGATTATAGTAGCAGGTACACCATAGAGTCTCACAATCTCCTTTATGTATAACCGAGCTAGCTCCTCATCCGAACGGGTAAAAAGTGGGCTGATTTCGTCAGTCGGTCCACAATCACCCAGATAGCATCAAAACCAGTCCTAGTCCTTGGCAATCCTGACACAAAGTCCATTGCAATACTTTTCCATTTCCATTGGGGAACCTCTAAACGTTGCAACATCCCAGAAGGTCTTTGATGTTCAATCTTTACCTTTTGGCAAGTTAAGCACTTTGAAACATATTCCGCCACATCATTCTTCATACCTGGCCACCAAAACATCGCCTTTAAATCATGGTACATCTTAGTACTTCCCGGGTGAATGGAGAATCCGCCTTTGTGTGCCTCCTTTAAGATATCTTGCCTCAAAGTGCCAACATCTGGCACAATGATCCTACCCTTGAATCTCCATAACCTATTTTTTTCTTCCGACACTCTCCACTGTTTTCCTTGTTCGATAGCCGGTAACACCTTCCATAACGCTTCATCATTTTCATGAGCCTTTAGGAGCTCGGATTTAAAATCACTCGAGATTTCTAATCGGCTCAAACACAAGGTTCCAGATACTTCTCGAGCACCAATTTTTAGACTCTCGAATCCCTTGAGCAACTTCTCCTCTTGAAGCATCATCCAAGCCGCATATAACGACTTCCGACTTAACGCATCCGCCACTACATTTGCCTTTCCCGGATGGTAATTCAACTCAAAGTCGTAGTCCTTTAATAATTCCATCCACCTCCTTTGCCTCATATTAAGCTCTTTCTGATCAAAGAGATATTTCAAGCTCTTGTGATCAGAGAAGACTTGGAACTTAACCCCATAGAGATAATGCCTCCATACCTTCAAGGCAAACACGACCGCAGCGAGTTCCAGATCGTGCGTAGGGTAACTAACTTCATGAGGTCTCAACTGTCATGAGGCATATGCCACCACATTATGATGCTGCATCAGCACGCATCCTAGACCCTTTAGTGAGGCATCACAGTATACCTTAAATGGTTCGTTCGGCTCAGGTAACACTAACACAGGTGAAGTGGTCAACTTTTTCTTCAATGTCTGAAAGCTCTCCTCGCACTCAGGAGTCCAAACAAATGGAGTGTCTTTGCGGGTTAACTTTGTCAACGGCAAGGCTAATTGCGAAAAGCCTTTGATGAACCTTCGGTAATAGCCAGCTAAACCCAGAAAACTCCTTATCTCAGTTACTGTGGTTGGTTGCTTCCAATCCATCACAGCCTCCACCTTAGTTGGATCTACGGCTATTCCCTTCTTACTCACCACGTGACCTAAAAACTTCACCTCACTCTTCCAAAACTCACACTTAGATAGTTTCGCATAGAGTTTCTTCTCCTTTAGAATCTGCAACACGGTCCTCAGGTGTTCCGCATGCTCTTCTTCAATCTTGGAGTAAATCAGTATGTCGTCAATGAAGACAACAACGAATTTATCCAAAAACGGACGGAACACTCTATTTATGTAATCCATGAATACTGCAGGAGCGTTCATCAACCCAAAGGACATTACAGTATACTCGTAATGACCATAACGAGTCCTGAAAGCGGTCTAAGGGATATCCTCACCCCTCACCCTTATCTGGTGATAACCGGATCACAAATCGATCTTGGAGAAAATCCCAGCTCCTTGTAACTGATCCATGAGGTCATCAATTCTCAGCAATGGGTACTTATTCTTTATGGTGACCTTGTTCAGCTGCCTGTAATCCACACAGAGCCGCATACTTCCATCTTTCTTCTTTACGAGTAACACTGGAGCACCCCACGGGGAAACACTTGGTCGGATAAAGTTCTTACCCAACAATTCCTCTAACTGAAACCTTAGCTCGGCCATCTCTAATGGTGACATTCTATAAGGAGCACTTGAGATTGGTCCCGCCCCAGGCACCAATTCAATAGCAAACTCGACCTCTCGGTTAGGTGGAAATTCCTCAATATCATCGGGAAACACTTCCGGAAACTCACACACTACCGGAATCTGATCCAACCTTTGGTCATCACCTGAAACACCCGCGGTTAACAACAAGATATCCTGACATTCGATTCCGGAACAGTTCACCATCATCGAATTCAAGTAATAATTATTCACCACGACCGGCCCTTCTGTATCCTCCGGCATAAAGTACACCAACTTTGTAGAACAATCAAGCAGGACATGGTTCTCAGATAACCAGTCCAATCCCAAGATAAGGTCAAGACCGATCATCGGTAAGCAGATTAAATTATGGATAAAATCATGCTGCTTGAACCTAAACGAAACTTTCGGGCATCCTAGCCTAGTTACCATGGCCTCATGGGTAGCATTATACACTTTTAGGTCATAACCTAAGGTTACGATCTTCAACCCTAACTCATGGACTTTCTCAAATGCAATGAATGAATGCGATGCTCCCGAATCAAATAAAGCATTTAAAGTTTGACCAGCCATTTCACAGTTACCTCGAATGAGTGTCTCGAATCCTTCTGCACCCACAGCTGAGGTGGTGAACACCCGACCAGTTTGTTGTGCTTTCCCAGCACCTTGCTTCTGCCGCTCCAGACAACTTGCGGCTTTATGCCCCGCCTTTCCACAATTGTAGCACAAACCCCATCCGGCCTTGCATGGTACTCCCGGGTGGTGACTTTCACACCTAGTACAAGCTTGATCATTCCGAGGCTGCTTCCCAAACCTTTTTCCTTGGGAGTAGTTGTTGTTGGGCCTCCTAAAGGAACCTCCCCTCTTGAAAGGCGGACCACTAGGTGCAAATCCCTTCCCTCGGTTCTGTGGAAATGACCCTTTGTGACTTCCTTTCTTAGTGGCTGCCCTCTTCACACACTCTTCAGCAATCCTACAATTGTTCACCAACTCGGAGAAAGTCCTAATCTCCATTGGCCCCACCGAACCGAAAATATCGCTCCGGAGTCCTCCTTCGTACTTAACACACTTCCATTCTTCATATTCCACCGGAGTCCCTTGACACATACGAGAGAATATGAACAGCTCCTCAAACTTGTCAGTATACTCAGATACGGACATAGTACCCTGCTTCAGCTGCAACAATTCAAGCTCTTTGGCTGTCCTAGCAGAAGTCGGAAAGTACTTCTTATAGAACTCCTCTTGGAAGACATCCCAGGTGATATAATCATCACCCTGCTGCAGGAGGCGTCGGATACCCTGCCACCAATGCGACGCTTCACCAGTGAGCAAATAGGTAGCGAACTCCACACACTGCCCTTCAGGTACCACCTGCGCTTGCAGTGCTCGTTCCATAGCCTGAAACCATGTATCGGCTTCAGTCGGGCTAGTAGTTCCCTTGAACTTCGGGGGATTAACCTTCAAAAAGTTTGCCAGTGTCATCGGGCCCTAAACTCCACCTCCGTCATTACCATGGTTGTTCATCTGTTGACCAAGAGCCTCAGCAGTGGCTTGCATAGCAGCAGCCATGTTCTCCAACGCAGTCATAAAGTTCACCGGGTCATTAGGGTTATTCTCCGGCGCACGAGCATTATTATGACTCCTCCCACGACCTCTACCGCGTCCACGAGGCGCCATCTGGTTCCTATACACACCAAACAATCGATATTAAATTGATCAGTCTCAATATCGGAAGTCTAGTACTTCAAAGTCCCAAATGTATGCTCATGAACGTTTATGCCAATTATATCAAGTAGATATACTAACAGCGCATTGATGACAAGTCATCCTAGCCTATTTTAGCTAGTCTTTTTCTTTTGTTTTCATTAGAATTATGCACTTTCTTGAGCTACAAGCAAGCTAATTGAGTAGATTTTCATGTTTCCCTTGATTGAACCAACCATATATGAATTCATGCCATTTCATGAGGTTTTATGCTATATTTGTTGCATATTATGAAAGAATGAATATCTCATGGTTTTGAGCATAGCTTTGATGAGTTTGGTTGATTAATGATAGGTGAAGAAAGCTTGGAGAAAGGTTGAAGCAAGAAGGAATGGCTAGGAGTGAAGAGAGGACAATGGAATAAGTGAAATTGAACCAGGAAGCAAGAAGCTGGACCTAAAGTTAGCATCAAACTTTTGCACAAACTTTTGGTTGAAAAGTTAGCCCCAACGTTAGCCCCCTAACTTGGAGGCTAACGTTGGAACTTGAAAATTCTCCCCTGGGCTCCAAAAGTTTGCACCAACGTTAGCCCCCTAACTTTGAGGCTAACGTTGGCACATGAATTTATCCCCTGGGCACCAAAAGTTTGCGCCAACGTTAGCCCCCTAACTTGGAGGCTAACGTTGGCACATGAATTCCTCCCTGGCCATCCAACGTTTGCGCCAACGTTAGCCCCCTAACTTGGAGGCTAACGTTGGAACATGAATTTCTCCCCTGGGCACCAACGTTTGCGCCAACGTTAGACCCCTAACTTGGAGGCTAACGTTGGCACATGAATTTCAATGGGGAAGGAGCAAAAGTTTGCGCCAACGTTAGCCCCCTAACTTGGTGGCTAACGTTGGCGCCACTAGCACACAAGGCAAGGCCAACGTTAGGGTCAAAGTTAGACCCCTAACGTTGGCACCAACGTTCATACCAGCAAATTGTGCTGGCTGCTATGAAAAGTTGGAGCCAAAGTTAGACCCCTAACTTTGGCTCAAACTTTTGGTCCAACTTTTGCTAACCTCAAAACCGGTTCAATTGGTTCACTTTGGTTCTTCTCCAAACTTCAAGAGCAATCAACCAAGGCCTCTTTCAACCCAATTCTACCAAGAGCAAAGGCCCAACTCAAGGCTTGAAGATCATTTGAAGAAAGTGTATAAATAGGATAGAATTCAAGTTCTTCGGGGAGCTTTCCTTTTGGAATTTTCATAATAGTTTTCGGAGAGCTTTTGTTATTGAGTGAACTTTAATTTCTTTGTTTCCATTGCTTTCAATTTCATTTTACACTTGTCTTGGATCTTGGATTGGAGAATTGAAGAAATTCTGTTTCAATCTCAATCTTGGATCTCTGTTTCTTTACTGTTAATTGAATTTAATTTTCTGTCAATTGCTCCTCATCTCTTTTCTTTGCAATTTACATTCTCCTTGCAAATTGTTCTTGTTGGATCTAGGAAGGCATTGAGATCTAGACTTGGTTTTCTAGTCTCTGGGACCTGAGATCTGAATTTCCCATTTCACTTCTCTGTTTACTGCCTTCTACATTCATTTACTTTTCTGCTTCATATCCGGTTCAATCCTAATTCCCTTTCCCTCTTCTGTTTGATGCAATTTAATTTTTTCTTGTTTAATTTCTGCAAATCCACATCCCAATCCCCTTTACATTTCAAGCAATTTACATTTCTTGCACTCTAAGCTTCTGCCATTTAATTTCTTGTCCCTTAAGATTCAGCAATTTAATTTCCTGCACTCTTTACTTTCATGCAATTTACATTCTGCAAATCACAAATCACCCAACCAACACTCGATTCGCTTGACTAAATCAACCACTAAACTAAAATTGCTCAATCCTTCAATCCTTGTGGGATCGACCTCACTCCCGTGAGTTTTTATTACTTGATGCGACCCGGTACACTTGCCGGTTAGATTTGTGTGTTTTGGGAGAGATTTATTTTTCCTCCAAAATACTCATCAAGTTTTTGGCGCCGTTGCCGGGGATTGATTAGATTGACAATGATTAAGTGAGGTGGTAATCTAGATCAAGCACTTTTTCTTTAACTTTTGACTAACCCACTAACTGTTTGAAGTTTTGCCTGAGCTGATAGAAACCTCATTCTAACAATAGAGTGAAATTTCCTTGGCTCATCCTGCTGAATATGATTTTCATAGCTTGAAAAATAAATGAGAGGAGTGGTTTTCGTTCATTACTCTCTCAAGTTTGCCAACTGTTTGATACTTTGTGTCAACTGATCCTTCAATCATATCCTGGCCTGAATATGCTCTATCTTCACTTGAATTGGTTGTGACTGTGCAGATCATGGAAGGGAACTCAACAAGTTCTAGCAATCATGAGAGTAATACTCCCACCTTGGATGATAACGTAACCCATAGTTCGAAAGAACTATCCATAGCCATGAATGATGTTGCCCAGTGGTTTGAAGCCTTTCCACAAGGAAGCATTATCGGATGGGAAGAACTGGTGAATGGGCTCCTAGTCAAATTAAACCCATCACAAAGAATTGTTAAGCCAGAGGCAGAAGTGCATCCATTCACACAAGAGAAAGAAATTGAAGGTGCTAGTGCAGTAATAAGCCAAAACAAGCAGATACATCAGCAGACTCTACAACAACTGGACATGATGGCTAGGAAAATCACTGAGTTGAGACATGCTGTAGTACATACATACAACCTGACTCAAAGCTCATATGGGTGTAATCAAGCTGAACAAAGCTTTGGGGCCATTAATCATGAGCAACAAAGCTATGAGCAACTACAAGCTCCAAGCAATCACACTAGCATGCTCCAGAACAGGCCTCAGAATGATGTATACAATCCACCTTGGAGAACTCAGTCTAATGGGAGAGGGGTTGAAAACCAAAACCAAAGACCAAGGGACTTCAACTGCAACAATCCCAACTTCAAAAATCAACTTAAAACACACCCCCACAACAACAATCACACACACTTCCAACCCCGTCCTACCTCACCATTCACTCAAAATGACCTTCATCAACCACCACAATTGCCACAACCACTTCCAACCTTTCAAAGGATCTATATTCTAGAAATGCTGATGGAGAGGTCCATCAAAATTCAAGAAATGATGGCAATAGAGCGGGAAGAAATAAAGAAGCATCAAGAGATGATAAGCAAGAACCAGGAGGCTTCACTCAGAAGACTTGAAAGGCAGGTGGAACAATTAGTGCAAAACCTTGCTGAATTGGGTGAGAAAAAGGGGGTTCTGAACCCAAAGAGCCATGAAAAGGATGCTGTGTTGAAAGAGAAGGGAGTCATGGAGGAAAATAAGAAGGCTATGGAAAGAGAAATAGAGGGAAGGAAGCCCATAGCAAGAGGAGGAAACCTGAGGCAACAGAAGCCTCAACTTCCATGAGCACAGAGTGAAGGATGTCAAGCTAGTGACAATAAAAGAGCGCTTGTTGGGAGGCAACCCAACCCGAGGTAGTTTTCTGTTCATAACTATTTTAATAAAAAGGTTAATTAGTTTTATCTATAATGCAAGAAGCTAAGTTTGGTGTTGCACATCAAAACAATCTAAGGGAGAATGAAGGATTCTAAGTTTGGTGTCCACCAAAACCCCATTAAAACACACATTCTCACTTTCTGCATATTGTAGGCTTCAAGCATACTGGATGAACTAGTTAGCCATTCTACTGCTTTTCTTAGTTTCTAGTTCTATCACTTTTGAAAAAGAAAAAGAAATTATCACACATGGTTAACCATGGGCAAGGTACTAAGTTTGGTGTTCCCATACCAAAGTAAGTTCAAAAAGCCCGCAAATAAATCATGAAAATTAACCATTGTTTCCAAGTGCTTGGGGAACAAGCAACTTTCAATATCATTGCAGAATGACATACAAACTTTTGGAGGTTTGAACATCATCAAAAAGGAGAAAGATGAACATGAAGGTCAGCAACAATGATGATGAGAAAAAGGAAAGCAATTGAATTCCAACAGGTTGTATTGTTAAGTGATTGTTCTACATCAAATATTGCTGTGATTGAAAGTTGGATTGTATCCTTAATTGCCCTGCCTGTCTGCATAGTATAGTTTCTTTTTATATACCCCTACCTGCATGCATAGCATAGTCTTTCTTTATAATTCAATAAGCAAGATGCTTGATCATTCACAACATTCTTATCTTCAAAACTTGTTTGCACTCAATTTTCAAGAAATGCATCACATGAAAGTTCTTTGAAAAGAAGGATTGAGGAATCAATCAGTTTTGAGGCAAGCAAAAGATTGGGAGAAGTGGTGGTTCTAGTTATGTGATTTTGTATTGAGGTTGCATGCTTGTGAAAACTTGCATGGGAGCTCATAGGCAGGACATGAAGTTCAAAGAAGTATTGTGGAGATTCTCAAAAATCTATTGATCCAAGAAGCAGCAAACAAAACAAAAGAAAGAAAAGAAAATACAAAAACAAAAAGAATATGGCCCAAGGCTCTGAGCATCAATTACTAGGCAGAAGAAGAAAAAAAGAAACAAAACTCAAAGAGTTAGCCTAGTAAATGCTTGTGGTTGAGTTGTGTCAAAGAAAGAGGCTTGAGCAAGTAAATCCTTAGGGGTGCTTTAACACCTAATACCTTAAAACCAACTGGTTTAGGAGTATTGATTGAAAGCTTATCTAAAGAGCCGCTTTGAGACATGATACTTAGAGTCGAGGCCAAAGCACAGAAACTATAAGCTGCTTCAAGGTGATTACATATAAAGAGATCTCCATGGTACCATTTGGATGAAAATCCTAAAGACCTACGACTCCCAATATGTAAGGACTAGTGAGCACTGAAGCCCTTGCATGAGCATATGATTTAGAGTTCACCCCACTGATACTTGATCACTTCACTCACTGCACTTTACAAGTGTTCCTCAATCCATCTTAGTTGAAAGAACCTTGGAGCATAAATCTATTTCTTGCTTGGGGACAAGCAAGCTTTAAGTTTGGTGTTGTGATGACAAGTCATCCTAGCCTATTTTAGCTAGTCTTTTTCTTTTGTTTTCATTAGAATTATGCACTTTCTTGAGCTACAAGCAAGCTAATTGAGTAGATTTTCATGTTTCCCTTGATTGAACCAACCATATATGAATTCATGCCATTTCATGAGGTTTTATGCTATATTTGTTGCATATTATGAAAGAATGAATATCTCATGGTTTTGAGCATAGCTTTGATGAGTTTGGTTGATTAATGATAGGTGAAGAAAGCTTGGAGAAAGGTTGAAGCAAGAAGGAATGGCTAGGAGTGAAGAGAGGACAATGGAATAAGTGAAATTGAACCAGGAAGCAAGAAGCTGGACCTAAAGTTAGCATCAAACTTTTGCACAAACTTTTGGTTGAAAAGTTAGCCCCAACGTTAGCCCCCTAACTTGGAGGCTAACGTTGGAACTTGAAAATTCTCCCCTGGGCTCCAAAAGTTTGCGCCAACGTTAGCCCCCTAACTTTGAGGCTAATGTTGGCACATGAATTTATCCCCTGGGCACCAAAAGTTTGCGCCAACGTTAGCCCCCTAACTTGGAGGCTAACGTTGGCACATGAATTCCTCCCTGGCCATCCAACGTTTGCGCCAACGTTAGCCCCCTAACTTGGAGGCTAACGTTGGAACATGAATTTCTCCCCTGGGCACCAACGTTTGCGCCAACGTTAGACCCCTAACTTGGAGGCTAACGTTGGCACATGAATTTCAATGGGGAAGGAGCAAAAGTTTGCGCCAACGTTAGCCCCCTAACTTGGTGGCTAACGTTGGCGCCACTAGCACACAAGGCAAGGCCAACGTTAGGGTCAAAGTTAGACCCCTAACGTTGGCACCAACGTTCATACCAGCAAATTGTGCTGGCTGCTATGAAAAGTTGGAGCCAAAGTTAGACCCCTAACTTTGGCTCAAACTTTTGGTCCAACTTTTGCTAACCTCAAAACCGGTTCAATTGGTTCACTTTGGTTCTTCTCCAAACTTCAAGAGCAATCAACCAAGGCCTCTTTCAACCCAATTCCACCAAGAGCAAAGGCCCAACTCAAGGCTTGAAGATCATTTGAAGAAAGTGTATAAATAGGATAGAATTCAAGTTCTTCGGGGAGCTTTCCTTTTGGAATTTTCATAATAGTTTTCGGAGAGCTTTTGTTATTGAGTGAACTTTAATTTCTTTGTTTCCATTGCTTTCAATTTCATTTTACACTTGTCTTGGATCTTGGATTGGAGAATTGAAGAAATTCTGTTTCAATCTCAATCTTGGATCTCTGTTTCTTTACTGTTAATTGAATTTAATTTTCTGTCAATTGCTCCTCATCTCTTTTCTTTGCAATTTACATTCTCCTTGCAAATTGTTCTTGTTGGATCTAGGAAGGCATTGAGATCTAGACTTGGTTTTCTAGTCTCTGGGACCTGAGATCTGAATTTCCCATTTCACTTCTCTGTTTACTGCCTTCTACATTCATTTACTTTTCTGCTTCATATCCGGTTCAATCCTAATTCCCTTTCCCTCTTCTGTTTGATGCAATTTAATTTTTCCTTGTTTAATTTCTGCAAATCCACATCCCAATCCCCTTTACATTTCAAGCAATTTACATTTCTTGCACTCTAAGCTTCTGCCATTTAATTTCTTGTCCCTTAAGATTCAGCAATTTAATTTCCTGCACTCTTTACTTTCATGCAATTTACATTCTGCAAATCACAAATCACCCAACCAACACTCGATTCGCTTGACTAAATCAACCACTAAACTAAAATTGCTCAATCCTTCAATCCTTGTGGGATCGACCTCACTCCCGTGAGTTTTTATTACTTGATGCGACCCGGTACACTTGCCGGTTAGATTTGTGTGTTTTGGGAGAGATTTATTTTTCCTCCAAAATACTCATCACGCATAACACACATACAGAAAATGTACAGAAGCATAGTCAGTCCGTCCCTCAGGCTCTACAGGAACGAACTGCTCTGATACCATAATGTAACACCCTACCATA
The DNA here is from genome assembly GCF_003086295.3 of Arachis hypogaea. NCBI lineage: Eukaryota > Viridiplantae > Streptophyta > Magnoliopsida > Fabales > Fabaceae > Arachis > Arachis hypogaea. The sequence goes on from NC_092048.1 coordinate 112,643,323, forward strand.
CAGAGTCTTATGCTTAAGTCATAATTCATAGATGGCAAGGTATTACGACCTCTAAAGCAAAAATTTAGTACGTATAGTAGTATGAATAATTGATTATAACTAGGAGCCTTTGTAGAAAAAGGGGTAAACAAAAACCGTAACTCGAACGTGCAACACTCCGATCGATAATGTAACGAGCAAAGGATAAGCTAACGCAAGATCATATATATAAAAAGAGTGTCAAAAAAATGGGAATATCAAGACTCAAAATCTGGCTGCGAAGATAACCGGTCCGAGCATAGCAATATATACCTATAATAAAATAAGGAAAACCCCAAAGAAAACCCAAAGGGACACAAATACAGAAATCTAATCTCCAAAATCCCCTCTAGAAGGAGTCATCACATTTTGTATTATTTAATGGAGATAAAAGTATCTATGCAAAACATATAAACCAAAACAGAGCCCCGAGAACAAATATATTCGCTAATCCGGAAGTCTCCAGCATGCCTTAACGAGAAGCCTCGCGTCCTGCATCTGAAAACCACAAAATCTGCATGGGTGAGAACCAGAGGTCCCCAGCACGGTAACAACTTCCACATATTTAATACATAATAATAGAGGAAAGCCGAATGCAATCCTAGAACTTCCTCCAGATAATATCAAGGCTTATAAATAAACTAAACCGTAAGTGGCAACTGACTAAAGATCCTTCAATCTAACTAATACTTCCCTTTCCAATTCCTTCAGACCTCCCAACCACCAGCAGGAGTATAATATAGCTAACACAGTTATATCAGACAAAAGATTTACAAATAGGAACAGATAAGGCATTTAGACAATTAGCAAGTAATATGCAGTCAAATAGGCAATCTCAAACAATTCATGTAGTATGCTTATGATGCATGCCTGTCCCTAGTGGCTGATGATATCATCTGTCGGTTATAGAGCCAACCCGACAAGTCCTGGTAGCTAACCATTGGACTGTCCCTCTGTCGCGCATCCCCAACTCGAGTTATACTCATCATAAACTTGATCATAATCATGATCCATATCCATCACCCTCACTGGTGAATATTTACGGGGGCGAGCTCATCCAGGCCTTTCACAGTGCCCGGCCACACTTACGACATAGGGTCAAAAGAGCTTCGAGTCTCAACCTGGAGCACGTGGTGGCTAGCCACTGCTTCCTCCCAGAGAAACCCTCATCTCCGATGGTGGAAGTGCAAACATTCACAATTCATTCAACAGCATATATGCATTTATACTTAGCCATAATCATGGCTCCGCCGTAACACGGCAATAATCTAGCCATCCGGCTCACGGTTAAATCCATAACCAGCCAATTCATTAATAATTACGGCCCTTCGGCCCATGGCACAACAAGCACTTCCACCGCCATCCTCCGCATCTCACATAATCATCTTTGATCCTCAATGATCATTCATTTTTCCCCTTGTTTCACTTGCAAGTTACTACATTCACTAGCCCTTTTTCTCATGCTAGGCATATCATAATGATTCAAGACATAAGTGGTGAGATCGGAGGCTTAGAAGTATGAAATTTGGCTTTTAAAACTCAAAAATCAACTTTGGGATGAAAATAGGGCCACGCGTACGCGCACTCCACGCGCACGCGTGGATGGCCTTAAAACTCATCGTCGCGCAAGCGTCATACGCGTGAACGCGTGGATTGAAAATTAGCCAAATGACGCGCAAGCGTCAGCCACGCGTACGCGTGGGTGCTCTTGCACCCTAGGCACAAAACTGGCACAACTCTGGCACAACTCTCGGAAAAATGGCTGGGCATTTGGTGCAGCGCATCGACGTGCCCGCGCACACCACGCGCTTGCGTGGATGGTGCTTTCTCGAAGAACGGCGCGTATGCGCCTACGCGCGGAGGGTCATTCTGCTAAAAATTTTCTAAATTAAAAGCTGCAGAATTCACAGATTCAACCCTCAATCTTCCGACGGACATAACTTTCTCATTTTAAATCGTTTTTTCACCGTTCTTCGAACGGCATGGACATCCCGGATCCAATTTCATTTCTAAATAGATTTGGTACAAATCAGAGATCCGTAGTCCAAGTTATGTCCCATCAAAGTATGCCCAAAAACCGTGTTTTCATACAAAACCATAAAGTGCCGTTTTCAAAACAAACCACTTTCAACTCTTTTCAAAATCAATCAAAACATGCCAATTTCATCCATTTTCTTTGAAATCAATCAAAATGTATCAAAATCAACATCAAGCCCTCCTCAACTCACACATTGACATTTTACCAAATTTTCCAAAATCACCATCCAACCCTTTTAACACTTCTCAATCAAATGGCTAAAGGACAAACACAATATCATGTCATACATCCTCCCTCACCCCAATTTCCAATAATACCATTTTCAATCAACCATCATTATACATAATCAACATCATACTCACCATCAACATGGTATCACCCATCAATTCAACCTCAATCATCCATCAAGCATATATCACAACATGTATTTCTCATATATCACACAATCAAGGCATCAATATTCATAATCACATATATGATCACATCATATATCTCAACCATTCAACAACATCAACAATTCAATGCCTATCTTAGGGCCTCTAGCCTAAGTATTTTCTACCACATTACATATTAGATACGAGAAACCAAAACCATACCTTAGCCGATTTTCCACGCTCAACTGGAGCATTTCCAAACCACTTGTCCACAAGCTCTCAAGGTCTCAATACCTCCAAGAACAGATTTTATCACACAAAACCCTCTTTCAGGCTTTCCAAAATCACCAATCAAGCTCCAATATTCACATATACACAACCTAAGCCACAATCATCATACCCATACACAATATCTCAATACCCAAACATCATAGAATAATAAATTATACTAGGGTTGAGAATCTTACCACACCCAAGGTCTAAGGAGACAAGATTAACCTTCTCCTTCAAGAGAGTTGGATCCTATAACATCAAAGAACCCAAAATCTCAACATTTCACCCATGAAACTCGAAAACAAGGGCTGGAATTTCGAAGAGAAAAACGTGGCTTACCTCAAGATTGATTGTATGGGTTTTGTAGAGCTCTCCGTGGTGAACGCGTGGCTGCAAACGGTGCGGCAATCGGAGCTCTAGATCAAAAGTTATGGTGGTTTGAAGATCAAGTGAGAGATAGAAGTTTGAGAGAGTGTTCTTCCCCTCCCTTACTCCATTTCAGCGTGTTTGAGTGATAAGTGAGGAGAGAGAGTGCTGAAAATTAGGGTTTTGGTTTAGTTTAGTTGGGCCAAGGGCCCATTTTGGGTCCGGTTGGACCGGTTTGGCCCGTTCGGTCAAATCTTAGTCCGATTTCTATAAAATTGGTACCAAAATTCTCGTCTCAATCTCCTCTATCATATTAAGCCATAAAAATAATATTTCTGGCTTTCTAGAATAAATTCTCATTTATGGGTTAATTAGCCGTTAATTAACTGGGTCTTACAGATAAAGAATCTACAGCTATTGTTTATGAAGATGTTCTTATCAAATATGATGAAAATTATGTTAATATTGTATGTGATGATTCCACTTAGATTATGGACTCTGGTACCTTATGTCATGTCACTTCGAGGCATGATTTTTTTAATTCTTATACTGCTGGAAATTGATAAAATTGAACTGGGAGATAAAGGGGTGTGTGACATCATTGGTATAGGTGATGTCTGGCTTAAAACCAACATGGAATGCAAGTTGCAGTTGATGAATATTAGGCATGCACCATATATGTTGTTTAATCTGATTTCAGTGAAGGCATTGGATTAAGAGGGTTATTACACCTCTTTTGGTAGTGAAAAATACAAGACTACCAAAGGATCTCTCGTTGTTGTTAAAGAAGACAATAGTCTCACTACTCTTTATCAGTTACAAGTAAAGTTGTGCAAAGAAAATGTGAATATAGCTGATAATTGCTTCTCTGATTTGTGGCATATGTGTCTTGGTCACTTGGGCGAGAAAGGACTAATCATTTTAGCCAAGAAGCACTCACTTCCAGTGAAAGGTACAACTTTAAATACTTGTATTGTAAGATCTAAACTTTTTGAAGTTAGATATATTTTAATGGGTCAAAGCTCGATTTTCATAAATTATTTTATTAAGGGTAATTGAATCAAGTTTTGATAAATTGAGTTTGAAATAAATTAATGTTTTATCTAATTTTACAATTATTGAGTATTTTCCTATTTACAATTTAAAATTTAAAAATTTGAAAATAATGGAGTTTTGACTGTTTAAATTTGAATAATTGAGCTTTTAGTTTGATTTTATGAATTGAAGGCAAATTAATTTATTTATCTCTAATTTTAAATTAGAATACTCAGTTAAAAGTAATTCTCAAGTTGACAAATAAATAATATTTTTAAAGATAAATAAATTGTATTATATTTAGTTTTCAATTACTACCCTACCCCCAGTTTTATTGAAAATACCTATACTAGCCAAAAAATTTCCAAATTAGAACCCACTAATCCTAACCCTAATTTCACTCACCTTCACCACACTTTCATCAACATCACAAACACACTACACACAAACACCCAAACCAAATGAGAGAGAGGAGGGAGCACTACAAACCAGAAGAAGAAAGAAGAGAGGGGAGACGACGCGGACGAAGAGGGATGCCACCATCGCTGCCAAACTGTCGCTGTCGTGAGAGGGAGAGGGGACGCACGAGTGATAGAGTTTGCAGAGGAGAAACAGAACCAGAGGAGAGGAAGAAGCTACTGTCTTGCTGTTTGCGCCGTCATGCCTAGTCACCGTCTGTGAAGCCATCGCCGCCGTCGAAGCTCAGGGTCGCCGTTGAACAGAGCGTGAAGAAAGAAATGGAGCTCACGCATATAGAGAAGGACGCGATGGTGGTGGGTAGTCACCGCTGGTATAACCACCGCTAAATCAGTATTTTGCAGTATCCAGTTAAAAAATCACCGCTAAATGCGAATGCCACGATTTTGCGCATGTTTACCGGCGGTTACAAATCGCCGCTATTTAACACGTTTTTTTTAAAGTTTGCAATTGTTTGGCGGCGGTTTTAAAACCGCTGCTAATTTCAATACAAATTTTAAAAAAACAAAAATTGGATTTTCCTTTTAAAAAATGCTTTTTTTGTTTAATTTTAAAGATACATTTTTTTAGTCTTTTTTTTCATATTTTAATACTATAAATCTTAATATTTTTCATCCATTGAATCTAAACTTGTGGCAAAAATAACAAAATTAACTGAAAAACAAAATAATATATTTATCATCTGTGTTGCCATGTCTCGCCTTGAAACTTCCGGAGATACAATTGTGGCATCATCTTTGAAACAATCGAGATTCTTTGTAAGTCAGACCTAAAACAAAAAACTACATGATCAGAGAAGAACATCGTCTATACTTCAAAGAGATCATCATTCATCAAGAATAAAATTATCAACTACTACATAAACATGTCAATAGTGTCTCTAAGAAACCAACCTTCCACCCACACCTCCTTTTATAGTCAATACATAATTCACAAAATATGAGTTTTCACTGAAGATAAAAGATTTATTGACTATGCAATGCATAAGTGAAATTATTTTCAAACATAAGTTTATTTATGTATTTGTTAAAAGAAGTTATTTTTCACGTGTCTCGGTCAAAAAAGAATTTCATCATTCACGGCTTCAAGCAATCACGATTGCTACGTAACTGTTAAATTCTTATAATTACTATCTCAAAAGTCAATCATATAGCAGAGCATAATTACAATACAGTATTATATTACTGATAGCATACAAAATTATGTCATGTCAAAGTCATATTTATAAATAATTTCATCAAAATAGAAAAGGAGATGACAATTGAATAAAGGATATAAACCTTGGGGAGGCATTGAAGACTGACTCTACATCTCAGAGCATCCATGGACACTAACTGAGCGAGCCATACAAGGATCTGTTTTTGTCGGAAGCACTCTAGCATGGCCACCAGAAATGACAGCTAATCCTCAGCTGAGATGACACCAGCAGAAAACGGTGAACCTGCAATAAAATCCCCTCCATTCATGCCTTCAAACATTGGCACAGAAGGTGAATACATCGAGTAAAATGCAATACCAGGTGGTCCAAGTGGAATAGACATGACAAAAAGAAAAGCACATAGTTGATTCAACTGCATGGGAAGCAACAAAAGTTCAGTGTCATTATCTTGATAAAATAAAATATGGCCCAATGGTATGTCAACCTATTAGTTTACTACAGAAATGAGACTTTAAAAATTTAGGCACTTGGGAACAAACCAAAAAAAGGGGTAGAATCAGTGATCTTCCATAAAAGGATACTACTGTTTTATGATTCTACTTGGGTGTAAACTTGTGCAGGCTAATTACAATACTTGATTACCTAATTCACTATATAGTAGCAAAGATGTTCAACCAAGGAAAGTTTTCATATTATGAGAAATAACTTCTGTATTCATTCTTTTTTCAAATCCTTAGCCGATTCACTCTCTTCTGTAGTTGGATTGAGTGGAAGCAGTGTACCTTTATAAAAAGCAAATGTATTAGAGAGAAAACCTACCTTTCATCAATTGGAAGACAAGAAAGTGTGATATTAGCTTTGCTTTCCTGGTGAACCTGAAGTGCAAAAAGAATATAAAGTCATTTTAATTCTTTAAAATGCAAATTGAATTGGGAGTTGAAATCTTAGACACAATGATAGTGATGATGACTTGCTTGAATCAAATCCATGTAGTTCATTCTGTACAGGTGATCCCCGAAAAGAATCAATAATACATCCTCAATGTTCCTTGCTCTTAGATCCTACAACAAAAAACATTGTCATTAATTAAAAAATAGAACTAACAATATTTTGTATACCATATGTCAATAGAACAACATATATAGCACAATATTAAGTTTTATATTCTATGTCAACAAGCAAGCAATTAACTATATGTTCTTATTAGTATGAGACTAAGCTAGATTGCATGAAATGAAGTGTATTATTAATGTTCTTATTATTATGAGTAGCAGGCTAGCAGCGATGATATAGATACATCACAAACTTGTCTTACAAAAAACAAGATCAAAAAAGGTAAAGATTAACTAACTAATAAAACTGTTAACTACTCTTTAACTATATCAATTACAGAATTTATATCAATATGGATACTCCCAACAATAAAAATTTACAGAGACTTAAGCACGAGATGCAAAACAAGTATATGCTTGAGAAGCCCAACCTGCCCAAATATTAGCCGATAAAAAACTATATGGAAAATGGAAAATTTTCAACAATTATATGAAGAAATTTAGAAGCTGGTTATAACTTGATAATATATCACCATTGTTACAATAGAGTAGATAATGACATATAATCAAACATTGAAGAAAAAGAAAATTCAATTACCAAAGAAGCTAGTCAGAATCTTCGCCTTCATTAGAATTATGAATTCTTTGGAAGCGGGCATATGGCCTAAAATTTTTATGTACACTTTTGTCTGGCACTATTGATCTCTTCTGCTTAAGCGAAAAACTACATTCAAAAACTGAATCATACAAGATCCCCATGGCGATTTGCTTTCTATTGTTAGCATTTTCCTCCACAAACCTGCAAAAGAAAAATTATGTTGATTGAAAATTAACTAGCCAATAATCAATTCCAATACTTACTTTTCACAAGATGATCTAAGCGATACCAAGATAAAAGCACAAAAACATGCAAGTTGCCCACTATTATGATCACCTAGGGTAGCCCCTAGAATATTATTTAATAAACAATATATTTGATTGATATTGCCATGCCAAAATATCAATTGGCTTTCTCGTCACTGTATGAATAGATTTCATGCATAATAGAAAACAAAAAGCAATAAATAAATTGAGATAAAATCCAAATAAAGAAAATATTGAGCAACAATTTTTCATTTCTCTTAAGATGGCATGTGTGCTTATTTATTGCTTTTGATGTCTTACTAAGTATTAAACTTGCAGGATGAACTAGCCAGCGGTCATCTTGCATATTATTTTAGTCATAACAAATAACTAATATCAATTTATTCAGCAAAGAAAAAAAATATTATTCATTCATCTATAAGTCATAAGAGAAAATAATCTGATGGATATTCTAACCACAAAAATGTTCTTATGCGTATTATTTATTTTTTTTCATGATCTTTGACTATTTGTCTTTAAAGAGGTGCCCCATGGATAACTGTGCCCTACACTACACACACTACAAAGAATAATTCAATGGATTGATGGAAATATTTGAAACATTACCACACCTCCGCTAAGAAAGCAAAACAAAACATGAAATATTAAATTTAATATAGAAAGAATCACGAATTCTCTAGGAGAGATCATCAGTTCATCACTATAGAATAGAAAAGTGCATCAATTTTTTGCCTTTCGGCAAAGGGTGAAGGGAATCTTACTCTTGGAGAATATCAAAAATCATTTCTCTCAAACTTTTTTTAATAACATCAATGATATATAAGGTCTATGGACTCAACTATTCATGTATGATCCAATCCAAGAAGCAAGTAATGCTACAACAACGATATTTTCCATTGAAATACAGATAAAAGTAACAAAATCAGGCTAGCAAATAGCATGATTGTATCCCTTCATCAGACCAACTTTTATTCCAGAAAATTTTTCTTTTAGAATGTCGATATTCCCAGCATAGTTGTCAACCAAAACCATAACAATTCCTCTCCAAATCCCTCATGTTTAATTTTAGCTATTTAAAGAAGTAAGATACACAAGTCTTTGTAAAGAAACACATGCTTGGTTTCCTACAATAAAGTATAGTAATTTTTGAGGAAAATAAAGAGTACAAAATAAAAATTCCAAAATGAAGTGAATTGCTAACACTGGCAACCACCATTGCAAGGATTAAAATGCAAATTAGAAGACATACCTTTGCTGATTCATATATAGCTTCGAACAAGATCACACTCACCCGGTTTTGATAGCTTTCAACACAACATTTATTTGGTTTTGAGAACCTTAGCTAAAATAGAAATTGGATTTGTAACAAACACAATTAGCTAGTATGATTAGACAAATTTCAAGAATTCGCCTCGTTTTATTTTCCAGCAATGTGAAAAAATGAAATCAATGACCTAGGAGAAAAAAGAAGACAAAATAAGAAAACAAATACCCAAACAAACAAAGAAAGGAAGAAGGATCAGAAACAGTGATGGATGGTGATGGTGAAAGACTGGCTGCGACATAGACTGGATGCGACGACAGAAGCAGGACGCTCACGCATGTACAGTAGATTCAAAGAACGCACACGTAGAACGAGATGATGAGCAGATCCGGAGGAAGAGACAAAACAGAGGAGCTTGACATCGGCAAAAGAAGTGCTGATAAAAGTTCGGAACGAAGGTCAGAGTAGATAACGACTAGGGACGACAGCAAGAGAAGTCGAGGAATGAGCAGATACATGGAGAGTGAAAAATTGAATGAAACAGAAAGAGGAAAAGTTGAGACCGAACCTTAAAAGAGTCAGGTTAACGGCAGGTTTTGTTTAAATTGCTGCAAAATTAAGTTATACCGGAGCTCTTCTCAAAACTGCAGCCAGAATCGCTGTTAAACTGGCAAATAGCGGTGGCTATCAAAAGAGACACTAATAATCTACTGCTATCCTCCGCTTCTATGGTAGTGATCGAGGTTGGGGATTTAAATTAAAAATGCTTTAAACTTTGAATACCTGACAAATTTAGTAGATTAATGCAAATGAATGAATGCCAGTAATGTAAATGATTTTCTATTGTGATTGAATATGTTGTGTTTGTTAGTAACTAGTTGATTTCTGAATTTTGGTGGGACTGGTTGATTTTGTTGTGTTTGGATTTTTTGAAGGATTATTTAGCAGCTTTAGAAGCAATTCTTTTAATTTTTCAGCAAAAGTTTAGTTGGGAAAAAGATTGAAATGTGATTTTAAAGTTTGAAAATGAATGGCCGATGATAGCTTGGAATATGTTAAATGTTGTAGTTGGCTATGGAAGCTGGTTGAGGTTGAATTGAGGGAACCTGTAAATGGTGGTAAACTCCAGTTTTTATGGAAGGTTCTGCTTGAATTTTTGTAAAAATTGAAGAGTTTTGGAAGTTTTAAAAATGAGTTTGGTTTGATTAATTCATCAAAATAAATATGTCTTGAGTACTTTTTAAGATTTCAAAACAAGTAAAGTAATGGATTTGAGGATAAATACTTTTGGGGTTTTCAATTAGGATTTTTAATTTTTAATTAATATAGCTTGGAACCTTATTGAAAAAGTTTTAAAGCTTGAAATAGTTTTGAAATTGTTTTATGATTTAACTTATTTAATTTTGAATAACAACAAAAAGAGATTTATTTATTTAGTTGAAATTTTAAAAGGTTAAATTACTTATTAATCAACGGGTTCAAGTTTAGGAAGTGTGAAATGAGATAGGGTTAATAGAGCTAAGTAATGGAGTTGAAGGAAAAATAGATACTTGTGGAACATGTAGTTAAGTTGCGGTTTATAAGAATTATGAGACAATGGTTAAGGACCTTGGGAGTACTTTAAATTAAAATTTTGGATTATGGAAGATTGGTTTGTTAGCCTATAAGTGATTAATTAAATAATGGTGTAATGAGCTTGAATAAAAAAGACATAATGGTGTTTGAGTTAGCTTGAGGTTAATGACCTTGAATAAGAAAGAGATGATGGTGTTTGAGTTAGCTTGAGGTTGAGTATAAATGATTTTGTTCTATAAGCTAGTTTATTCGCAACCTTAACCTTGACTCTAGGGTATTATATTAGACGCCCCATACCCGCAAATGGTATGTAACAGCCCAAGCCCAACCCGGTGAATGTTAAAGAGTGCGGAATAGAGATTTGACATTGTGTTATTGATGAATATAATGAGAATTGTGATTTAAGTTGAGATATATTCAGAGATTAGTAACGATTATGATTGTGGTGATGGTTCTGGTTGATAAAAGACATTATAATAAGACTAATGATGATTTGATTGATATTCTGGCAAGGGCCGGGGTTAACTCCTGCTTGCATATGGACTTGATTGGTATTATGGCAAGGGCTGTGATTTATTCCGCTCGTATTCTAATTTCTGTGTACTCTTGGCAAGGACGTGGCAAGGATGGTGGTATGATCCCTCTTGTGCTGAGCCGAGCTATGCCAAAATAAGGACGGTTGATAAAATCCCGCTTGTTTCGTGGCTTCCTCTGGTCGTAAGAGTGTGATTGGGCACTATATCCCATAATGCGCTTATATATATATGTGCACGACAGAGAGACAATGTCTGAGTTAGCTACCGGATGTATCGGGTTTTGGCAATGTAACCGACACATGAGCTCATGGCTAGTAGGATAGGCATGCATCATACGCATTTATTTGAAATTGTTTGAGTGTGAATTGTTTTGGTTTGCCTACGTGTATATTTCTGTTTAATTGCTAATTGTTGTATATGGTATAAATGTTCTTGATTGTATTTTTACCTTATTATTTATGTTTGCATTTACTGAATCCAATACCAAAATTCTATGGTATTGGATTAAAAAGAGACAAGCTAAGAGGAGTGTATGATTACTGAATTCAATACTGAAATTCTTTGGTATTGAATGAAAAGAGATAGGCTGAGTGGAGTGTTGGAGAGAGCTTGAGTGCGTAGTATCATTGACATAGCGGAGTATGTAGTAGATTTACCTAGTTTTGGATTCGAATGGGGTAAGTTGTTGGGTAGAAAACCCTTAGGCAAGTGTTTGGTCCTTTTCTTTTCTTTAAACGATTTACTTTATGGATTTGTAAATTAAAGGAGTTTCTTTACGACCTTTCAAAGTAAGTTTTCTCACAAAGCGTTTCTAAAAGATCATTTCAAGGATAAACTGTTTTTATTATGAAATTCTTTCTATTTGCAAGTATTTCTTTGCTTTGATGGTATTCCTTTCCCTACTGAGAACCCGAAAGGATGATCTTCTCACCCCTTTTTATATCCAACATTTCAGTGACAGGTTCAGAAAGCTTTGGCGTGAAGCCGCGATTGATCTACAAAGCTTTATATATGTTCGTACTTTCTGTATTTGGTTTATTTCTTAGATTTTTTCCTTTGTTATTTATTGTTTCTATTTTTAGAGGGGTAGTACTTGTATTTGAGAAACTTTGAATAAGTCTATATATTTAATACTATGTGAATATAATTATGTTATTGAGTGTCTTTAAAGAAACAATATTCGTTTTCATAATTAACAAAAGAAATTCGGTATGTATTCGTAAAGGCTCAATATTAAATAAATATAGTACTAAATTAAAGGAGTATAGGTAAGTAACGCCTAGACTTTTAGTGCGATCATGAGGTGCTAAAAGTTAGGATGTTACATGTACTCATTGTTTCGTTGGAAAGCATGTTAGAGTATTATTTCATAGTTCTAGACCTCATAGGAGATCACATATTCTAGACTTAGTTCATACTAATGTTTACACTATGGATGTTAAGACGCTAGGCGGTACATCATACTTTGTTACTTTTATTGATGATTATTCTCGAAAAGTGTGGCCTTTTGTTTTGAAGTCTAAGGACCAGATGCTCGGTATCTTTAAACACTTTCATGCAAGTATTGAAAGAGAAATAGGAAGGAAATTAAAATGTGTTCGAGCAGATAATGGTGGTGAATATAGGGGTCTATTTGAAGAGTATTGTAAAGAACATGGGATCAAACCTAAGAAGACAGTTCCTAAGACTTACCTACATAATGGAGTTGCAGAATGAATGAATCACACTATCAATGACAGAGTCAGGTGTATTCTCTCTCATGCAAAGTTGCCTAAATCCTTTTGGGTGAAGCGATGAGAACTACAGTAGATTTAATCAATCTTTCTCCTTCAGTTTCACTAAATAATGATGTTCCAGAGAAAGTTTGGAGAGGAAAAGATGTCTCCTATAGTCACTTGCAAGTGTTCGACTGCAAAGCTTTTGTTAACATTCCAAGAGATGAAAGGTCAAAACTTGATGGAAAGTCAAAGTAGTGTATCTTCATGGGTTATAGTCACGAAGACTTTGGTTACAGATTATGGGATCAGGTGAGCAAGAAAATAATTAAAAGTCGAGATGTGATTTTTTTCGAAGACCAAACTATTGAAGACCTTGAGAAAACAGATAAGCCAACAACTGTTAGACGTTCTGCTGATGATGAACCTGGTCTTTCCACTAGACCTCCTGTTGATGGGGAGATGTACAAGTTGATAATGATGGTGATGATTTGCATGATGAACCTACACCTCAACTTGAGGTGCAAGATGTAGAAGTTTTACCAGATGTTGAAGTTTCACTTGATCCACCAGTTGAGCATGAATTGAGAAGATCTACTAGAGAGTGTCATCCTTTTCAGAAATATTATCCTCATGAGTATGCGATAAACACTAAGATTGGGGAGCCAGAGAGCTACCAGGAAGCTATATCTGATGAGCATAAAGAAGATTGGTTGAAGGCCATACAAGAAGAAATGAAATCCTTGCATGAGAATTATACATTTGAATTGGTGATGTTGCAGAAAGGTAAGAGAGCATTCAAGAATAAACGGGTGTTCAATTGAAAGCGGATGAAAATGTCTCACGGCCAAGGTACAAAGTTCGATTGGTTGGGAAAGGCTTTGAACAAAAAAAAAGGTATTGATTTTGAGGAGATTTTCTCTCCAGTTGTGAAGATGTCCTCTATTCGAGTTGTGCTTGGATTAGCGGCCAGCTTGAATTTAGAGGTAAAGTAGCTTGTTGTGAAGACTGCATTCCTTCATGATGACATAGATAAAGAAATTTATATAGAACATGGGTTTCAAAGTTAAAGAAAAGGAGCACCTTGTATGCAAGTTGAAGAAGAGCTTATATGGGTTGAAGCAAGCACCAAGGCAGTGGTACACAAAGTTTGATTCCTTCATTAAAAGTCATGGGTATAGTAAGACTTCTTTTGATCATTGTGTGTATGTTAAGAAATTCTCTGATGGTGATTTCATAATTCTCTTGCTTTATGTTGATGACATGTTGATTGTTGGTCATAACATTAAGAAGATTGAAAGTATTAAGAAAGACTTGAACAGATCCTTTGCTATGAAGGATTTGGGTCCTGCAAAGAAAATCCTTGGTATGAATATCACTCGTGACAGGAAAAATGGAAAACTGTTGTTGTTGTAGCAAATTATATTAAGAAGGTTTTAGAGAGGTTTAGCATGAGTAATTCAAAACCTATTAGTACTCCTCTTGCTAGTCATTTCAAGTTGAGTTCGCAGCAATGTCCTACAAGTGAGAAAGTAAAAGAAGAAATGAAGAAGATTCCATATGTATCTGCAGTTGGCAATTTGATATATGCTATGGTTTGCACGAGGTAAGATATTGCTCATGCTATGGGAGTTGTTAGCGGTTTCTCTCTAATCTTAACAAGGAACATCGGCAATCAGTGAAGTAGATTCTCAAATACCTTAATGGTACTTCCAGAGTTTGTTTATGCTTTAGAAGTGGCCAACCTGTGTTAGATGGTTATGTAGATGCAAATATGGCTGGGGATCTTGATTCAAGAAAGTTTACTTCTGGTTATATGATGACTTTTGTAAAGGGACCTGTGTCATGGCAATCCTGACTTCAGAAATGTGTTGCTTTGTCTACTACAGAGGTAGAATACATTACTATTGTTGAAGCATCTAAGGAACCCTTATGGATGAAGAAATTACTACAAGAGTTAGACATCAATCAAGAGAAGTTTGTGTTATTTTGTGACAGTTAGAGTACTATTCATCTCAACAAGAATCTGACATTTCATTCTAAGTCGAAGCACATAGAGGTGATGTATCATTGGATATATCAAGCGCTTGAGATGAAGTCATATGCACCATACTGATGATAATGATTCAAATATGATGACTAAGAGTTTACCTGTAGTGAAGTTTGATTCTTGCAAAGAGAAGGTGGGCTTGGTAGAGCATCCTATTCCCATTTGAGTCGATAAGGGGGAGATTTATTGGTAGGTCCCCAACTCAAGTGGGACCCACAACTTAAAACAAAAAAATAAATAAATAAAAGAAAAGAAGTGGCAAAAGCCATTATAAGAAAAAAAAAGTGAAAAGAGAGAGTGTGCATCTCTCATTTTGAAAAAGAAAAGAAATAGAGAGTGAGGGAGAAGAACTCGACGAAGAGGAGAATAAATTAGGGGAAAAGGGAAGGTTTAATTTGATTTCATTAAACTGGTAAACTTGCTCTATTTCTTATGAAATTTTAGTGTGTTGTTCTTGGTATAGAGATAAACATTAAGATATAATTTGCTAGTTGTATTGCCTTCTCTTTGTCTGATTTGAGATACCCACTTTTGTGGAAGGTTTAGGTTGATTTCATAGATTTTAGTGATGTATTTTGTTGATTGTTGAGATACCCTAATGCTACTAGGAAGACTAATTGTGTACCATTATTTTGATAGTGAAAGATTTTACTGGACTAGGTCCCGTGGGTTATTTCTCCATCTTTTAGAGGTTTTTTCATGATAAAAATTATGGTATTTGATTATTTAATTTCTACCATTATATTTGCTGCTTGGAGTATCTTTGATGTTGCCTATTTAATTGCACAGGTTATGGAAAATTATTTGGTGCTTTCCTTGTTAGGCAGGTTCTTATCTGAACCTCAGTTTTCCAAACACTATGTTATTATGAATTCTGAATAATATTCTTGAAAAATCATAGAATAATCACAATGTTCTGGTTTATCGTGATGGACTGATCAAGGCCCAATTGACTCGAGCTGGGAGCTTTCTGCATCCGTACCCTCTTTTGATTAGTGTGTGTTTGGATTAATATTTCATCCAACAAATGTACGTTTTATTTTCTTGAATGGCATTTCTTTTTGTTTGGCTTCTTTTTTCTTCCTTTTCATCAACGTTTAGCATTTTCCAAACGTTTTCCAAAAGTAACATTAGACTTTCTTCAACATTCAATTGAGAATGTCGTTAGAAATTTATGATAGATTAATTTATTTTCTACTAACTATACCTTTTTCATACTTTTTTATCCCTTTAAAAGAGATCTTTTATGAAATCTCAAATACAAAGAAGAATGGATTTGAGATTATAAGACTGGTTCATTTAATAACAATAATTTGTAACTGAACACTTTCTTTTTCTTTATAATTTTCTTTTTTTATTATCTGCCAATTTGAATAGAATTTTTTATTGGTAGAAACTCAATCTTTTTTTATAATAGTAATAGGCATTTTATCTAAAACAATTTCTATATGTTATTTATAAGCTAAATTAAAAAAAAAATTGGATTATGCTGCTGATGTTCTTGGATTTTTTATGATTATATATTTTTTTTTAATTTACACAAAATTATAACAATGAGTAACAATGAGTCTCAAAAGCAAAAAGGCTGCATGAGATATGGAAACTACTAGCATTTTATCAAAGTTTTTTCTGCTTAAATTTTCAAAGGTGAATGTAGTGGACAAACCATTTCAAAGAAAGGTTGAAAAGCTAATGTTGCTCAATTTAATGTAGCAACTGGAAGGCAATATGATAAGAATCAGTTGAGAAATAAGTGGGATGATTTTAAGAGACAATGGAGAGTGTGGTACAAAGAATGATGGTCGTAGTGGATAGTAACATGAATCATTTTGTGTTGGTGGAAAATATCCCATGTAGTTTGGTTGATCAAAGAATGATGTATACTCCATTCTTTCTTAACAATTCTCTGTAACAAGCATAATCACCAAGAGAAATTGAAATTCTTTATGTCAAAAATAAAAAATTCTTAGTGAGACAATATTACAAACACTTAACTAGCAAGAGAAAATAAAGAATTAAAAGCAATTAAATGACTTAAATAAAAAGAGAAAAAATGTCTAATCTAGGTAATCAATCCACCGGTAGTTTGTTAGTCACAATTAATCCCCGACAATGGCGCCAAAAACTTGATACGGAAATTTACAAATTAATATTCCGTAGAACTACCGGTAAGTGCACCGGGTCGTATCAAGTAATAAAACTCATGGTGAGTGAGGTCGATCCCACGAGGATTAACGGATTAAACAAGCAATAGTCGACTGATTATTCTAGTTAGACGGTTCAATTTTGAATGATGAGCAAACAAGGAATATAAATGATTTCGAATTAAATGAAAGTAATAACGAACAAGAAAGTAAAGAACATAAAAGTAAAGTACTGGGAATTTAAATTGCAAGAAAAGTAAAGTACGGAAAAGTAAAGTGCAAGAAATTAAAGTGCAAGAACTTAAATAACTAGAAAGCAAATAACTAAAATTGAGAATTAAAAGAACCTTGGGATCAAGAAGTATTACATTCTCAGGATCAATAGTTTTCATCTCCACTTCAATCATGCAATCATTGATCTCTTGGAAAATCATAAGTAATCAAACCCCAATCTCTTGGTAATTTGATTTCTCTTAATTTGATCATTTGCCAATCTCTTGATCTAATTGTCCATGAGAAGAGATGAGGAGTGGTCTCTGATTTAGAGCCACACAACCCTCAAGATCTTAATTCAAAGTGATTACATCTCACATATCAAGCTTTGAATTATCAACCAAGAGAATTATGAGAGTAGAGCCTCAAACTGAATTACCATGAATCCTTTCTCAAGCTCATCATAGAATTCGAATAGATCTAATCCCTCTCTCGATAGAATTAGATATTTGAAGCACAAAGGCTCTCTCAAAAGAAGTGGTGCACGAAATTGTGATCTCAACTGCGCCAACATCTTAGTACGCACGATTGTAATCTCAATTATTCTTCACAACTCTGCACAACTAACCAGCAAGTGCACTGTGTCGTCCAAGTAATAAACCTTACGTGAGTAAGGGTCGATCCCATAGAGATTGTCGGCTTGAAGTAAGCTATGGTCATCCTTGTAAATCTCAGTCAGGCGGATTCAAATGGTTATAAGGTTTTGATAATTAAAATATAAATAAAATATAAAATAGGATAGAAATACTTATGTAATTCATGGATAGGAATTTCAGATAAGCGTCTGGAGATGCTTTGTTGCTTCAGAACCTCTGCTTTCCTATTGCTTTCTTCCAACCATGCGTTACCTCCTTCCATGGTAAGCTGTATGATCCTCTCGGATGAAAACAAATCCATCTGCGCTATCCCCGCAGGGCTAATCATCTGTTGATTCCTGCTAGCGTCGAAATAAGACCATTGTCTTTTTACACACTGTCACTTGTTCCCCACATTCGCAGGTTTGAAGCTCTTCACAGTCATTCCTTCCTAGATCCTACTCGAAATACCACAGACAAGGTTTAGACTTTCCGGATCCCAGGAATGGCTGCCAATGATTCTAGCCTATACCACGATGGTTCTAATCTTAGATTAGAAACCCAAGAGAATATACTCCAGCTGTCATCCAATGACTACATTGAACATCATGTAGATCGCTTTGTGGTTGTCAGGCACGCGACCTTAGCTAAGCGAGTAACGAAGATTGGATGATTGTCACGGGTGACCCCTTCAATCTGACTTAACTGAATTAAGTACGAGAGTATATCTTGGAGAAGAAGTAGACGTGAATTGAATAGAAAAACAGTAGTAATTGCATTAATTCATGAAGAACAGCAGAGCTCCACACCTTAATCTATGGGGTGTAGAAACTCCACCGTTGAAAATACATAAGTGAAAGGTCTAGACATGGCCGTGAGGCCAGCCTCCAAACATGTACAATATGAAATGTAAAAATATCATAAGTTGGTCAAAAGACCTAAAATAAATCTCTAAAAGTAGTTTTTATACTAAACTAGTAACTAGGGTTTACAGAAAATGAGTAACTAAGAGCAGATAGTGCAGAAATCCACTTCAAGGGCCCACTTGGTGTGTGCTTAGGCTGAGCATTGAAGCTTTTTCGTGCTTAGGCTGTTCCTGGAGTTAAACGCCAGCTTTGGTACCAGTTTGGGCGTTTAACTCCAATTCTAATGCCAATTTGGGCGTTTTACGCCAAGATATTTTAGGCTGACTTTGAACGCCAGTTTGGGCCATCGAATCTCGGGAAAAGTATAGAGTATTATATATTTCTGAAAAGCCGAGGATGTCTACTTTCCAACTCAATTGAGGACGCGCCAATTGGGCTCTTTTAGCTCCAGAAAATCCACTTCGAGTGCAGGGAGGTCAGAATCCAACAGCATCTGCGGTCCTTTTTTAGTCTCTAAATAAGATTTTTGCTCAAGTCCCTCAATTTCAGCCAGAAAATACCTGAAATCACAAAAAATACACAAACTCATAGTAAAGTCCAGAAATGTGATTTTTGAATAAAAAATAATAAAAATATAATAAAAAGTAACTAAAATATACTAAAAACTATGTAAAAATAATGCCAAAAAGGGTATAAATTATCCGCTCATCGCAACACCAAACATAAATTGTTGCTTGTCCCCAAGCAACTGAACACAAAATAGGATAAAAAGAAGAGAATATACAATGAATTCCAAACTTATCAATGAACTTAGCTTCAATTAGATGAGCGGGACTTATAGCCTTTTTGCTTCTGAACAGTTTTGGCATCTCACTTTATCCTTTGAAGTTTAGAATGATTGGCATCTATAGGAACTTAGAATTCAGACAGTGTTATTGATTCTCCTAGTTCAGTATGTTGATTCTTGAACATAGCTACTTGTTGAGTCTTGGCCGTGGCCCTAAGCATTTTGTTTTCCAGTATTACCACCGGATACATAAATGCCACAGACACATAACTGGGTGAACCTTTTCAGATTGTGACTCAGCTTTGCTAGAGTGTCCAGTTAGAGGTGTCCAGAGCTAGGGATATGATCTCATGAACTTCTACTTCCTCTCCATTCATGATACTATGGATCATGATAGCCCGGTCTATTGTAACTTCAGACTGGTTGCTAGTAGGAATGATTGAGCGTTGGATGAACTCCAACCATCCTCTAGCCATGGGCTTGAGGTCAAGCCTTCTTAGTTGAACCGGGTTGCCTCTTGCATCTCTCTTCCATTGAGTGCCTTCCACACAAATGTCCCTAAGGACTTGGTCTAACCTTTGATCAAAGTTGACCCTTCTAGTGAAAGAGTGAGGATCTCCTTGCATCATTGGCAAGTTAAATGTCAACCTCACATTTTCCGGACTAAAATCCAAGTAATTCCCCCGAACCATTATGAACCAATTCTTTGGGTTCGGGTTCACACTTTGGTCATGGTTCTTAGTGATCCATGCATTGGCATAGAATTCTTGAACCATTAAGATCCTGACTTGTTGAATGGAGTTGGTGAGGATTTCCCAACCTCTTCTTCGGATTTCATGTCAGATCTCTGGATATTCACTCTTTTTGAGTTTAAAGGGGATCTCGGGGATCACCTTTTTCTTGGCTACAACTTTATAGAAGTGGTCTTGATGGACCTTTGAGATGAATCTCTCCATCTTTCATGACTCGAAGGTGGAAGCAATTGCCTTTCCTTTCCTCTTTCTAGAGGTCTCCGGCCTTAGGTGCCATTAATGGTTATGGAAAAATAAAAAGCTTAAGCTTTTCCCACACTAAACTTAGAAGATTTGCTTGTCCTCGAGCAAAAGGAGAAATAAAGGAGTAGAAGAAGAAAAAATGGAGGAGATGGAGGGGGGTATGTATTTCGGCCAAGAGGGAGAGAAGTGTGTATATTGTGTGAAAATGAAGGTAGTGAGGAGGGGTATTTATAGGGTAAGAGAGAGGGGGGGTTCGGTCATAAAGGGGAGGGTTTGTGAGGGAAATGAGTTTAATTTGAATGGTGAGGTAGGTGAGGTTTAATGATGGATGGATGTGAGTGGTGAAGAGGTTGTGGGGAAGAGGGTAGGATTTGATAGGTGAAGGGTATTTGGGGAAGAGGTATTGAAGTGATTGGTCAATGGTGTTTAGGGAAGAGTATTATGGAAAGGTGTGAAGAGGAGAGAAGAAGAAGCGGGGTAGGTGGGGATCCTGTGAACGCCAGCTCTGCTACCTTTCTTGGCGTTAAACGCCAGTCCTGCTACCTTTCCTGGCGTTAAACACCACCCTGCTGCCCATTTCTGGCGTTAAACGCCAGCCAGATGCCCATTTCTGGCGTTTAACGCCAGCCTATGCCAGACAGCCCTTTCTAGCATTAAACGCCCAGAGTGCTGCCTATTCTGGCATTTAACGTCCAGAATGCTGCCAGGCTGGGCGTTAAACGCCTGTTCTGCTATCCTTACTGGCGTTAAAACGCCAGTAAACCTGTCCTCCAGGGTGTGCTATTTTTAATGCTATTTTTTATTCTGTTTTTGATTTTTCATTTATTTTTGTGACTTCACATTATCATCAACCTAAAGGAAACATAAAATAACAATGGAAAATAAATAAATATAATCAAATAACATTGAGTTGCCTCCCAACAAGCATTTCTTTAATGTCAGTAGCTTGACAGTGAAGTTCTTAGAGAGCTTCACAGAGACTCAGAGTTTGATGTTGGCCTCTGATAAACCACTATTTTATGGTTTATCTTGTGCTCAATTGAGTGGATTTTATCAATATTTACCCACTTATTCATACTAATTGCATGTTTTATATTTTCCTTCCTGATTTTGTGCTATGATTGAAAACATGCTTCCTTGGCCTTATATTTGCTAATATTAATCCTCTCTTATTACCATTAGATACCTTTATATGTGTGTTAAGTGTTTTTAGAGATTATAGGGCAGGAATGGCTTAGAAGATGGAAAGAAAGCATGCAAAAGTGGAAGGAATACAAGAAGTTGAAGGAATTGCAAAGCTGTCAGCCTGACCCTCTCACACTAAAACGATCATAACTTGAGCTACAGAGGTCCAAACGACGCGGTTTCAGTTGCGTTGGAAAGCTAACGTCCAGGGCTTCGATTTGATATATAATATGCTATAGTTGTTCTGACGCTAAATGACGCGAACGCGTGCTCCACGCGGACGCGTCGCAGTGACAAAAATCAGTGTGGCAGATTTCTTCTCCAGCGATTTCTGGGCTGTTTTCGACCCAGTTTTTGGCCCAGAAAACACAGATTAGGGGCTATAAAGTGGGGGAATCCATTCATTCATAATCATCAGCTTACAACACACAGTTTTAGGTTTTAGATGTAGTTTTTAGAGAGAGAGGCTCTTTCCTCTCTCTTAGGATTTAAGATTAGGATTCCTATTAAAGGATTTAGGATTATTTCTTCTCAATTTCCAGGTTTAATGTTCTTTTTATTTATTTTATCAATTTAGTTTATGAACTCTTTATGTTTAGATTGATTTTCTTTTATTAATGCAATTGAGGTATTTCAGATTTATCACTTCTTCTATTGTTTGTTATTAATTGATGTTCTAAGTTAGATCCTAACTTGATTTTGGAGTTGATTGGTATTTGGAGACCCTTGAGTTGAATTACTCAAGAGTTAAATTGTAATTGGGTTTATTGTTGGCTGGCTCTCTAGTCACTAACGCTAATCTTTCCCAAGGGAGAGAATTAGAACTTGTGAATAGAAGTAGACTTCCAACTTACTTGACTTTCTTTTACTTTACTTGGTAAAGGATAACTAAGTAGAAGTAACCTTTAATTATCAATTGATATTGAGAAAAATCCAACAAGGATAGAACTTCCGATTAATCTCTCATAATCAAGGCTTTTTATTGTTATTATTTTATTTCCCCTGCCATTGCTATTCTTGCTTTTTATCTTATACATTAAAACCCAAAATTCTACATTTTTCCATAACCAATAATAAGTCATACTTCCCTACAATTCCTTGAGAAGACGACCCGAGGTTTAAATACTTCAGTTATCAATTTTAAAGGGGTTTGTTACTTGTGACAACCAAAATGTTTGTGAGAAAGGACTTTTGTTGGTTTAGAAGCTATACCTACAACAAGGATTTATTCTGCGAATTTCTAGGCCACGCAAAAGTTCTCTCTTCAAAATGGCGCCGTTGCCGGGGAATTGCAAACGTGTGCCTTAATATTGGTTATTGTAAATATTTGCTTTTTGCTTCTTTATTTGTTTTTATTTTTGTTTTTATTTTTTTTCATAAATTAAGAGGTTATTAGTTTTTAATTAGTTATTAAAAATTTTTCAAAAAAAAAAAATTTTCTTGGTGTTCATCTTGATCTTCAAGTTGTTCTTCGTGTTCATCTCGACCTTCAAGTTGTTCTTAGTTGTTTTCTTCGTTTTGATCTAAAAATTTTAAGTTTGGTGTCATTTTATTGTTTTTCTCTTTCCTCATTAAATTCAAAAATTCAAAATTTAAATTCAAAATTTCAAAATTTCAAATTTCAATTTTCAAAATTCAAATTTCAAAATTTAAATCTTTTTTCAAAAAAATCATATCTTTTTCAAAATCTTATCTTATCTTATTTCAAAAATCAAATTTCAAATTTCAATATTTAAATTCCAAAATTCAAATTTCAAAATTCAAAATTTAAATTTAAAATTTTAAAAATCAAAACTTTTTAAAATTTAAATCTTTTTCAAATTTTTATCTTATATTGTTGACTTTTCAAAATTCAGATTTCAAAATTTAAAAATTCAAATTTAAAAATTTTCAAATTTTAAAATTCAAATTTCAAATTTCAAATTTCAAATTTTAAAATTTAAAATTCAAAATTTAATTTTCAAAATTTAAATTTCAATAACCTTTTAATTTAAATTTGTTTTTATTTTCGTTTTTAATTTTCATTTGCTACTATGAACTCTCACCCCTTTGGCTATGAGTCTGGTTACAATTATGTTGCAGGAAGAGGAAACTATAATGAAAATAGACATCAAGATTGGAAGAATCAAAGATGTGAGGAGCCACAAGGATTTGATCAACCCTCTTGGCAACAACCACCTCCAAGGCACTATCAACAACCATTCTATGATACGAACCAAGACAATGGCTATGGTGGACCTCTTCGTGGCAATCAATACCCACCACAAAATACCTATGAACCTCATCCTCCACGTAATTTTGAACCACCATACTCACAAGCCCCTTACCACCAAACACCACCATATAACCCTAATCCTTATCCACCACACCAACCACCATATGAACCACGCCCAGAACCACCACCTCAATATTCACCATCTCCATATCCATCAATACAAGAGCACTATGATCCTAGTTATGATAGCCGAGCACAACAAGAATCAAAGGATCGTCTCAAGAAAATAGTGGAAAGATTTCATGCAACCCTTCACCAATTGAATCAAGCGATAAATAGACTACCTTCCCGATGTTCGGACACTCAAGAAACCCCCATGGCTTCATGTGGGCAATCTAATGAAGAACGTAGCATGAAGGAGATACTAGAAACTCCAGTGGACAATACGGAGCATGACTTTGTACTGGAACAAGTGGAGGAAGCTGTAATTATCGAAGCAGAAGAATTGGTTGAAGACTTAGGAGATGTAGAACCTCCATGGGAACCTCAAGTTATAGAGCCCCCTTCTAAGGAGTTTAAATTTGATGTTGAGGAGGGTGTACAACCTCCAAGGCATATCATGATGGAAGACTTTGAAGGGGATGATCAAAAGATGGACTCAATCATTGATGAATTCTTATCTACAATTGAATCCTCTCCCATTGGACTTGACATGCAAATTAAAGAAGAAGAGGCACAACCTCCCATGCCCTTGGTGAACAATGCAGAAGAGGTCAAATTGGAAGAAATCTACCAAGAGGAAGAGGTTGATATTGAAGAAGCTTGCAAAGAGGCGGAAGTTGTCAAAGAAGAGCTCAAGGGAATGGAGCTGGAAATCACCTTGCCCAAATTGTTGGAGACCTCTTCCCTGAAGCCATCACCATCCATTCCTTCATTCAAGTGGGTAAATCTTTCATCTCTAAGCTTAATTAGCTCACTTGAATATCTTTTACTTGAAACAGATGGTCAGCTTAGAGCTCTTTGTGGCATTAAGTGTAAGAGGAAGATGGCTAATGGTAGGACTTGTCATGCAAGATTCAATATGGTGGAAAGCTCAAAGTTTAAATGCAAAGGTTGGTGTAAAGCTCAATTGAATGGGTCTAGGAAGCTGTTTGGATGTCTTAGTGAGAATTTAGACTGCATACCACCTGGTTGGAACAAAGATGATCAACAAGAAGATGGGTGCAAAGGCAAGGTCTGGGACCCCGGAATTCAGTCTAGAAATCAACACTCTTGGGGCCTTTCACTTGCTTTAACCTGCTTGAAGGCTTTCTGCGCCTAATTTGGGATCTCGGAGGCCATTGGAATCACAAACATTGGTGGAGATTCTTGGATGAGTTCAAGCACAAGCCACCATAACAAAGGACTCCCCAAATGTCCAACTTAAGGAATTTAACTAAAAGTGCTAGGTGGGAGACAACCCACCATGGTATGATCGTTCCTTTCTCATTTTTTATTTAGTTTTATTTATTTTCGAGTTTTATTTTATTTTATTGTATTGAACCTGGAGTTTTGCATAACATTCATAATAGTATTGCATTCTGCATACTGCATTATTAAAAAAAAAACACGCATGCGACGCGACAGCGTCGCTGACGCGTCTGCGTCACCAGTGCGTTGTGAAGAAAAGAAAAGTGAACAGAGAGTCACGCGAAAGTGTGGCTGGAGGCGTGCCTTTAGCACAAATTAATCCATGTGACCGCGTCGCTGACGCGTCTGCGTCATTTATGAAAAATGCCTCCCACGCGTCTGCGTCACCCACGCGAACGCGTGCCCCTAAAAAAATCGACGTAAAAAGGGTGTATGGCAGCAAGTTGTGATGGAGTGGGGCTGGAACCGTGCTAGAAGCACAGGCCCTACCACGCGAACGCGTACCCCACGCGTCCGCGTCTTTTTCCAAAAATAGCCATCCACGCGATCGCGTCAACCACGCGACCGCGTCACCCAGATTTTTGGCAATATGCATTTAAAGAGAGAGTTGCGCGAACGCGAGGCTGCACTCGCGCCAATCGCACAAATTAGGCCACGCGATCACATGACCCACGCGTCCGTGTCACCTGATAATTATTGCACACCACGTGACCGTGTCACTCACCCGTCCGCGTCGCCTGCGCCGCACAACTCATCTAAATCAGCGCCAATTATCTTCTCTTTTCTTTTCTAATCCTAATTGCTTCTATCTTTTCTCCTTTCTTTCTTACTTTATTTCTTTCACTTCTCATTCCTTTTCACCTTCATTCTATTTTACTTAATTTATTAGCATATTTCATTCATTGCATCTTAATTTTGTGCATATTTTTATTTTCTTTTCTAAATTAATTATTTTTCCTTTGGTGTTAAAATTTTCTTATTTAACTGTTGCATCTTCTCTTGAATTATTTTGGGTGCTTAGTGACTTGTGTTATTCTGGTTAGGTAATATTATTTAAATCAATGCCAATCTGTTATATCTGTATTACTTTTGCATTGACATGAATTTATATTATCTCTCCTTCCCCACTATCTTCCCCATTGTTGCAAATTTTGCACCATTGGTATGCCATGTGCTTCTATTGTTCTCTGGTGCGCAAAAATCGTGACGGTTCATTCCTTGGTAACGGCGCTAAAAACTTAATACGCACGTTCATAATCTTAGTTCTTTGTAACAACTTCGCACAACTAACCAGCAAGTGCACTGGGTCGTCCAAGTAATAAACCTTACGTGAGTAAGGTTCGATCCCACGGAGATTGTCGGCTTGAAGCAAGCTATGGTCATCTTGCAAATCTCAGTCAGGCAAATTCATATGGTTATGGATATTCGATAATTAAAATATAATTAAAATATAAATAAAATATAAATTAAAGATAGAGGTACTTATGTAATTCATTGGTGAGAGTTTCAGATAAGCGTATGAAGATGCTTGTTCCTCCTGAACCTCTGCTTTCCTATTGTCTTCATCCAATCATTCATACTCCTTTCTATGGCAAGCTGTATGTTAGGCATCACTGTTGTCAATGGCTACATCCTGTCCTCTCAGTGAAAATGTTCCAATGCGCTGTCACTGCATGGCTAATCATCTGTTAGTTTTCGATCATACTGGAATAGGATCCGTTGATCCTTTTGCGTCTGTCACTACACCCAGCACTCGCGAGTTTGAAGCTCGTCACAGCCATCCCTTCCTAGATCCTACTCAGAATACCACAGACAAGGTTTAGACTTTTCGGATCTCAAGAATGGCCGGCCATGGATTCTAACTTATACCATGAAGACTCTGATAAAGGAATCCCAGAGATATTCATTCAATCTAAGGTAGAACGGAAGTAGTTGTCAAGCACGCGTTCATAGGTTGGGAATGATGATGACTGTCACGATCATCACATTCATATTGAAGTGTGAATGAATATCTTAGAATCGGAATAAGCTTGAATTGAATAGAAAAACAATAGTACTTTGTGTTAATTTATGAGGAACAGCAGAGCTCCACACCTTCATCTATGGTGTGTAGAAACTCTACCGTTGAAAATACATAAGAACAAGGTCCAGGTATGGCCGAGTGGCCAGCCCTTATAAAGGTCTAAGATAGCATAAAACTGATCAAAAGATGTCTAATACAATAGTAAAAGATCCTATTTATATCAGACTAGTTACTAGGGTTTATAGAAATGAGTAAATGATGCAGAAATCCACTTTTAGGGCCCACTTGGTGTGTGCTTGGGCTGAGCATTGAGCTATACACGTGTAGAGACTTCTCTTAGAGTTGAACGCCAGTTTGTAACCTGTTTCTGGCGTTTAACTCCAGAATGCAACATGGAACTGGCGTTGAACGCCAGTTTGCGTCATCTAAACTCGGGCAAAGTATGGACTATTATATATTGCTGGAAAGCCCTGGATGTCTACTTTCCAACGCAATTGAGAGCGCACCATTTGGTGTTCTATAGCTCCAGAAAATCCACTTTGAGTGCAGGGAAATCAGAATCCAGCATCATCTGCAGTCCTTCTTCAACATCTGAATCTAATTTTTGCTCAAGTCCCTCAATTTCAGCCAGAAAATACCTGAAATCACAGAAAAACACACAAACTCATAGTAAAGTCCATAAATGTGATTTTTTATTAAAAACTAATAAAAATATACTAAAAACTAACTAAATCATACTAAAAACTATGTAAAAATAATGCCAAAAAGCGTATAAATTATCCACTCATCACAACACCAAACTTAAATTGTTGCTTGTCCCCAAGCAACTGAAAATCAAATAGGATAAAAAGAAGAGAATATACTATGAATTCCAAAATATCAATGAAACTTAGCTCCAATCAGATGAGCAGGACTTGTAGCTTTTTGCCTCTTGAATAGTTTTGGCATCTCACTTTATCCTTTGAAGTTCAGAATGATTGGCATCTATAGGAACTTAGAATTCAGATAGTGTTATTGATTCTCCTAGTTCAGTATGTTGATTCTTGAACACAGCTACTTTATAAGTCTTGGCCGTGGCCCTAAACACTTTGTTTTCCAGTATTACCACCGGATACATAAATGTCACAGACACATAACTGGGTGAACCTTTTCAGATTGTGACTCAGCTTTGCTAAAGTCCCCAATTAGAGGTGTCCAGGGTTCTTAAGCACACTCTTTTTTTTTTTGCTTTGGACCTTGACTTTAACCGCTCAGTCTCAAGTTTTTACTTGACACCTTCACGCCACAAGCACATGGTTAGGGACAGCTTGGTTTGGCCGCTTAGGCCAGGATTTTATTCCTTTAGGCCCTCCTCTCAAATGATGCTCAAAGCCTTGGATCCTTTTTATCCTTGCCTTTTGGTTTTAAAGGCTATTGGCTTTTTGCTCTTGCCTTTTGGTTTAAAGAGCTTTTGGCTTTTTCTGCTTGCTTTTTCTTTTTTTTTTCTTTTTTTTCTTTTTTTCGCTTTTTTTTCTGCAAGCTTTGTTCTTCACTGCTTTTTCTTGCTTCAAGAATCATTTTTATGATTTTTCAGATTATCAGATAACATGTCTCCTTTTTCATCATTCTTCAAGATCCAACATATTTAACATTCATAAACACCAATTTCAAAAGACATATGCACTGTTCAAGCATTCATTCAGAAAACAAAAAGTATTGTCACCACATCAAAATAATTAAACTAGTTTCAAGGATGAATTCGGAATCATGTACTTCTTGTTCTTTTTTAATTAAAACATTTTTCATTTAAGAGAGGTGATGGATTCATAGGACATTCATAACTTTAAGGCATGGACACTTAAATACTAATGATCATGTAATAAGACACAAACATAAACATAAAGCATAGTAAATGAAAAATAGGAAAATAAGAACAAAGAGATTAAGGAATGGGCCCACCTTAGTGAGGGTTGCGTCTTCCTCTTCTTGAAGAACCAATGGTGCTTTTGAGCTCCTCTATGTCTCTTACATGGAAGAAGCATCTCCATTCCTGCCATTGGAGCAAACAACTTTGAGTTGAAACCTCAATTAGTTTCTCTGATGCAGCAGAACTGCAAGTTTCATGGACTTCCATCTGAAGATCCTTTTCAGTTCTTAACTAAATTCTTGCAGATATGTGATACTGTTAAGACTAATGGAGTAGATCCTGAAGTCTACAGGCTCATGCTTTTCCCTTTTGCTGTAAGAGACAGAGCTAGAATATGGTTGGACTCTCAACCCAAGGACAGCCTGAACTCTTGGGATAAGCTGGTCACGGCTTTCTTAGCCAAGTTCTTTCCTCCTCAAAAGCTGAGCAAGCTTAGAGTGGATGTTCAAACTTTCAAATAGAAAGAAGGTGAATCCCTCTATGAAGCTTGGGAAAGATACAAACAGTTGACCAAAAAGTGTCCTTCTGGCATGCTTTCAGAATGGACCATCCTGGATATATTCTATGATGGTTTATCTGAGCTATCAAAGATGTCACTGGACACTTCTGCAGGTAGATCCATTCACCTAAAGAAAACGCCTGCAGAAGCTCAAGAACTCATTGACATGGTTGCTAATAACCAGTTCATGTACACTTCTAGAAGGAATCCTGTGAGTAATGGGATGCCTATGAAGAAGGGAGTTCTTGAAGTTGATACTCTGAATGCCATATTGGCTCAGAACAAAATATTGACTCAGCAAGTTAATATGATCTCTCAGAGTCTGAATGGAATGCAAGCTGCATCCAACAGTACTCAAGAGGCTTCTTATGAAGAAGAAGCTTATGATCCTGAGAACCCTGCAATAGCAGATGTGAATTACTTAGGTGAACCTTATGGAAACACCTATAACTCATCATGGAGAAATCATCCAAATTTCTCATGGAAGGATAAAAAGCCTCAACAAGGCTTTAATAATGGTGGAAGAAACAGGTTTAACAATAATAAACCTTTCCCATCATCCACTCAGCAACAGACAGAGAACTCTGAACAAAATACTTCTAATTTGGCAAACTTAGTCTCTGATCTGTCCAAGGCCACTGTGAGTTTCATGAATGAAACAAGGTCTTCCATTAGAAATTTGGAAGCACAAGTGGGCCAGCTGAGTAAGAGGATCACTGAAATCCCTCCTAGTACTCTCCCAAGCAATACAGAAGAGAACCCAAAAGGAGAGTGCAAGGCCATTGACATAAGCACCATGGCCGAAACCAAAGAAGGAGAGGAGGACGTAAATCCCAAGGAGGAAGACCTCCTGGGACGTCCAGTGACCAATAAGGAGCTTCCCTCTGAGGAACCAAAGGACTCTGAGGCTCATCTAGAGACCATAGAGATTCCATTGAACCTCCTTATGCCTTTCATGAGCTCTGATGAGTATTCCTCTTCTGAAGAGAATGAGGATGTTACTGAAGAGCAAGCTGCCAAGTTCCTTGGTGCAATCATAAAGCTGAATGCCAAATTATTTGGTATTGATACTTGGGAAGTTGAACCTCCCTTGTTCATCAATGAACTAAGTGATCTGGATCAACTGACATTGCCTCAGAAAAGACAGGATCCTGGAAAGTTCATAATACCTTGTACCATAGGCACCATGATCTTTAAGGCTCTGTGTGACCTTGGTTCAGGAATAAACCTCATGCCCCTCTCTGTAATAAAGAAACTGGGAATCTATGGGGTGCAAGCTGCTAAAATCTCATTAGAGATGGCAGACAATTCAAGAAAACAGGCTTATGGACAAGTAGAGGACGTGTTAGTAAAGGTTGAAGGCCTTTACATGCCTGCTGATTTCATAGTTCTGGATACTGGAAAGGAAGAGGATGAATCCATCATCCTAGGAAGACCTTTCCTGGCCACAGCAAGAGCTGTGATTGATGTTGACAGAGGTGAACTAGTCCTTCAATGGAATGAGGACTCCCTTGTGTTTAAAACTCAAGGATCTCCCTCTGCAACCATGGAGAGGAAGCATGAAAAGCTTCTCTCAAAGCAGAGTCAACCCAAGCCCCCACAGTCAAACTCTAAGTTTGGTGTTGGGAGGCAACAACCAAACTCTAAGTTTGGTGTTGAACTCCCATATCCAAACTCTAAGTTTGGTGTTGGAGGGTCTCAACAATGCTCTGAACATCTGTAAGGCTCCATGAGAGCCCACTGTCAAGCTATTGACATTAAAGAAGCGCTTGTTGGGAGGCAACCCAATGTTTATTTATCTAACTATATTTTTGTTTTTCATGTTTTCTTAGGTTCATGATCATGTGGAGTCACAAAATAAATATAAAAATTGGAAACGAAATCAAAAACAGCAGAAGAAAAATCACACCCTGGAGGAAGCACCTGCCTGGCGTTCAACGCCAGAACAGAGCATGGTTCTGGCGCTGAACGCCCAAAATGGGTAGCATCCTGGTGCTGAACGCCCAGAACAAGCATGGTTCTGGCGTTCAACGCCAGAAATGGCAACAAATGGGCGTTGAACGCCCAAAATGGGCACCAACCTGGCGCTGAACGCCCAGAGTTGTGTGCAAAGGCATTTTACATGCCTAATTGGTGCAGGGATGCAAATCCTTGACACATCAGGATATGTGGACACCACAGGATCATCTCAGGATCTGTGAATCTCATAGGATCCCCACCCACCTCACCCTCTCTCTCTCCATTCATGATCATCCCTTCTGTTCTCCATTCACCACTCACATCCATACACACATCCCTCCATCTCCTCTATATCTTCTTCTTCTTCTATTCTTTCTTCTTTTGCTCGAGGGCGAACAACATTCTAAGTTTGGTGTGGTAAAAGCATAAGCTTTTTGTTTTTCCATTACCATTGATGGCACCTAAACCTCTAAAAGAGGGGAAGGGAAGACAAAGGCTTCCACCTCCGAGTCATGGGAGATGGAAAGATTCAGCTCAAGGGTCTATAGCTCAGTGGTAGAACATGTGGCTGCAAATCAAGAGATCCCTGAGATACCTCAAGGGATGCACTTCCCTCCACATAAATATTAGGAGCAAATCAACACCTCCTTAGGAGAATTAAGTTCCAACATGGGACAATTAAGGGTGGAACATCAAGAGCACTCCATCATCCTTCATGAAATTAGAGAAGATCAAAAAAGCAATAAAGGAGGAGCAACAAAGACAAGGAAGAGACATAGAAGAGCTCAAGGACATCATTGGTTCCTCAAGAAGGAAACGCCACCATCACTAAGGTGGATTCATTCCTTGTTCTTATTTCTTCTGTTTTTCGTTTTCTATGTTATGTGCTTATCTATGTTTGTGTCTTCATTACATGATCATTAGTAGTTAGTAACTTTGTCTTAAAGTTATGAATGTCCTATGAATCCATCACCTCTCTTAAATGAAAAATGTTTTAATTCAAAAGAACAAGAAGTACATGAGTTTCGAATTTATCCTTGAACTTAGTTTAATTATATTGATGTGGTGACAATGCTTCTTGTTTTCTGAATGAATGCTTGAACAGTGCATATGTCTTTTGAAGTTGTTGTTTAAGAATGTTAAATATGTTGGCTCTTGAAAGAATGATGACAAGGAGACATATTATTTGATAATCTGAAAAATCATAAAAATGATTCTTGAAGCAAGAAAAAGCAACAAAGAAAAAAGCTTGCGAAAAAAAAATAAATAGAAAAAAAAGAAAAAGCAAGCAGAAAAAGCCAATAAGCCTTAAAACCAAAAGGCAAGGGAAATAAAAAGGATCCCAAGGCTTTGAGCATCAGTGGATAGGAGGGCCTAAAGGAATAAAATCCTGGTCTAAGCGGCTAAACCAAGCTGTCCCTAACCATGTGCTTGTGGCGTGTAGGTGTCAAGTGAAAACTTGAGACTGAGCGGTTAAAGTCAAGGTCCAAAGCAAAAAAAAAAAAAGAGTGTGCTTAAGAACCCTGGACACCTCTAATTGGGGACTTTAGCAAAGCTGAGTCACAATCTGAAAAGGTTCACTCAATTATGTGTCTGTGGCATTTATGTATCCAGTGGTAATACTGGAAAACAAAGTGCTTAGGGCCACGGCCAAGACTCATAAAGAAGCTGTGTTCAAGAATCATCATACTGAACTAGGAGAATCAATAACACTATCTGAACTCTGAGTTCCTATAGATGCCAATCATTCTGAACCTCAATGGATAAAGTGAGATGCCAAAACTATTTAAGAGGCAAAAAGCTATAAGTCCCGCTCATTTGATTGAAGCTATGTTTCATTGATAGTTTGGAATTTATAGTATATTCTCTTCTTTTTATCCTATTTGATTTTCAGTTGCTTGGGGACAAGCAACAATTTAAGTTTGGTGTTGTGATGAGCGGATAATTTATACGCTTTTTGACATTGTTTTTAGTATGTTTTTAGTAGAATCTAGTTACTTTTAGGGATGTTTTCATTAGTTTTTATGTTAAATTCACATTTCTGGACTTTACTATGAGTTTGTGTATTTTTCTATGATTTCAGGTATTTTCTGGCTGAAATTGAGGGACTTGAGCAAAAATCAGATTCAGAGGTTGAAGAAGGACTGCTGATGCTGTTGGATTCTGACCTCCCTGCACTCAAAGTGGATTTTCTGGAGCTACAGAACTCGAAATGGCGCGCTTCCAATTACGTTGGAAAGTAGACATCCAGGGCTTTCCAGCAATTTATAATAGTCCATACTTTGCCCTAGTTTAGATGATGTAAACTGGCGTTCAACGCTAGCTCTCTGCCCAATTCTGGAGTTCAGCGCCAGAAAGGGATCAAAAACCAGAGTTGAACGCCAGAAATGGATCAAAACCTGGCGTTCAACTCCACAAATGGCCTCTGCATGTAAGCTCAGCCCAAGCACACACCAAGTGGGCCCCGAAAGTGGATTTATGCATCAATTACTTACTTCTGTAAACCCTAGTAGCTAGTTTATTATAAATAGGACCTTTTACTATTGTATTAGGTATCTTTGATCAGTTGTATGCTATCTTAGATCACGTTTGAGGGCTGGCCTCTCGGCCATGCCTGGACTTTCACTTATGTAATTTTAACGGTAGAGTTTCTACACTCCATAGATTAAGGTGTGGAGCTCTGCTGTTCCTCAAAGATTAATGCAAAGTACTACTGTTTTCTATTCAATTCATCTTGTTTTGCTTCTAAGATATTCATTCGTACTTCACTCTGAATGTGATGAACGTGACAATCATCATCATTCCCTATGAACGCGTGCCTGACAACCACTTCCGTTCTACCTTAGACTGAATGAGTATCTCTTAGATCTCCTAACCAGAATCTTCGTGGTGTAAGCTAGAATGATGGCGGCATTCAAGAGAATCCGGAAGGTCTAAACCTTGTCTGTGGTATTCCGAGTAGGATTCAATGAATGAATGACTGTGACGAGCTCCAAACTCGCGATTGCGGGGCGTTAGTGACAGACGCAAAAGGATAGTAAATCCTATTCCAGCATGATCGAGAACTGACAGATGAATAGCCGTGCCGTGACAGGGTGCGTTGATCATTTTCACTGAGAGGATAAGATGAAGCCATTGACAAGGGTGATGCCTCCAGACGATTAGCCGTGCCGTGACAGGGCATTTGGATCATTTTCCCGAGAGAAGACCGAAAGTAGCCGTTGACAATGGTGATGTATCACATAAAGCCAGCCATGGAAAGGAGTAAGACTGACTGGATAAAGATAGCAGGAAAGCAGAGGTTCAGAGGAACGAAAAGCATCTCCATTCGCTTATCTGAAATTCCTACCAATGAATTACATAAGTATTTCTATCCCTCTTTTATTATTTAATTTCGAAAACTCCATCACTACTTTATATCCGCCTGACTGAGATTTACAAGGTGACCATAGCTTGCTTCGTACCAACAATCTCCGTGGGATTCGACCCTTACTCACGTAAGGTATTACTTGGACGACCCAGTGCACTTGCTGGTTAGTTATGCGAAGTTGTGAAGATATGTTGAGACCATGGTCTTGTGCATCCGTTTTTGGTGCCATTGCCAGGGAATCAATTTCGAACAATAATTCACAACCTGAGTAGCAATTTCGCATACCAATGGCCCGGTCTATAGTAACTTCAGACCGGTTACTAGTAGGAATTATTGAGCGTTGAATGAACTCTAGCCATCCCCTAGCCACTGGTTTGAGGTCATGCCTTCTTAATTGAACGGGCTTGCCTCTTGAGTCAATTTTCCATTGAGCTCCTTCATCACATATGTCTATGAGGACTTGGTCCAACCTTTGATCAAAGTTGACCCTTCTTGTGTAGGGGCGTGCGTTCTCTTCCATCATTGGCAAGTTGAATGTTAGCCTTACATTTTCCGGACTGAAGTCTAAGTATTTCCCCCGAACCATGGTGAGTCAATGCTTTGGATTTGGGTTCACACTTTGATCATGGTTCCTAGTGATCCATGCGTTTGCATAGAACTCTTAGACCATTAAGATTCTGACTTGTTGAATGGGGTTGGTGAGAACTTCCCAACCTCTTCTTCGGATCTCATGTCGGATCTCCGGATACTCATTCTTTTTGAGCTTGAAAGGAACCTCAGGGATCACTTTCTTCTTAGCCACAACTTCATAGAAGTGGTCTTGATGGACCTTTGAGATGAATCTCTCCATCTCCCATGACTCAGAGGTGGAAGCAATTGCCTTCCCTTTCCTCTTTCTAGAGGTTTCTCTGGCCTTAGGTGCCATAAAGGTTTATGGAAAAACAAAAAGCTATGCTTTTACCACACCAAACTTAAAATGTTTGCTCGTCCCTGAGCGAAAGAAGAAAGAAAGAAGGAGAAGAAGAAAAAGAATGGAGGAGAGGGGGAGAGGTGTGTATTCAGCCAAGGGAAGAAGAAAGGGTTGAGTTGTGTGAAAATGAAGGAGGAATGAGAGGTTTATATAGGGGTGGGATGGAATTTAGGGTTTGGCCATTAGGGTTGGGTTTGG
Organism: Arachis hypogaea; assembly: GCF_003086295.3. Lineage (NCBI taxonomy): Eukaryota > Viridiplantae > Streptophyta > Magnoliopsida > Fabales > Fabaceae > Arachis > Arachis hypogaea. Next base: position 112,679,494 of record NC_092048.1, read on the forward strand.
GAGGAAAAATAGTTTGAATTTTGAAGGTAGGTGGGGTTTATGGGGAAGAAAGGATGGATGTGAGTAGTGAAAAGGTGATGGGAAAGAGTGATTGAGGTGATTGGTGAAGGGTATTTGGAGAAGAGAGTTATGAAAAAGTTTGAAGAGGAGAGAAGAAGATGTGGGGATCCTGTGGGGTCCACAGATCCTGAGGGGATCCTGTGGGTCCACAGATCTTGAGGGGATCCTGTGGGGTCCACAGATCAAGTGGGGTCAAGGACTTAACATCCCTGCTCCAATTAGGCGTGTAAAACACCCATGCTGTGCAATCTTGGCGTTTAACGCCAGACTGCTGCTTGTTTCTGGCGTTAAACACCCAAATGTAGCCTATTTCTGGCGTATAACGCCAGGTAGATGCTTGTTTCTGGCGTTAAACGCCAAACAGATGCTTGTTTCTGGCGTTTAAATGCCAGACTGCTCCTCCTCCAAGGTGTGCTATTTTTAATGCTGTTTTTCATTCTGTTTTTTATTTTTCAGTAGTTTTTGTGACTCCACATGATCATCAACCTAATAAAACACGAAATAAAAATAAAAATAAAATTAAATATAATTAAATAACATTGGGTTGCCTCCCAACAAGCGCTTCTTTAAGGTCAATAGCTTGACAGTGAGCTCTCATGGAGCCTCACAGGGAATCAGAGCAAGGTTGGAACCTCCCAACACCAAACTTAGAGTTTGAATGTGGGGGTTCAACACCAAACTTAGAGTTTGGTTGTGGCCTCCCAACACCAAACTTAGAGTTTGACTGTGGAGGCTTTGGTTGACTCTGCAGTGAGAGAAACTTTTCATGCTTCCTCTCCATAGTTACAGAAGGAGATCCTTGAGTTTTAAACATAAGGTTGTCCTCATTCAGTTGAAGGACCAACTCTCCTCTGTCCACATCAATCACAGCTCTTCCTGTGGCTAAGAGGGGTCTTCCAAGGATGATGGATTCATCCTCTTCCTTCCCAGTGTCTAGGATTATAAAATCAGCAGGGATGTAAAGGCCTTCAACCTTTACTAACACGTCCTCTACTTGTCCATAAGCCTGTTTTCTTAAATTGTCTGCCATCTCTAATGAGATTCTGGCAGCTTGTACCTCAAAGATCCCAAGTTTCTCCATTACAGAGAGTGGCATTAAGTTTATTCCTGACCCCAAGTCATACAGAGCCTTCTCAATGGTCATGGTGCCTATTTTGCAGGGAATTAGGAATTTACCAGGATCTTGTTTCTTTTGAGGTAATTTCTGCCTATCCAATGCATTCAGTTCATTAGTGAGCAAGGGAGGTTCATCTTCCCAAGTCTTATTACCAAATAATTTGGCATTCAGCTTCATGATTGCACCAAGGTACTTAGCAACTTGCTCTTCAGTAATGTCTTCATCCTTTTCAGAGGAAGAATACTCATCAAAGCTCATGAAGGGCAGAAGGAGGTTCAATAGAATCTCTGTGGTCTCTAATTGAGCCTCAGATTCCTTTGGTTCCTCAAAGGAAAACTCCTTATTGGTCACTAGACGTCCCAGGAGGTCTTCCTTACTAGGATTCACGTCCTCCCCCTCCCTTGTAGGTTCGGCCATGATGGTCAAATTAATGGCCTTGCACTCTCTCTTTGGGTTTTCTTCTGTATTGCTCGGGAGAGTACTAGGAGGAGTTTCAGTGACTCTTTTACTCAGCTGGTCCACTTGTGCCTCCAAATTTCTAATGGAGGACCTTGTTTCATTCATGAAACTTAAAGTGGCCTTAGATAGATCAGAGACTATATTTGCTAAGCTAGATGGATTCTGCTCAGAATTCTCTGTCTGTTGCTGAGTGGATGATGAAAAAGGCTTGCTATTGCTAAACCTGTTTCTTCCACCATTATTAAAGCCTTATTAAGGCTTTTGTTGATCCTTCCATGAGAAATTTGGATGATTTCTCCATGAGGGATTATAGGTGTTTCCATAGGGTTCACCCATGTAATTCACCTCTACTATTGCAGGGTTCTCAGGATCATAAGATTCTTCTTCAGAAGAGCCCTCTTTAGTACTGTTGGATGATTCCTTCAATTCATTCAGACTCTGAGAGATCATATTGACTTGCTGAGTCAATATTTTGTTCTGAGCCAAAATGGCATTCAACATATCAATTTCAAGAACTCCCTTCCTCTGAGGTGTCCCATTACTCACAGGATTCCTTTCAGAAGTGTACATGAACTGGTTATTTGCAACCATGTCAATGAGTTCTTGAGCTTCTGCAGGCGTTTTCTTTAGGTGAATGGATCCACCTGCAGAATGGTCCAATGACATCTTTGATAATTCAGACAGACCATCATAGAATATATCCAGGATGGTCCATTCTGAAAGCATGTCAGAAGGACACTTTTTTGTCAGTTCCTTGTATCTCTCCCAAGCTTCATAGAGGGATTCACCTTCCTTCTGTCTGAAGGTTTGAACATCTACTCTAAGCTTGCTAAGCTTTTGAGGAGGAAAGAACTTGGCTAAGAAAGCTATGATCAGCTTATCCCAAGAGTTCAGGCTGTCTTTAGGTTGAGAGTCCAACCATATTCTAGCTCTGTCTCTTACAGCAAATGGGAAAAGTATAAGCCTGTAGACCTCGGGATCAACCCCATTGGTCTTAACAGTATCACAGATCTGCAAGAATTCAATTAAGAACTGAAAGGGATCTTCGGATGGAAGTCCATAAAACTTGCAATTCTGTTGCATTAGAGAAACTAATTGAGGTTTCAGCTCAAAATTGTTTGCTCCAATGGCAGGGATTGAGATGCTTCTTCCATGTAAATTGAAATTAGGTGCAGTAAAGTCACCAAGCATCTTCCTTGCATTTTTATTATTTTCGGCCATGTCTCCTTCTTTTTCGAAAATTTCTGTCAGATTTTCTCTAGAGAGTTGTGCTTTAGCTTCCCTTAGCTTCCTCTTCAGAGTCCTTTCAGGTTCAGGGTCAACTTCAACAAGAATGTTCTTATCCTTGTTCCTGCTCATATGAAAAAGAGGAAAACAGAAAAAAAATATGAAATCCTCTATGTCACAGTATAGAGATTCCTTATGTAAGTATAAGAAGAGAATAATGGAGGAAGGAAAAGATAAGAATCCAAACACAAGGGAGAGGAATGAGTTCGAATTTTTGGGTGAAGAGGAGTGTTAGTAAATAAATAAAATAATTAGAAAGAGATGAGGGGGAAAGAATTTCAAAAATTAAATAAATTAAAATAAAAGTATTATTGTTTTTAAATTAAATTTGAAGTTAGAATTCGAAAATACAAAAAAAAAAGAAAAATGAAATTAAATTAAAGTAAAAATTAAAACAATTAGTTAAAAAAAGAATTTTGAAAAAGAAGGAAGGGATTTTCGAAAATTAGAAAGAGAGAGTTAGTTAGGTAGTTTTGAAAAAGATATGAATCAAACAAAAAGATAAGATTAATTGAAAAAGATTTGAAAATCAAATTTTGAAAAGATAAGAAGTTAGAAAAGATTTTGAAATTAATTTTGAAAAAGATATGATTGAAACTTAATTTGAAAAAGATTTGCAAAAGAAATTTAAAAAGATTTGATTTTTTTTGAAGTCAAAGTTGATTACTTGACTAATAAGAAACTAAAAGATATAATTTAAAATTTAAAGATTGAACCTTTCTTAATAGGCAAGTAACAAACTTTAGGATTTTTGAATCAATCACATTAATTGTTAGTAAAGATTTTGAAATTATGAAATAAAATAAGAAAAAGATTTTAAAAATAAATTTGAAATTTTCAAAAATTATGAAAGAAAAATGAAAAAGATTTGATTTTTGAAAAAGATTTGAAAAAGATAGGATTTTTAAATTGAAGATTTGATTTGACTCATAAGAAACAATTAAATTTAAAAACTTTTTGACTAAATCAAATCAAATTTTCAAAAATTATGAGTGAAATAAGGGAAAGATATTTTTTTGATTTTTGAATTTTTAGTGATGAGAGAGAAAAACACAAAAAAAAGACACAATGCATGGAAATTTTAGATCAAAACACATGATGCATGCAAGAACACTATGAATGTCAAGATGAACACCAAGAACACTTTGAATGTCAAGATGAACACCAAGAACTTATTTTTGAAAATTTTGAAGAAAAGAAAAACATGCAAGACACCAAACTTAGAAATTTTTAATTTTGAGACATTAATAATTCAAAAATGCATATGAGAAACAAGAAAAGACACAAAACAAGAAAACATGAAGATCAAACAAGAGGATTCATCAAGAACAACTTGAAGATCATGAAGAATGCATGATGAATTTTCAAAAAATGCAAGAAAATTATAAAAACATGCAATTGACACCAAACTTAAAAATTGACACAAGACTCAAACAAGAAACACAAAATTATTTTTGGATTTATGATTTTATTAAATTTTTTTGTATTTTTTTCGAAAATTATTTTGGGAAGAACGAAAAAGAAGAAAAAATTTTTTTTGTATTTTTTGAAATTAAGAAATAAAAGGCTTAAAAATAAAATAAAATTACCTAATCTGAGCAACAAGATGAACCGTCAGTTGTTCAAACTCGAACAATCCCCAGCAACGGCGCCAAAAACATGGTGCGCAGAAATCGTGACGGTTCATTCCTTGGTAACGGCGCTAAAAACTTAATACGCACGTTTATAATCTTAGTTCTTTGTCACAACTTCGCACAACTAACCAGCAAGTGCACTGGATCGTCCAAGTAATAAACCTTACGTGAGTAAGGGTCGATCCCACGGAGATTGTCGGCTTGAAGCAAGCTATGGTCATCTTGCAAATCTCAGTCAGGCAGATTCATATGGTTATGGATATTTGATAATTAAAATATAATTAAAATATAAATTAAAGATAGAGGTACTTATGTAATTCATTGGTGAGAGTTTCAGATAAGCGTATGAAGATGCTTGTTCCTCCTGAACCTCTGCTTTTCTATTGTCTTCATCCAATCATTCATACTCCTTTCTATGGCAAGCTGTATGTTAGGTATCACCGTTGTCAATGACTACATCCTGTTCTCTCAGTGAAAATGGTCCAATGCGCTGTCACTGCATGGCTAATCATCTATCGGTTCTCGATCATACTGGAATAGGATCCATTGATCCTTTTGCGTCTGTCACTACGCCCAGCACTCGCGAGTTTGAAGCTCATTGTAGCCATCCCTTCCCAGATCCTACTCGGAATACCACAGACAAGGTTTAGACTTTTCGGATCTCAAGAATGACCATCCATGGATTCTAACTTATACCACGAAGACTCTGATTAAGGAATCCCAGAGATATTCATTCAATCTAAGGTAGAACGGAAGTGGTTATCAGGCACGCGTTCATAGGTTGGGAATGATGATGACTGTCACAATCATCACATTCATATTGAAGTGCGAATGAATATCTTAGAATCAGAATAAGCTTGAATTGAATAGAAAAACAATAGTACTTTGTATTAATTCATGAGGAACAGCAGAGCTCCACACCTTAATCTATGGTGTGTAGAAATTCTACCGTTGAAAATACATAAGAACAAGGTCCAGGCATGGCCGAGTGGCCAGCCCTTATAAAGGTCTAAGATAGCATAAAACTGATCAAAAGATGTCTAATACAATAGTAAAAGATCCTATTTATATCAGACTAGTTACTAGGATTTATAGAAATGAGTAAATGATGCAGAAATCCACTTCTGGGGCCCACTTGGTGTGTGCTTGGGCTGAGCATTGAGCTTTACACGTGTAGAGGCTTCTCTTAGATTTGAACGCCCATTTGTAACCTGTTTCTGGCGTTTAACTCCACTTTGCAACCTGTTTCTGGCGTTTAACTCCAGAATGCAACATGGAACTGGCATCAAACGCCAGTTTGCGTCATCTAAACTCGGGAAAAGTATGAACTATTATATATTGCTGGAAAGCCCTGGATGTCTACTTTCCAACGCAATTGAGAGTGCGCCATTTAGAGTTTAGTAGCTCCAGAAAATCCACTTTGAGTGCAGGGAGGTCAGAATCTAGCAGCATCTGCAGTCCTTCTTCAACCTCTGAATCTGATTTTTGCTCAAGTCCCTCAATTTCAGCCAGAAAATACCTGAAATCACAGAAAAATACACAAACTCATAGTAAAGTCCAGAAATGTGATTTTTTATTAAAAACTAATAAAAATATACTAAAAACTAACTAAATCATACTAAAAACTATGTAAAAATAATGCCAAAAGCGTATAAATTATCCGCTCGTCATTCTCTCACGTACATGTTGAAGCTTCCATGTAAATAAGACCCTTATCAATTGGCATTAAACCACCCATACTTCATTTATTTTCTTATCTTTATTTTTGGGTTACTTTTCTTCTCTTTTTCTTTCAGGATGGCCACCCGGAAAGGAACCGGAAGACGTTTACATGGGGAGACAGACAAGTCCATCTACACAATCCTTGGAGAAAAGCATCAGTTGAAGTAACCCGTCCACTTGCACATCTTAGCATGCACCGAGGACGGTGCAATCTTTAAGTGTGGGGAGGTCGATACCGATCTCCATGGGTTAGTTACTCTTCTATCTCAACACCAATGGTTTATTTTCCTTGTTAGTTGTTGCATTTGCATGTTTGATTGCATGATTATTTGATTTTGTGCATATTTTACCACTTGGTTGAAGTAATATTTTCTTTTTTAAGAAACCTTTTAGAGCATTTCACTAATTTGAATAAAATTTAATGGTAAACTTGTTTGAAGAAATATTATACTGGAACATGGTTTAGAGCTCGAACATACAAAAACCAGTGAGATTTTTGAGCCTATTTGAATTGGTTACATTTTACCAACCAATATTTTATGTTGATTGTTAGATGAAGAGCAAGCCTTAGAAAGCAAGGTTAGTGGAGAATTGAGAGAATCGAACCTAAAACACTTGAGTGATTAGAGTGCATACACTTCCAGTGAGGGTTCGATGCTCGATTCTTTGTTCCCGGCTTTCATGAGCTATTTTCTTCTACAAGCCTATTTGTACTTCATTTTTATGATTTGAATAAGTGAAATCCAGTTCATATTTATTCTTGGAGAATTTATTTACTTTTTAACCAAGTAGGTAGAAACATTTTTGCATAGAGTTGCATTCATATAGATAGGTTGCATTTCATACATTCTACCATTCCTCTTCACTCCTTTATAGCTTTTTTTGAAATTAGCATTAGGACATGCTAATGTTTAAGTGTGGGGAGGTTGATAAACCACTATTTTATAGTTTATCTTGTGCTCAATTGAGTGGATTTTATCAATCTTTACCCACTTATTCATACTAATCGCATGTTTTATATTTTCCTTCCTGATTTTGTGCTATGATTGAAAACATGCTTCCTTGGCCTTATATTTGCTAATATTAATACTCTCTTATTACCATTAGATGCCTTGATATGTGTGTTAAGTGTTTTAAGAGATTATAGGGTAGGAATGGCTTGGAGGATGGAAAGGAAGCATGCAAAAGTAGAAGGAATACAAGAAGTTCAAGGAACTGCAAAGCTGTCAGCTTGACCTTCTCGCACTAAAATGATCATAACTTGAGCTACAGAGATCCAAACGACGCGGTTCTAGTTGCGTTGGAAAGCTAACGTCTGGGGCTTCAATTTGATATATAATATGCTATAGTTGTCCTGACGCTAAGCGATGCGAACGCGTGCTCCACGCGGACGCGTCGCAGTGACAAAAATTAGCGTGGCAGATTTCTTCTTCAGCGATTTCTGGGCTGTTTTCGACCTAGTTTTCGGCCCAGAAAACATAGATTAGAGACTATAAAGTGGGAGAATCCATTCATTCATAATCATCAGCTCACAACACACAGTTTTAGGTTTTAGATGTAGTTTTTAGAGAGAGAGGCTCTCTCCTCTCTCTTAGGATTTAAGATTAGGATTCCTATTAAAGGATTTAGGATTATTTCTTCTCAATTTCCAGGTTTAATGTTCTTTTTATTTATTTTATCAATTTAATTTATGAACTCTTTATGTTTAAATTGAATTTTTTTTATTAATGCAATTGAGGTATTTCAGATTTATCACTTCTTCTATTGTTTGTTATTAATTGATGTTCTAAGTTAGATCCTAACTTGATTTTGGAGTTGATTGATATTTGGAGAACCTTGAGTTGAATTACTCAAGAGTTAAATTGTAATTGAGTTTTTTGTTGGCTGGCTCTTTAGTCACTAACGCTAATCCTTCCCAAGGGAGAGGATTAGAACTTGTGAATAGAAGTAGACTTCCAACTTACTTGACTTTCTTTTACTTTACTTGGTAAAGGATAACTAAGTAGAAGTAACCTTCAATTATCAATTGATCTTGAGAAAAATCCAACAAAGATAGAACTTCTGATTAATCTCTCCTAATTAAGGCTTTTTATTGTTATTATTTTATTTCCTCTGCCATTGCTATTCTTTCTTTTTATCTTATACATTAAAACCCAAAATTCTACCTTTTTCCATAACCAATAATAAGTCATACTTCCCTGCAATTCCTTGAGAAGACGACCCGAGGTTTAAATACTTCGGTTATCAATTTTAAAGGGGTTTGTTATTTGTGACAACCAAAACGTTTGTGAAAAAGGACTTTTGTTGGTTTAGAAGCTATACCTACAACAAGGATTTATTCTGCGAATTTCTAGGCCACGCAAAAGTTCTCTCTTTAGCCTCCCAACACCAAACTTAGAAGTTAAGTGTGGAGGATCTGTTTGACTCTGTATTGAGAGAAGCTTTTCATGCTTCCTCTCCATGGTTACAGAAGAAGATCCTTGAGCATTAAACACAAGGTAGTCCTCATTCAATTGAAGGACTAGCTCTCCTCTGTCCACATCAATCACAGCTCTTGCTGTGGCTAGGAAAGGTCTTCCAAGGATGATGGATTCATCTTCATCCTTTCCAGTGTCTAGAATTATGAAGTCAGCAGGGATGTAATAGCCTTCAACCTTTACTAAGACATCCTCTACAAGTCCATAAGCCTATTTTCTTGAATTATCTGCCATCTCTAGTGAGATTTTAGCAGCTTGTACCTCAAAGATCCCTAGTTTCTCCATTACAGAGAGGGCATGAGGTTTATACTTGATCCCAGGTCACACAGAGCCTTCTCAAAGGTCATGGTGCCTATGGTACAAGGTATTAAGAACTTTCCAGGATCCTGTTTCTTCTAAGGTAATTTCAGTTGAACCAGATCACTTAGTTCATTGATGAGCAATGGGGGTTCATCCTCCCAAGTCTCATTATCAAATAACTTGGCATTCAGCTTCATGATTGCTCCTAGATATTGAGCAACTTGCTCTTCAATAATATCTTCATCTTCTTCAGAGGAAGAATACTCATCAGAGCTCATGAATGGCAACAGTAAGTTCAGTAGAATCTCTATGGTCTCTGTATAAACCTCAGATTCCTTTGGTTCCTCATTAGGAAACTCCTGAGTGGCCAGTGGACGTCCATTGAGGTCTTCCTCAATGGAATTCACTGCCTTTCCCTCCTCTATAGGTTCGGCCATGTGGGGTATGTTGATGGCCTTGCACTCTCTTTTTGAATTCGCTTCTGTATTCCTTGGGAGAGTACTAGGAGGGAGTTCAGTAACTCTTTTACTCAGCTGACCCACTTGTGCCTCCAAATTTCTAATGGAGGACCTTGCTTCAGTCATGAAACTGAGAGTGGTCTTAGATAGATCAGAGACTACAGTTGCTAAGTCAGAGTGGCTCTGCTTAGAATTCTCTGTCTATTGCTGAGAAGATGATGGAAAAGGTTTGCTATTGCCAAACCGTGCTCTCCCACCATTATTATTATTGAAGCCTTGATTAGGCTTTTGTTGATCCTTCCATGAGAGATTACGATGATTCCTCCATGAAGGATTATAGGTGTTTCTATAGGATTCTCCCATGTAATTCACCTCTTCCATTGCAGGATTCTCAGGATCATAAGCTTCTTCTTCAGAGGAAGCTCCCTTAGTACTGCCTGTTGCAGCTTACATTCTAGATATACTCTGAGAAATCATATTGACTTGCTGAGTCAATATTTTATTCTGAGCCAATATGGCCTTCAGAGTATCAATCTCCAGAACTCCTTCCTCTGAGTTGTCCCATTATTCACAGGATTCCTTTCAGAAGTGTACATGAATTGGTTATTTGCAACCATTTCAATGAGTTCCTGGGCTTCTTCAGGCGTCTTCTTTAGATGAAGAGATCCACCAGCAGAGTTGTCCAATGACATCTTGGATAATTCAAACAGACCATCATAGAATATGCATATGATGCTCCATTCTGAAAGCATGCCAGAAGGACACCTTCTGATCAATTGCTTGTATTTTTCCCAAGCTTCATAGAGGGATTCACCTTTCTTCTGTCTGAAGGTTTGGACTTTCACTCTAAGCTTGCTCAATTTTTGAGGTGGAAAGAATTTGGCCAAGAAAGCATTGACCAAATTTTCCCAAGAGTTCAGGCTATCTTTAGGTTGTGAGTCCAACCATGTCCTAGCTTTGTCTCTTACAACAAAGGGGAAAAGCATAAGTCTGTAGACCTCAGGATTAACCCCATTGGTCTTAACAGTGTCACAGATTTCCAAAAATTCAGCTAAAAACTGATAAGGATCTTCTAATGGAAGTCCATGAAACTTGCAATTCTGCTGCATCAGAGAAACTAATTGAGGCTTAAGCTCAAAGTTGTTTGCTCCAATTGTAGGAATAGAGATGCTCCTTCCACAGAAGTCAGAAGAGGGTGCAATAAAGTCACCAAGCATCTTCCTTGCATCTCCACCATTGTTGTTGGGTTCGGCCATCTCTTCTTCTTTTTCGAAAGATTCTGTCAGGTCCTCTCCAGAGTGTTGTGCTTTAGCTTCTCTTAGCTTCCTCTTTAAAGTCCTTTCAGGTTCAGGATCAGCTTCAACAAGAATGTTCTTATCCTTGTTCCTGCTCATATGAAAAAGAAGAGAACATAGAAAGAAGAGGAATCCTCTATGTCACAGTATAGAGATTCCTTATGTGAGTAGAAGAATAGAAGAGTAGAAAGAAGAAGAGAGAAGATGAAGAATTCGAACACATAGAGGGAGAATGGGTTCGAATTATAAGAAGAAGAGAAGTGTTAGTAAATAAATAAATAAATAGAAAGAGATGAGAGAGAGAGAGAGAGAGAGAGAGAATTCGAATTTTTAAATTAAAATAAAAGAAAAATATTTTTTGTTTTTATTTTAATTATTGGTTAGTATTCGAAAATTAAGGGAAGAAATAAAAGTAAGCTAAATAAATTACTTGATTAAAAAGAGTTTTGAAAAAGTGGTTAGTGATTTTCGAAAATTGGAGAGAGAAAAGTAGTTAGGTGGTTTTGATAAAGATATTATTGAAATAGAAAACTTTTAAAATCAAACAAAAAGTTAAGTGGTTAATTGAAAAAGATTTGAAAATCAATTTTGAAAAGATAAGAAGTTAGAAAAGATTTTGAAATTGATTTTGAAAGGATATGATTTGAAATTTATTTTGAAAAAGATTTGAAAAAGAAATTAAAAAGATTTGATTTTTGAAATTAAAGTTGATTACTTGACTAACCAGAAACTAAAAGATATGATTCTAGAATTTAAAAATTGATCCTTTCTTAATAGGCAAGTAACAACTTGAAAATTTTTTACTCTAAACATTAATTGTTAGCATTAATTTTGAAAATATGAAATAAAAATAAGAAAAAGATTTTGAAAATCAATTTTAAAATTTTTGAAAATATTAAGAAAAAATGTGAAAAAGATTTGATTTTTGAAAAAGATTTGAAAAAGATAGAATTTTTAAATTGAAATTTTGACTTGACTAAAATGAAACAACTAAATTTTAAAAATTTTTTACCAAATCAAACCAAAATTTTGAAATTTATTGGTAAAATAAGGGAAGGATATTATTTTTTATTTTTTTGATTTAATGAAGAGGGAGAAAAACAACAAAATGACACAAAACATAAAAATTTAAGATCAAAACTAATAATGCATGCAAGAACACTTTGAATGTCAAGATGAACACCAAGAACACTTTGAAGATCATGATGAACATTAAGAACATGTTTTTGAAAATTTTTAAGAAAAGAAAAACATGAAAGACACCAAACTTAAAAATTTTTATTCTCTAGAAACTAATAATTCAAAAATGCATATGAAAAACAAGAAAAGACACCAACAAGAGAAATTTAAAGATCAAACAAAGAAAATCATCAAGAACAACTTGAAGATCATGAAAGACACATGCATGAATTTTTGAAATTTTTTTTTGAAAATTTAAAACATGGAATTGACACCAAACTTAAAATTTGACACTAGACTCAAACAAGAAACACAAAATATTTTTGATTTTATGATTTTATTATTTTTTTTTTGTAATTTTTTGAAAATTAATTTGAAAAAAAGAAAAATAAATAAATTCAAAATTTTTAATAGGAATTCCAGGAATCATGCAATGTTAGTTTAAAGCCTCAGTCTAAAAAGATTAGACATGGCTAGCCAAGCTTCAGCAAGACATTACATACAACAGCCAAATTGATGGGAATCAACTGGCTCCTGTGATGATAAAAGCATCATCTGAAACTCTAGAATTCATTCTTAAAAATTCTGAAGTCATAGAATAATTTATTTATTTTTTGTTTTATTTTTTCGAAAATAAAAGGCTTAAAAATAAAATAAAATTACCTAATCTGAGCAACAAGATGAACCGTCAGTTGCCCAAACTCGAACAATCCCCGGCAACGGCGCCAAAAACTTGGTGCACGAAATTGTGATCTCAACTGCGCCAACATCTTAGTACGCACGATTGTAATCTCAATTATTCTTCACAACTCTGCACAACTAACCAGCAAGTGTACTGGGTCGTCCAAGTAATAAACCTTACGTAGGTAATGGTCGATCCCACGGAGATTGTCGGCTTGAAGCAAGCTATGGTCATCCTTGTAAATCTCAGTCAGGCGGATTCAAATGGTTATAAGGTTTTGATAATTAAAATATAAATAAAATATAAAATAGGATAGAAATACTTATGTAATTCATAGGTAGGAATTTCAGATAAGCGTCTGGAGATGCTTTGTTGCTTCAGAACCTCTGCTTTCCTATTGCCTTCTTCCAACCATGTGTTACCTCCTTCCATGGCAAGCTGTATGATCCTCTCGGATGAAAACAAATCCATCTGTGCTGTCACCGTAGGGCTAATCATCTGTCAGTTCTCGCTAGCGTCGGAATAAGACCATTGTCTTTTTGCACACTGTCACTTGTGCCCCACATTCGCAGGTTTGAAGCTCGTCACAGTCATTCCTTCCCAGATCCTACTCGAAATACCACAGACAAAGTTTAGACTTTCTGAATTCCAAGAATGGCTGCCAATAATTCTAGCCTATACCACGAAGGTTCTAATCTTAGATTAGAAACCCAAGAGAATATACTCCAGCTGTTGTCCAATGACTACGTTGAACATCATGTAGATCGCTTTGTGGTTGTCAGGCACGCGACCTTAGCTAAGCGAGTAACGAAGATTGGGTGATTGTCATGGGTCACCCCTTCATTCTGACTTAACTGAATTAAGTACGAGAGTATATCTTGGAGAAGAAGTAGGCATGAATTGAATAGAAAAATAGTAGTAATTGCATTAATTCATGAAGAACATCAGAGCTCCACACCTTAATCTATGGGGTGTAGGAACTCCACCGTTGAAAATACATAAGTGAAAGGTCTAGGCATGGCTGTGAGGCCAGCCTCCAAACGTGTACAATATGAAATGTAAAAATATCATAAGTTGGTCAAAAAACCTAAAATAAATCTCTAAAAGTAGTTTTTATACTAAACTAGTAACTAGGGTTTACAGAAAATGAGTAACTAAGTGCAGATAGTACAGAAATCCACTTCTGGGGCCCACTTGGTGTGTGCTTGGACTGAGCATTGAAGCTTTTTCGTGCTTAGGCTGTTCCTGGAGTGAAACGCCAGCTTTGGTGCCAGTTTGGGCATTTTACGCCAAGATATTTTAGGCTGACATTGAACATCAGTTTGGGCCATCAAATCTCGAGTAAAGTATGAACTATTATATCTTTCTGGAAAGCCCAGGATGTCTACTTTCTAACTCAATTGAGGACGCATCAATTGGGCTTCTGTAGCTCCAGAAAATCCACTTCGAGTGCAGGGAGGTCAGAATCCAACAGCATCTGCAGTCCTTTTTCAGCCTCTGAATCAGATTTTTGCTCATGTCCCTCAATTTCAGCCAGAAAATACCTGAAATCACAGAAAAATATACAAACTCATAGTAAAGTCTAGAAATGTAATTTTTGAATAAAAACTAGTAAAAATATAATAAAAAGTAACTAAAATATACTAAAAACTATGTAAAAATAATGCAAAAAATGGTATAAATTATCCGCTCATCAAGAAGCAATAAAAACGAATTAAAGATGAAAAATGAAAACAAATAAATCTATTAAATTGTAATAGAACTCTCTTTCCCAATAAAGGGAATTAGAAGCTCATAACAAAATATTTACAGAAGTGAGTATGAAAGAAAGTGGAAGAGAAGAAGAATGTGAGGGTGAGGAAAGAAGAGTCCTAAGACCCCCTCCCCGTTGTGTGTGTGAAGTGTTCTATGCTGCTATTTATAAGCTGCCTAAAATTACAAATTTAAATTACAATTAAATGAAAAAGTCCTAACTACTTCTAGATGATTCTTGTGTTCTTGATTGATTGTTGATTGTGGGCTTGCTTGTATTGAATTGGAGTGGACCTTGAGTGAAATAATTAAGCTAAATTGAGGGCTTCATGGGTCACTTGAAATAACACTTCAAACATTGCCAAATATGCTTCAGGGAGGTGTCGAAGTGTTAGCATTTTATACGTGGAAGTGGGCGCTTGAAACGCTTCATTACTTGCCAAATGGTTGCTCCTGGAAGGTGTGAAGTTTTTTGGCTTTTTAGGCACCACTATGGGCGTTTGAAACACAAAGGCTAGGGCTCAAAATTGCTTCCAAGAAGGTGAAAAAGAGTGGGTGTTTGGGGCGCCATAATGGGCATATGAAACGCCACTAATGAGGCACCAAATGTTGGTACCCTGGAGGGTGAAGGATAGGGCATTTTGGGCGCTGGTTTAGGCGTTTGAAACGTCCAAAATGAGGTTTTTGGGCGTGCTTAGCATTTTGGGCGCCACTAGGGGCGCTTGAAACGCCCAAAATGAGCTTCCTGGGCGTGCCATTTTAATGTGGGCGCTTGAGGCGCCGAGTAGTGGCATTTGGGGATATGAGCGTCACTTTGTTGGTCATTGTTCATGGTCCAAACAGAATAGCACTATATACTTTTATATATCATTGGAAAGCTCTGGATGTCTACTTTTCAATGCCATTGAAAGCACTCTACTTGCGTCTTTGTAGCTCAAGTTACTTTTCTTAGAAAGTGAAGAGGTCAGCTGGCGTGTTCCATGCTGGTGCTATGCTCACCTTGTATATTTTGGGGTGAATTGCAACCTCAAATCCAGTATCCACTATAAAGTGTTATATATGGATAGAAAGCTCTTGAAGTCTACTTTCCAATGACATTAGAATCATCTCATTTGAATTTTTGTAACATAAGTTATTTATGTTGGAGTATAAAGAGGTCAGGTTGCCAATTCATCTTTGAACTTCTCTTTGTGCTTCATAATTGTGCTCCCTTGTGGTGGCAAGGGTAAAATCCCGGGGCTCTAATAATACCTCATGCATGCCTTCCTTTATTCATTCTTTGGCACGCTTCATGCGCCATACTTTCTTCAAGGGCCACGCTTTAAAAAGTGTGGCCTAAGGCTTAAAGCGTTATCCGAAGTCTCAAAGCATGCTAAAATTTTCTCTTTTCTTCTTTTGAGCTTGTTTTGTGCTTTTTGCTTCTTTTTCATTCATTTCCTACAAAATTTATCAAATCAAGCAATCAAAGAAATATACAACTTAAGCACCAAAACATTTCTATAATTAAGCATTAAGCATTAATTCTTGCTTGAAAAAGCATAGAAAACACAACATGATGCGCATGAATCACAACACCAAACTTAAACTTTGCTTGTCCTCAAGTAAATAGAGAATCATGCAATACAATTTGACAATTTAAGGTGAGAAAAATAGCAATTTAATGTTCATGGTTAGCTAGTTTACTATGCATGCAATAATCACAAAAGAAATTCAAATGATTGATGCTTCTTCTATCTAGCTCATTTTATGAAATCTTTTCTTTATATTCCTTCCTTGAAACAAGCTTTTCATCTTTTTCTTATCTTAGCTTCTTGGGTGCTTTGCACCATTACTTAAAAGCTTGGACTCTAAATGCTTTGTTTTCAAGTATTACCACTTAATATATAAGCACCACAATCATTTAATTAGAGGATTCTTTAAGCTTATTTGTTTCTTTTCTTTACTCTCTAATCATTGATACTCAGAGCCTTGAGGGAGTGCTTTGCACTTGAGCCTAGCCTTAACTCTAAGTGTTTTATTTTCAAACTTTTTGCTTGATACATAAACACCACAAGTACTTGACTAATGAATTGTCATTGGTACTCAGAGCCTACAACTTTATCATTCTTTCCCTTTTTCTTTCTTGATCATTAATTGATTTGCTTCTTCAAGGTTTTCAAAATTTCAAAAATTTCATAAAATATTCTAGATAAAAACTTCAATTAAACAAATTCAAATACAATTGAGCAAAAATAGTCATGCTAGCCTCCAAATACTCATATGCACATGCTAGCTTTATCTTTAATTACCTTATTTGTTTATGATCATGATACTTAATTGCTTTGACTTACAAATTTCAAGATCATAATTATAATGTAAAAGTAACATGGCACAATTCAAAACTATACTATGCTTATCTAGGAGGAAGAACACAAGCATATAGAAAAAATAGAAAACAATCATGCAATTAAAAGTACAGAAAACAAATAAGAGGAAAAGGAGCTTAACCACCTTGTAGATCTTTATCATTGTTGTTGTTATTTTCCTCCTATTCCTTCCCTCCAATACCAAATTTAGAATGATTGCTTGTCCTCAAGTAACAAATAAAACAGTGGTGATTGAATCACTACTAGAAAACTAGTTATTACAGACGAATATTTCCGACGGATTTTATCCTACTCAAATACAGACGAAATTTACGAGGGATTTTTCGTCGGAAACAAAAAAATGAATTAGCATAAATTACAGACGGAAAAGAGAATCCATCGATAATTCTATCAGAAAAATTAATTTTTTTTCGTGGAAAATGGTTACCGACGGAAAATTTGTCTGTAATTAAATGGACAAAAATGCTGCATTTTATTAAATTATTATAGACAGAAATCTATCTGTAATTTAATTTTTTCTGTCGAAAATATTGATATTCGCGTTTATGATCCTTTGTGCTCGAGCTCCATTCATTCACAGCACCAAATCAAACGAGTTAAACCTAGCATTCCCCTCTCCGTCGATGAGCTTCTTCTCCTCCTTTCCTCACCCACAGCACCACCGCTGGCCACCCTAACCGCCGCAGCTACCTTCTCCTTCTTCTCCTCTTTTTTAAACACTAAACCAGGAGAACACAGCCTCTGTCTCTCTCATTCTTTCTCGTTCGCAGAACAAAGCAAGCTCAAGCTCCACCACCACCGCCCCTCAAGCTCGCATATCTTCTCAGCGCTACAGCCATCATCTCCTCCAGTCAATGACGCGGCTACCTTCGCGCAAGCCCTAGCTCCATGGCGACCAAAATCGGTTCCTCCGTTAGCCGCGGTTCCACCTCTCTCTTTCCCCTGTTCGAACCGGAGAGACCAGGTTTTGGTTTCAAAATTCTTTTAATTTCTGTTAAGTTTAATTAATTTTGTTTAGTTAGTTTGATTTTAGTAATTAGTTTAGTTAGATTTGTTTTCTGATTATTGGATTTTTAGGTTGTTAAAATAGGATTAGATTAAATTTTGATTCTGAATAGCTGAGAAATAGGATTAGATTAGGTTTTCTGTTTTCACTTTCCTTTCTTGCTGGGGTTGGTACTTGGTAACAGGTAGGTTTCTACTTTCTACTGATTTAGCTAAAGACCTTGAAGGCTTCAAAAGAGGAATATATTTTTCACTGATTCAGGTAAAGACCTTGAAGGCTTTAAAGTATTTTTTCTACTTTCTACTGCAGTATTTTTTTTAAATTAATAAAAGAGGAATATATTGTTCACTGATTCAGATAAAGTCTTCACAGCTATATATACTTTTTCCCTTCACCTTTTCCACCTGTTTCTTTCAGAGGCAAGTGTTAATGTAGCCATAGCACGCAGATAGGTTCCCCAATTCTATCCATTTTATTAATTAGTTAAAAAGAAGTAAAAGATCTTATCTATTAATTATGTTGTCTTTAACTTGTTGATCTGCAGATACATTATGATCACCAAGTGCTTCTTGATTATCTAATTTCAAAGGATACTGGAATAAGCTGTGCTAAATATCTTTTGAGGTATTTTAAATTTTGTCGTCAATCACATTACTTTCTCTTTCCTTGGTTTTAAATAAAATAGTTGGAAAAGGTTTTTATTGTTGTTGTAATTATTTATAACCAGGCAAAGATATAATCAAATCTTGTGTGGTGACTGGTCTCCATGATTTTGTGGTGACTGCAGATACATGATTTTCATATCTTATTTTCAAAGGCAAAAAAAAAATACTTTCTACTGATTCAGGTAAAGATATTGAAGGCTTTAAAGTATATATACTGCAGTGAACAAGATATTCTATGAAGACTTTGAAAATATATAATATATTCCCCTTTTATTAATTTAAAAAAATTCATATAGTTAACGGTGTATGCAATATATAGCTGTGATTCAATGATTTGGTTGTTTTTTCCTTTCATGATTCATAGAATAGTTCAATAGATAGGAAAAAAAGAGCGTGTAGCAGACAAAACTTTAATCACGACCATTTTTGTATTTTTTTTTCTGGTGAGTGTGAGTGGGTTTTTCCTTTTTCAGGTATTGAGGAAGAGAGGAAGAGCAACTATTCAGAGAAGGAGGCATGCACCATCAAAAAAAGTAAAATAGGTTCAATTTCTTAAACCTTGATATCTATCACCTTGGACCACACCATTCCCAAACCCTAAACCCCTCCAAATTGGTAAGATAAAATGAATTTTTGAATACAGCTTTTCTGCTGTTGCAATCTCAGAATTTTGTGTCTGTTAATATGCATGTAGCCGACCACACTTAGTGAGATAAGACTTTGTTGCCATCACTGTTGTTGACTTTTTTGCTGCTATTGTCTCCTACTAATCTCATTTGTTGATCTTCATTTGAAATTCAGATAGACCAAGTAGAAGATTCTCAGACAAAATTCATAGAGGTAAGAATGACCTTGATCAAGCTCAGATTACAGATGTGTATAATTATAGGTATGGTTCATGTAGCTTTGTGTTGTACTAAACTATCTTCTTCTAACAACAACAACTAAGGATCTTCTGTTTTATTGAGTTCTTTATTCCTTCTGCATGCAGAATCTTTGTTGCCACTTGGAATGTAGCAAGGAAGTCACCTCCAAGTTATTTGAACCTTGAATATTGGCTTCACACCTCTCCACCCACTGATATCTATGTTCTTGGGTAAATTATTAATGCGGTTGTATAATGTGTAAGTTAACTTTTGTTTTGCAACATTTCTTGCTGAGAAATTTTTTGCATTTTATTTTTGGCCTCAGGTTTCAAGAAATTGTACCTCTTATTGCTAGTAACATTTTGGGAACAGAAGACAATGGCCCTGCAAGGAAATGTCTTGCTCTTATTAGGAAGACCCTTAACAGTCTTCCAAGAACAAGTGGTGGATGCCACACTTCATCACCACTCTCTGATCCTATTATAGAGATTGTAGCTGATTTTGAGGGATCAATGAGGCAGAAGACAACCTCTTTACTTAAAATTATCTCAGTTTGAAGAATCGTTGGTGGAGCTGCTACAAAATCTCCCAGACATGGATATTATATTCCAAGGTTGAAGGTAACTTAGCTTCTTTTCTTTTTTTTAATAATAATAAAATCCAACATTTTCACATTTTCACGCTCAAAACTTGAAGCTATACACATGGACAAAGACAAAAGTTTCTTATTGTTACCATCCATCTTTTGTTCACAGTTTTGGCAAACACCATACAAAAGATTTCTTAGCCAACCATACATCTATCTTTCCTAGCTCAAGATAGTTTATATTTCAATAAATGGTGCCTTGTATTTTATTCAGGTAGGTACCTATCTCATTCTATTGTTTTCAAGTATTTTATGCATAATTATGTGAAGCTAGTAAAATACTTTTCCAGTTTTTTAGCTGAAAGGAATGTATACTAAAATGTGACTGTGTTCAAGTTTGTATTTGGACATACCTTTGGACAGATGACAACACTTGTGATATTCATCGAAAAGATATTTATTGCAGGTTAGCTTTCTGTATGAATGGTTGGTTGATTTATGCATATACATTTTTGGCTGCTGTATTGTAGCCTTTAAATTGAATTACTTCTTGCCATTTTTTTAGTTATAAATTAATCTCTAAACAGTTGCATTGTGTTACTTG